>NC_063334.1:40148232-40312986 GCF_021869965.1 Rhincodon typus
ATGTGGGAGACACGGTTGAGGGCGTTCTCGACCACTGAGGGGGGGAAGTTACGGTCCTTGAAAAACGAGGACAACTGAGATGTACGGGAGTGAAATGCCTCATCCTGGGAGCAGATGCGGCGGAGGCGAAGGAATTGGGAATAGGGGATGGCATTTTTGCAGGAAGGTGGTGGGAGGAGGAGTATTCTAGGTAGCTGTGGGAGTCGGTGGGCTTGAAATGAATATCGGTTTCTAGGTAGTTGCCCGAGATGGAGACAGAGAGGTCCAGAAAGGAGAGAGAGGTATTAGAGATGGTCCACGTAAACTTAAGGTTGGGGTGGAATGTGTTGGTGAAGTGGATGAACTGTTCGAGCTCCTCGTGGGAGCACGAGGCGGCGCCGATACAGTCATCAATGTAACGGAGGAAGAGGTGGGGTTTAGGGCCAGTGTAGGTATGGAAGAGGGATTGTTCCACGTAACCTACAAAGAGGCAGGCGTAGCTTGGGTCCATGCGGGTACCCATGGCCACCCCCTTTGTCTGTATCCCTCTTCCGTCCCCGCCTCCCTAACCTGTTCTTCCTCCCACCTCAAGCCACACCCCCACCTCCTACCTACTAACCTCATTCTGCCCCCTTGACCTGTCCGTCCTCCCTGGACTGACCTATCCCCTCCCTAACTCCCCACCTACACTCACTTTTACTGGCTCCATCCCCCCCTCTTCGACCTGTTTGTTTCGTCTCCACCTATCCTCTCCTCTATCCATCTTCTGTCCGCCTCCCCCTCTCTCCCTATTTATTTCAGAACCCCCTTCCCCTCCCCCATTTCTGATGAAGGGTCTCGGCCCGAAACGTCAGCCTTTCTGCTCTTATGATGCTCCTTGGCCTGCTGTGTTCATCCAGCACTGCACCTTGTTGTCTCCATCAACTGTCATGATGGGATTTGAACGCGGGACCCCTGAATATCACACAGATCTCCGGATTAATAATCTAGTGATAATAACCTCCATAACCTCTTCCCTTCAGTAAGTGTGATAAGAAGATGGATTAGAAGTACATTGTCTTTGGCTTTAGATCACCTCTGTGATCACATAAGCTGTTATATCAGGAAGCAGTCAAAGTGCTTTATCGGACCAAGGAAAACTCTTCCAGTCTTGTTTCTTCAAAATGTCCCATCAAGTGATCAAGGCACAAACATTTCAGACCCAACTGGAGTCGCAAGATGTTTCTGCTTAACCCTTATAAAATTAACAATCACAACTATCACGTGAAACCCACTCAAAGTCAAAGCACTGTAGCAACATGATAAACAATAAGCTTTGAAATTGGAACATGGTTAGAGTTGTAAAAATAAATAAAACCAGAAGATAATCTATTAGCAACTCTGCTCATGCTGCAAGATTGCTAACCAAGGATATTCTAATTGAAACTGCTTGTAGTTTAAACCAAGAGGGAAATTCCATTCTTAGTTCAGATTTGCTTAGTGTGGTGGTTTAGCAGCTCATGACAGTCATGAAATCAAAGACATATACTTAACAAGCTGAGAATTTTTCAGACTTATTCTTTTGCTTTCTGATTGTGGACCCACAAATTTACTTTTCACAGGCTAGTACATTATCAACTGAATTAATCAATGAGGTTTTGAATGGTATTGAACTGTGTGATGGGGTTGATGTGAACACATTTCAGTTGCTGAAGAAAGTAAAGAGAAGCACTGGAAGATCAGGGCATGCAGATTCGGGAACAAAAGGCCAACCTTCCCTTATCAGTTTGAACCTAGAGAACTGGATTACAGTGTAAATGTAAAGATTCTGGGTGAAGATTTGGAGAAAGTGAATCATTTCAATTACCTAGTATCAGCAGTGGAGAAGATGAGAGTATGGAAATGGAAATTAAGCAGTGGATGAACTCTGGTTGCAGTAACCAGAAAAAGTGCAGTTGAGGGTTGCATGACACATAAACATCACTGAAGCTGAATGAATTAACACAATAGACAATTGAGACACTGGGCTTGTTAAACATAGAGAATTGGGCAGTGTCAGATGAGGAGCATGAATTAGATACCGATGTGGTTTTGGACTGCCTGTATGATATGCTCTGAGCGTACCCGAAATGTTAGCCCTTGTAACATATACCACAAAGGCTGGATGGGTTCGTGTTAAGACAGATATCCTGAAGGTTATTAGCAACACTAACACTGCTTTATACATGTCTTGGTGCTTTACTTGCTGACTACATAGACCGAAGCAGGCTACTACAATTACTACTCCCACTGTTACCAGATGAGGTGGGTTCCTTTACGTTGGGATATCATATGTCTTGATTCCAATTTAACTGTGCACTACCTGTTTGATCTGGGAGCTATGCAACGATACATCAGACACTAATAAGAGGCAGACATGTATTTGTGGAGTACAAATAAGGGCAAAATCAAGAACAAGCTCACTGGGGGTCAGTGACAATTGTGGAAGCATCGAAGAAAGAAATTTAGAAGAGACTAAAATGGAATCGTCATTTGTTGAGTGGAGAGACGAAATGTATAGAGGTAAATAATGGACATGGGACTGCTCGAAAAAGAAGAGCAAGGTCTAAGGGCAGAAGGAGAGATGACAAGAGACTTAATGAAGACTTAAGAGGCTGGAAAAGGAATGGGTGAGCTGAAGGAGGAGATTGAGACCAGTGATCAGCCAGCACTGCAACAAGCCTAAGTATTTTATGAATAAGCCTGATAAAGAAAATAATCATAGAATCCCTACAGTGTGGAAGCAGGCCATTTGGCCCATCAAGTCCACACTGACCCTCCAAAGAGCATCCCAGTCAGACCCAACCCACTACCCTGTCCCTGTAAACTTGCATTGCCTATGACTAATCCACTTAGCCTGCACATCTTTGGACTATGGGAGGAAACTGGTACACCTGGAGGAAACAAATGCAGGCATGAGGAGAATGTACAAATTCAACACAGACAGTCACCCAGGGCTGAAATCAAACCCAGGTCCCTTGCACTATAAGGCAGCAGTGCTAACCACTGAGCCACCATGCCACCCTTTACATATAAAGTATATTACTATCTGTCTGGTCTTTTTGGCTAATATAAAATTTTTATTGTTGTCCTTGAAAGTACACACATTTTTAATTTTTTTAAGTTTTACTCGCAGTATCATTGAAAGCTAATTGAAACAGAATGAATAGGTTGCTTTAAATAGTACATTTTGGGTTCATTGAAAAGGCATTTATAACAAATCCAATTGTCACAACCCCATGCATCATCTTCTCCCCCATCACTCCTCTTTGATCATACAATTTTAAAAACAACCATAGTAACCATGAAAGAAGCAGCTTAGATAATATTCAGATGGGATTTATGTCAGTCAAAGGACTTACTAACCACATCAGTGGGTTTTATTTCAGGCAAAGTTCTGAAACAGCCAGCAATAACTCAAATCAAAGTAATATATTAATAATAATCTTATAACACTTGTAATTAATTTTGTTGAAAGATAAAAAGCCACTTATGAAACTAAAACAATTTCTGGGGGTAAAGGTGACTCATGATCTTCCAGTAGAATTGTGTCACTGACAATTGACACATATACTTAAGGTCTATATGCTTAATGTGAGGTCCAATGAGGAGACAATGTCCTGGCAAGATGAATGGTCCTTAACATTTGACAAGATTTATCATTTGCTTCAGAATAAACTGAGAACTGTGTTGTTTTAATATACATTCAAGTAATTTCCACATTCATACATTCCTTGGCCATGGGAGAAAATGTTTCTTATTTAAAAATGGCAAGGAAGTATATTGAAGAGATTTTCATGTGATTGAAATGAGTATTGCCTTTCATTGACTGACCTGTAGGCTTTCTTCAGATTTTGCATCAAATCTACTATAATTAGGCAGCAATTTCATTGCACTGCCCTCTACAGGGGATCACTGGGCCTATGAAGAGAGAACAACTAGCAAACGATTGAACTTAACACTGGATGCAAGGGTCCCACTGATGCACTGATAGATGGGCTAACCCCACTCCAGTGGTCAATGGGACTGATCATATCTTCTGTTTTTCTGGCCACTGTGAGGACAGACATTCATTATAAGTTCGCCTCAGAGCAGATTATTTAATCCCCTTTAAAATCCATAAACAGCAATTATTTCATCTCTCAACATGAACAATTCACATAACTACACCTCATCTATACTTTTCAACCGTTAGTCATTCTGCTTGATGAACAAAACTGTGCACTGTGTTGCAAGCGCAGATCCACAAATGATTTATAAAATGTCAAGATTACTTCGTGATATTGACCTTTTCATACATGTCAGCATCTGATCAAACATTAAAGCTCTAAGATAAATATTAATGAACTGTTTGCTCTGTAATGCACAATAAGTAGTTGGAAAGTACTTAATCTCTTAAAGGGTGATTGCCTGCTGGATTTATATATGACTCTATGTAGATACTTTTAGACTCATTTTCTTTTAGTTTTGTTTTTCTTATCACAATTCAATCTGACTTTAGTTAGTTTCACTCTGGGCACCATTTCTCACGTCTGATCATGGATCATAACCCCTTGATCACTTATGGACCTACTGAATATTTAATTACACCATGTGTTTTAATTACACCATGTGTTTTTTTTAAATAGGATGTACAGCTGAAAAATTATTGAGAATGTAAAAATTGAGCGAGCGATTCAGTGACTGTTTGGAATCTAAAATTTAAAATTTTAAAGATGCTTTTACTGACAAGGACAATAACCCCTGCCTTGAGAGAGGCCCTGTATAGATGTGATGGAAGCTTCAAGCAGGACTTCAAAAGGAAAAATGCAAGGCAAACTGAACTGTAAGCTCCTGAGAGTTCTCTCAGACTGTGGACATGATGGAGAAAAGAGTAGTCAGGGCAACACTTGTTTTGTGTCTTCCCCTTTCAAGAATAAACCAGTTTCAATCCTGGCCTCTGTGAGCTAGTTGGTGAAGCTGCATGCTGTAAGGGTCATTACTGAGAAAATCTTTAGTCATCCCTGCACTGTGGGCAAAAAGAAAGTGTCTCTCTGCTGGAAGCAGGACAAAGGTCTTTCAGCTGACTGATTCAGCCAAGCATCTTGAAATCAACTGTTCATTTCCCAATATCAATGCTACCAACATCACCCAATGTCTTATTATCTACTCTTCAGAAACTCTGAGACTAATCCATATGACCTTTTTAACTTTTACCTTTTTTGGACTTACGTCTCATTTCCAATCTGTTTGTGTGTGTGCTACTTCATTACATTTTATTGTGTTTAGTAACTAATAAGCTCACCATTTGGTCATTAGTTCAAAATGCCTACTTTCTTAAAAACAAAACAAACTTAATTTGGTCTGAAAGAAATTCAAATGAAAAGGAGAAAATTGTTTCCAAATTAACCTTACTGTTAACCAATTTGGAGTGGGAAGGCAGTGGGGAGATGGGGTAGAGGGGCAGTGAATAAAAAAGGAGAGTCTGTTCCACCCTTCTCATCCAGCAGCTTGATCATTTGGGGTATCTTGATCCAGAATCATAATAAATTGGGGAACCTTGCCCAGGGACAAGACATCACACAAGCTGCAATGGATTGTGCCAAGATCAAAATGCCGGTCATCATATGCACCTAGCCTATGATGAAATGGCTGGTAATGCTGTGTCAGCCTGGCAACACCAAGCTCAGTATATGACAAATGCAAGGGACTGATCTCCCCAAATGCAAGGAGATGCATTCATTGACATATTCTTCTGAGTCTCACAGAATTTAGCATTGATGCATTTGAAGGATGCTTTGGTAGCTATACATCAATTGACAGCACTATTTGGAGAATGGGACTGAAACAGCAGGATGACTATAAGAGCATAAGATATAGGAGCAGAATTAGGCCAATTGACTGATCAAATTTGCTCCACCATTCAATCATGGCTGATATGTTTCTCAAACACCTTCTCCTGCATTCTCCACGTTACCCTTGGTCCCCTAACCAATCAAGACCCTATCTATCTCTGCCTTAAATACAATCAATTGCTTGGCCTCTACAGCCTTCTGCACCAATGAGTTCCACAAATTCACCACCCTCTCACTGAAGAATTTCCTCATCTCAGTTCTAATGGATTGTCCCTTCTCTTTGAGGCAGTGCCCTCTGGTCCAAGTCTCTCCCATTAGTGGAAACATCTCCACATCCACTCTTTGCAGGCCTCTCAGTATTCTGTAAGTTTCAATCAAATACCCTCATCTTCCTAAACTCCATTAAGTACAAACCCAGAGACCTCAACAGCTCCTTGTATGACAAGGCCTTCATCCCTGGGATCATTCTTGTAAATGTCCTCTGGACACCCCCTCCAATGCCAGTACATCCTTCCTTCGTTATGGGGCCTCAGCAGTATATATTTGCTCATGTAATGTAGCCCTCTTGAAATGAATGCTAACATTGTATTTGCCTTCCTAACTGCCAACTGAACCTGCATGTTAACCATAAGGGAATTTTGAACAAGGACTCTCAAGTCCCTTTGTGCTTCAGTCTTCTGAAGCCTTTTCCCAATGTAGGAAATAGCCTGTACCTCTATTCTTCCCTCCAAAGTGCATAACTTTACATTTTCCCACATTGTATCCCATCTGCCACTTCTGTGTCCATTCTCCCAGCCTGTCCAAGTGTTTCTGCAGCCTCCGCACTTACTCAAGACTACCTATCCAGCTACCTATTTTTATGTTATCTGCAAACAGGAATGTGATGCATATCTTGCTACGTTAGAGGATATAGAAACTATCACCTTATCAGGTATAAATAGTCTGCTGAAGGTAAAAGCTAATCACTGTAATGAAAGCTTGGGTTTGAAGATGAACTCAGTTCTTCAAAGGAGCTCAGAGGTCAGAATCTCCAAAGACACATACTCAAAGAGATCATGCTTGCCCTCACCCATTGTGCAGGTGCTTTTTCAGAAAACATGCATTTCCTGCTGGACATCCTACCTACCCAATAATTTCAGCACACTCCAGCTGAGGTTTTCCAGTGCACTGAAGGCAGCCTTAGAGGTGGGGGTGTTGAGAAAATTCTGCTGGCACAACTCCCTCATATGGTGTCATCTCTGGGCAAGGTCGCAGGACTGCGCTGTCCTCAGAAAGGGGAACCCATTTGCTGGAGATGCACAGACAATTTAGGGACTTAAGGCTGCAATCAGCAGTCATTTTGGAGAGGGAGAGGTTTGCTGATGTTGAACACCACTGTCCCCCATCAACACCTGCCCCACCCCACCTCCCTCCCACCCACCCCCACCCCCAACCACTGTGTGCAGTACGCAGTAACACTTTGGAGGGAGCTTCTGGAGGGAATTCAGAGGACAGAGGCTGCTCTGCATGGCAGAATAAAGGATAACAGAGCCTGCATGAGTGACACATCTGAGGCCGAATACGTTCAAGTGAACATTCTGCTGAGTGACAGTGTGGAGACATCATTTTCCATGTGCCATGGAGACCTTTCTGTGAGTACGTCCATTTTAAGTTTTCATGAACTCTCTATCCACTTGAGCAGAGCTCACTTCTCTCACGCGTTAAATGTCCCATGCTTGTCTGCTGTCCATTGTCCCAAATTAAACAGTCAAAAGGAAACGGCTTGTTAATTTGCCTCTTTTTGTAAGATCATGAAGCCAGGCAGACAGTAACAGTGGGGAGGCAGGGAGGGTTTAGAACCAGAATTGGTTCCTCAAGTCCACAAATTTTACAATTCCTCGATATTCTGGCCTCCCTGTACAACATATAATAATCTGCTCAACTGGGATTGGGGAGCTGGATGATTTAATAGTATTAAGTTGAATTGACTTTATACCTCACAATCATAACCAGGATTGCAATGTGTATAACACATCTGCATGGTTTAAACATTACTGTGGTAATTATAGCAAAGTAATGTTGATTAGACTAGAAAGAAGGAACTCAGCTTTGAGGGCAGAATGCATATTTATACTGAAATACAATCATGAACAAGTGGCCTTCCTAGTTTGCTGTAGTCATGTGACCTATGCTATGAGGCACACACACTACAGGCAGCCAACTTATTGACCCATCAACAAAGACACCGTTGGCATCTGTCTTGTGAACACAGAACAAGATGAATTACCAGATATCAAAATAAAAACTGTCATGAATCTTGATGTATCCCACAACCAGATGCTATGACTCAGCCCGTAGCACTCTTCATGCTAAATCCATAGTTCCTGGATCTGAATCCCACTTCAGGGCTAATCTTTCAGTACAGCTCTGACAGAAAGCTGCCTGCAAGAGGTGACCTAAGACCATTAGCAGAAATAGACCATTCAGACCATTAAATCTGCTTCACCATTCAATGATCTAAGAATCCTCAACTCTACATTCCTGACATTCCTCACTAAAATTGTTGGGACAGCACAGTGGCTCAGTGGTTAGCACTGCTGCCTCACCGCAGAAGAGACCTGGGTTCAATTCCACCCTCAGGTGACTGTCTGTGTGGAGTTTGCACATTCTCCCTGTGTCTGTGTGCGTTTCCTCCCACAGTCCACCGATGTGCAGGCTAGGTGGATTGGCCATGCTAAATTGCCTGTGGTGTTCAGGGATGTGTAGATTAGGGGGATGGGTCTGGGGAGATGTTCTGATGGGTGGTGTGGACTTGTTGGGCCAAAGGGCCTGTTCCCACACTGTAGGGATTCTATGATTTCTATGAAAATTGTTTCCCTTCCTGATTAAAAATCATTTAACAGCAAAAACTCAGCAGTTCTCTTTGGTGAAGAATTTGTCAGATTCACTACCGTCAGAAAAGAAATTCCTCTTCATCTCTGCCTTAAAAGAGCCAACCTCTTATTCTGTGATCAAACCCTCTAAGAATCATCAATATCTCAATAAAGTCTCCTCTCATTTTTTTTAAAAACTCTAACCAGTACAGGTCCAATCTGTTGTACCTGAATAAGACAATCCCTCCAAACACAGGATCTACTTATGAACCTTGCCTGAACTGTCTCCAGTGCCAACATGTCTTTGCTTAGATAAAGGCCCTAAACTGTTCGCAGTACGTGGTTTAACTAATGCCGTGTACAGTTTTAGCAAGTCTTCCCTATTTTTATACTCCATTCTCTTTGAAATAAGGATTAATAGTCCATTTGCTTTCCCTATTAGTTAGTGAACCTATGTGATAGTTTTTTTTATGATTCAAGCACTGAATCTATCCTCTGTTCTGTAGTTTTCAGCAGAAACATTAAACAGAGTCCATATCTGTTCCCTCCAGTGGATGCAAAAGATTCCATATTACCATCTGTGTTTTTTTTTGCTTTTAATGAGATAGATTTCAAATCTAGTCTTTGTATCCCCATTAGGTGCTGCAGCTAATCAACCTTAAGACCTGCTGTACTGTTCCTGCCCTGACAAGAGGAGCCCTTAGTAATTTGTGAGCTGTCATTTTATAATTCCAATAGGAAATGCAGTTGAAAGAAAATTATCCCCAGTGCCCTGACTAATATTTATCTTCAAGATCACAAAAATAAATAAACTAGTCATTTTCCCATTGCTGTTGTGGGAGCTTGCTGTGTGTGAATTGGTTTATGTATTTCTAGCATTACAAGTGTCTATACTTCAAAAGAACTTCTTCAGTGGATGTAGAGAGCTTTGTTTAAGAAAGGCTGTAGGTCACTGAAAGTTTTTCTTTACCTTACAACTTTCAGTTTCCCCTGAATCTAACATTGAGAACATTGGAAACTTTAAGTACAATATTGCCAGTCTCTCTGCCATTCTTAGCTGGGCAATCTCAAATTCCAATGCTTTCAAGATATTTAAATATTCCACTGAGTTCCATTCAGTTCATGGAATGATATACTTTGGGCTGAATCTTGCCAGAAATTGGCTAAGTGTCAACTCTGTTGAGTTTCATATAGGGTTTCTCTCTGTGAGCCCGAATGCAGTTTCTCACTCTATTTTTCAAAACTCAACTCATCACCTATGCATTACACCCCATGGCACCCCACAAGTTGGATCTTCCCTCTTGTCACAGGTAGAAATATCAGTCACAGCAGGGATTCCTGGTACTATCTTTAAGCTGCAGTTACGCGCCAGGTTGAGCACTGGGAGTCTAGAGCTGCTGTGCACAGTTTATGTGAATTGACCTACACATGTTGATCAGAGGGAAATTGGCATCTGATTTGCCAAGACGGATCTGGAACTCCTAATGGATAGGGTGGTGGACTCTGCTCTCAGGACCATCAGAGGAGACCAAAGCACCAGACCCTGCCAGCTTGGTCCAAAGTTGTCACACAGGTCACTGTTGTAGTCACAATCTGGAAGAATATCAGCAATGCAGAATGCAGCAATGCAGAAAGAAGGTTTAAATATTAACAAAAACACAGAGGATAAATTTCTTGCCGTTCTTTGAAATGGCATCAAGTCATATGAAATGGCTTCTTTTGTGTCTACCTGGGAGGGCAGATAGGGCATGGATTTGAGGCCCAACCCAAAGCCGGCACTACTGACAATGTGACACTCTCATAGTTCAGCATTAGAGTGTCAGCTTCATATTTTGTGCTCAAGTCCTGGAGTGGGACTTGAACCCATAATCTTCTGACACACAGGTAGGAGTGCAACCAACAGAATCACAAAAAGAAGTGAACTGTCTGAAATTATAATTGCCATAAATATTGGCTTGAAGTGGAATGAAAACCAGCTTTGATTGACCTAATGTCAGTCAAGTTTAATAGTGAGAGGAAGAAATGAAAATGTAAATGAGAGACTACCCCATTTCTAACTGCCTCCTCCCACAGGTTGCCTCTATCCTTTTTTGTGCCTTTGTAATAGTTTTGCTAGCACTAATCTGATTGCAAATCTTTTGTTATTGGCAAGAATAAGCTTTTCCTTTCACTACAGATGACATGTGGCCAAGTGAGATAAAGGCAGAAAATACCTGAATGACAACATGAAGTTATGGCACTGTCCAATCAGCCCGTTGTATTGTTTCTTTGAGAAGTAACCCATTTAGTTCTAAACCCCTGCTCCTTGCCTCAACACCTTTTATTATTCTTTATTTATAAATATTTGTCAACTTCTTTTATAAGTTTTGTTTTCACACTGACCAAAGTTTCTCACCAAAGCTTCTTAGACAGCACCTCCCAAACATATAACCACAACCATCCAGTCAGAAGTCACACGACACCAGGTTATTGTCCAGCACGTTTATTTGAAATCACAAGCTTTCAGAGCGCTGCTCCTTTGTCAGGTGAAGACTCAGAAAGCTTGAGGTTTCAAATAACCTGTTGGACTATAGGCTGGTGTCATGTGACTTCTGACTTTGTCTACCCAGTCCAACACCAGCGCCTCCACATCATCACTACCATCTAGAAAGATAAGGGCAGCAGATTCATGGAAACATCACCATCTGAATGTTCCCCTGCAAGCCACTCACCATCCTGATTTGGAAATATATCACCCATTCCTTCACTGTTGGCTTAAAATCTTGAAATGCTCTCCTTAACAACATTGTGATGTTTGTACATCAAATAGACTGCACATTGCAAGAAAGCAGTCCAGAACCACCTTCGCAAGGGAAATTAGGGATGGGCAATAAATGCTGGCCAGCCAGGGATGTCTGCATTCCAACAGCAAACAAAAATAAAGTTGAATACTCTCAATTATCTACCATGATTGTGGTTGAGGATTTTGGGACTCAACTGATTCACAATGGTACGAGAGTAGGAGGAGAGGTGAGCTCAGGGGATGCAGAAGCAGAAGAAGAGAGTGAACATTTCCTACTCTGACCTGTCCCACCATGGCAGCAGGCTAATGGGCAGCTGAGCTGGGAAAGTTAAAAACAAGAAAGCAGCTGAATACAAATACCTCACTTCTCCTCTGACACATTCAACTCATATCTGTAACTGAATGCAGACTGTGACAAAGTTTGTGGTAAAATGGTACTGTCACACCTATATTTGTGTATCAATAAGCAAGTGATCAGTGAGTAATTGTCACTTAATGGCAATATTGGCAATGTCTTCCATCAATCCAGTGAGGCTCACAAGGCAGTTAATACAGTCATAGAGCATCAAATGTGGGCTGGGACACAAATACAGATAAAGTTGAAATTAGGACCAATGGATGTTTTTTCCAAGGAAGTCTTTCTAAAGGCAGCAGCATAATTTTTTTGAATAGTGCATGTATTTAATATGCCACATTCTTGACCCACTGACTTACTTTACTGCAGAAACAGCTACATTACATACTAACACATCTAGTTGGGTTAAAAAAGATGCCAAATTCTTCAGCCGATTATCCATTCTGGCTATTGAAACCTCCTCTTTCTCCAAGTTATCCAATCCAGGTTTAAATTTCCCTGGGGTCCATTCACACTGTTCATCTGCTACAGCAATCCAGCTAGACTTCTGTTGGCTGCATAACTGAGGCAAACATTCCAGGATGCTTTTTACTCCAATTATAGAGTTAACATACTTTGTTGCTCAATTTTCCATGTCTCCTGCTGACCTCAGCTGAAAATCACTGGCAGCTCATAGATACTTTCGTCTAATTGGTTATGATTCATGGATGGTTCTGGAAAGTAACAGTGAGCAGGCAACTTCACAACACGTGCATCAAGCCCAACCATGACTTTCCCACATCTGAAATTCACATTCACTGGAAAATTCAAAGTAATCCTTTTTTAAGTGAATACTGCCCTCTGTCCCCTGACGTTGACATTCTTCCAAAGGGCGCACAATGACCCACAGATGAGCAACTTAAAAGGGACCTATGATGTATTTGATTTCAATCCCTGCCCCTCTTCACCTTCTGGGTTAGAATATCACTCCTACAATCTGCATTGCACCATTGATCTAAGCAAGCACATTATATATTATATCAGATTGAGGTTCCCAGTCGAATGCCATCCTGGGAAAATCATTTCGGTAGCTAAGCCAGAGCATCAGTATAATTTTTCAGAATTCTTGGACCGTTTCTCCTCTGAAAGCTCATTCCTGAAATGAACAGCTTTTCTTTAAAGGAAGCTGGAACAGAATAAGTCCTTATCCATTGTGTTTAGAAGAACGGGAGGTTATCTTATTAAAACATACAGGATCCTGAGGGAACTGAAGAAGGTGATATTGGAGGTGGGATGGGATGGAGTTTTCTCTTGGGTGAGACGAGAGCTAGAGGAAATAGAAGGGAAACATTTCATTCTTGCACTAAGACGCAGATGAGGATGGTTTGTTTTTCTCATGGTGGGCTGTTGGTTGGAGGCATTCTTGTCCCCGTAAGGCACTGGAGCCTGGGTCAGTGAATGCAGTCACAGTTGAAACAGAAGCATAAAGTCTGGAGAAACTTGGCAGGTCTGGTAGCATCTGGGTAGAGAAAACAGTTAACCTTTCAAATCAAGTGACCCTTCATCAGAAGGCATTCAGACTTCTTTAACCACTGCTGCTCACTTGGTGTACATAGAACATAGAACATTACAGCGCAGTACAGGCCCTTTGGCCCTCGATGTTGCGCCGACCTGTGAAACCAATCTGAAGCCCATCTAACCTAAACTATTCCATTATCATCCATATGTTTATCCAATGACCATTTAAATGCCCTTAAAGTTGGCGAGTCTACTACTTTTGCAGGCAGGGCATTCCACGCCCTTACTACTCTCTGAGTAAAGAACTTACCTCTGACATCTGTCCTATATCTATCACCCCTCAATTTAAACCTATGTCCCCTCGTGCGAGCCACCACCATCCGAGGAAAAAGGCTCCCACTGTCCACCCTATCTAATCCTCTGATCATCTTGTATGTCTCTATCAAGTCACCTCTTAACCTTCTTCTCTCTAACAAAAACAGCCTCAAGTCCCTCAGATTTTCCTCATAAGACCTTCCCTCCAAACCAGGCAACATCCTGGTAAATCTCCTCTGCACCCTTTCCAATGCTTCCACATCCTTCCTATAATGCGGTGACCAGAACTGTACGCAATACTCCAAGTGCGGCCGCACCAGAGTTTTGTACAGCTGCAACATGACCTCATGGCTCTGAAACTCAATCCCTCTACCAATAAAACCTAACACACCGTACGCCTTCTTAACAACCCTATCAACCTGGGTGGCAACTTTCAGGGATCTATGCACATGGACACCGAGATCTCTCTGCTCATCCATATTACCAAGAATCTTACCATTAGCCCAGTACTCTGTATTCCTGTTACTCCTTCCAAAGTGAATCACCTCACACTTTTCCGCATTAAACTCCATTTGCCACATCTCAGCCCAGCTCTGCAGCTTATCTATGTCCCTCTGTAACCTGCAACATCCTTCCGCACTATCCACAACTCCACCGACTTTGGTGACATCCACAAATTGATCATAAGATGTTAGTGAGGAGTGCACCCCACTGTAGCAATGAAGCAGGTTAGCAACTTGAACCAAACCTCGCTAAATCTCATGGTAACTTGGCTAACCTTCAGAAGAATAAAGAAGGCCCATGCAAAGATACTAACACAGTTTAAAAACAGGAATCTGCAGAGGGATGTAGACAGGCTAAGTGAGTAGGCAGAAACTGGACAGATGGAATATAATATGACAAAATATGAAGTTATGCGTTTTGGGAAAAAGAATAGAGGAGCTGAATATTACTTAAATGGAGAAAATCTGCAGGAAACTGCAGAACCGAGAGATTTGGGAGTCCTCATGCATAAATTACAAAATGCTAGCATACAAATTCGGCAAGTATTAAAGAAGGCAAATGGAATGTTCGCTTTGTTACAAAGACAATGAATTATAATAATAGGGAAGTTTTGCTGGAATAATACAAGGCACGAGTCAGACTAAAGCTGAAATATTGAGAGCAGTTTGGTCTCATTATCTAAAGGGCATTATCTAATAGCAGCATTGGAGGCAGTCCAGACAAGGTTCACCCAGGTTGATTGCTGTTAAGGAGGGACAGTCTTATGAGAAGACGTTGAATAGGTTGGACTTATACTTATTGGAATTTAGCAGAATGAGATGCATTTTTGATACATAAAAAAAATCTCAACGGGCTTTATGAGGTAGATTTGGAAAGTTTGTTTCCCCTTGTGGCTGAGTCTAGGATCAGAGGACATGAAGTATGAGAGTAAGCTAGCAAGTTATTTTGCTATTCATTTGTGGGACATGGGCATTGCTGGCTGGCCTGCATTTCTTGCCCATCCCTAGTTGCCCTTGAGAAGATGGTAATGGACTGCCTTTTTGAACCACTGCAGTCCACCTGTTGTAGGCTGACCCACAATGCTATGAGGGAGGCAATTCCAGGATTTTGACTCAGCAACAAAGAAGGAACAGCGATATATTTCCAGGTCAGGATGGTGAGTGGATTGAAGGTGGTGGTGTTCCCATATGTCTGCTGCCCTTGTCCTTCTATATGGAAGTGGTCATGGGTTTTCAAGATGCTGTCTAAGGATCTTTGGTGAATTTCTGCAAAACATTTTGTAGATGGTACACACTGCTGCTGCTGAGGGTCAGTGGAGGAGAAAGTGGATGCTTGTGGATGTAGTGCCAATCATGCAGGGCTGCTTTGTCTTGGATAGTATCAAGCTTCTTAAGTGTTGTTGGAGCTGTACTCATCCAGGCAAGTGGGGAGTATTCCATCATAGTCCTGACTTGTGCCTTGTAGGTGGTGAAGGATTTGAGGAGTCAGGAGGTGAGTTACTTGCTGCAGTATTCCCAGCTTCTGACTTGCTCTTATAGCCATTGAGTTTATGTGGTGAGTCTAGTTGAGTTTCTGGTCAATGATAACCCCAGGAAGTTGATAGTGGGGATTCAGTGATTGTAACACCATTGAATGTCAGGGGTGGTGGTTAGATTGTCTCTTATTGGCGATGGTCATTGCCTGGCATTTGAGTGGTACGAATGTCAATTGCCACTTGTCAGTCCACGCCTGAATATTGTCTAGATCTTGTTGCATGTGAACATGGACTGCTTCAGTATCTGAGAAGCCACGAATGGTGCTGAACATTGTACACCCCCACATCTGACCTCATGATGGAGGGAATGTCATTGATAAAGCAGCTGAATTTGATTGGGCCGAGGACACTACCCTGAGGAGTTCCTGCAAAGATGTCCTGGAGCTGAGATGATTGACCTCCAACAACCACAACTATCTCCCTGTGTGTCAGGTATGACTCCAATCACCGGAGAGTTTGCCCCTGATACCTATTGATTTCAGTTTTGCTAGGGCTCCTTGATGCCACACTCGGTCGAATGCAGCCTTGATGTCAAGAGCTGTCACTCTCACCTTGCTTCTGGAATACAGTTCTTTTGTCCATGTTTGAACCAAGGCTGTAATGAGGTCAGGAGCTGAATGGCCTTGGCAGAACCCAAACTGGGCATCACTGATCAGGTTATTGCTGAGCAGGTGCTGCTTGATAGCACTGCTGATGATACCTTCCATCATTTTACTGATGATCGAGAGGAGACTGATGGGGTGGTATTTGTTCGGGTTGAATTTGTCCTGCTTTTTGTGTACAGGACATACTTGGGCAATTTTCCACATTGCCGGGTAGATACCAGTGTTGTAACAGTATTGGAACAGTTTTGCTCGAGAAGGGGCAAGTTCTGGAGCACAAGTCTTCAGTACCATTGCTAGAATGTGGTCAGGGCCCACAGCCTTTGCAGTATCCAGTGTCTCCAACCATTTCTTGATATCACGTGGAGTGAATCGATTTGGCTGAAGACTGGTATCTGTAATGCTGGGGATCACTGGAGGAGGCTGAGGTGGATCATCCACTTGGCACTTCTGGCTGAAGATTGCTGCGAATGTTTCAGCCTTATCTTTTGCACTGATGTGCTGGGCTCTTCCATCATTGAGGATGGGGATATTTGTGGAGCCTCCTCCTCCAGTGAGTTGTTTAATTGTGGTGGCAGGTCTTCAGAGCTTAGATCTGATCTGTTAGTTGTGGGATCATTTAGCTCTATCACTTGCTGCTTCTGCTGTTTGGCATGCAAGTAATCCTGTTTGGTGGCTTCACTAGGTCGACACCTCATCTTCAGGTATGCCTGGTGCTGCTCCTGGCATGCCCTCCTGCATTCTTCATTGAACCAGGGTTGACCCCCTGGCTTGATGGTAATGGTTGAGTTGGGGATATGCTGGGCCATGAGGTTACAGATTGTACTAGAGCACAATTCTGCTGCTGTTGATGGCCCACAGTGCTTCATGGATGTCCAGTCTTGAGTTGCCAGATCTGTGTGAAGTCTGTCCCATTTAGCACAGAGATAGTGCCACACAACATGGTGGAGCTTATTCTCAATGTGAAGGCAGAACTTCGACTCCACAAGGACTATGCAATGGTCACTCTTACAGATACTGTCATGGACAGATGCAACTGCAGCTGGCAGATTGGTAAGGCTGAGGTCAAGTACGTTTTTCCCTCTTGTTGGTTCCCTCACGACCGCAGACCCAGTCTAGCAGCTATGTCCTTTAGGACCCAACCAGCTCAATCAGTAGTACTCCTGCTGAGCCCCCTTGGGTGGACATAGGAATCCCCCACCCAGAGTATATTTGTGCCCTTTCCATCTGCAGTGATTCCTCCAAGTGTTGTTCAACATTGAGGAGTACTGATTTATCAGCTGCGCAAGGATGATATGTGGTAATCAGCAAGAGGTTTCCTTGCTGATGTTTAACCTGAAGCCATGTGACTTCATGGGATCCGGAGTCAATGTTGAGGACTCCCGGAGCAACTCCCTCCTGACTGTATACCATTGTGCCGCCATGAGCATGACTCACAGAATTGCTTAACTAGTCTGTGAAACAGCTCTCCCAATTTTGGCACTAGCCCCACATGTTAGTAGTATAAAAGAAGAATACAAGAGAATTTTTAGACATCTAAAAGGTAAGACAGAGGCAAGAATGGACAGTGGACCGCTGGAAAATCAGGCTGGGGAAGTAGAAATGTGAACAAACTTCCTTGTTACCTTCTCAGAAAATTCTATTTCTGTCAGGCATGACCTCCCCTTGATGAAGCCATGCTGACTCTATTTTACTGGACCCTGAACTAAGACTCCCAAATTCCTTTGTGCCTCAGGTTTCTGAAGCCTTTCTCTGTTCAGAAAACAGTCTATGACTCGACTCCTCCTATGAAAGTGCAGAACCTCACACTTTCCAACATTGTTTTCCATCTGCCCCTTCTTTGTTCACTCTTGGCCTGTCCAAATCATTCTGTATCTTCCTTGATTCCACGATGCTTCTTTTCATTCCATCCGGGATAGCAGCAAGATGGCAGCACAGTAGGACATTCCTGTTGGAGGTCCGCTGCTTCACCTGTTCTTTTTCCTCCTTTTTCCTTTTTTCCCTATTCTTTTTTCATCTTCTCTCCCCTCAGCACCAGAGTCCAGAGCGAGCCCTAGTGCCCCTGAACACCATGAGCAGCGAGCCCTGCAGCAGCGTGTGAGCTGTGAGTCCCAGAGCAGCACGGAGAAGAGCCCCACAGCAGCACATGGGGAAGCAGCTCCGGAGCATCACATAGGCAGCAAGCGTGAGCCAGCGGCACGAGCGGGAGCAGGAGCCCCAAAGCAGCCAACAGCGAGGGCGGGAGCAGGTAGCCCGAGACGGCAACAGAGGGGCTGAGTCTCCGGAGCAACAGAGGGGCCATGTCCCCGGAGTGACAAAGGGGGCGAGTCCCGGAGCGATGGAGGTATGAATCCTGGTACAGCGCGGCTTACCTGGTCGCTGCTGAGTACCGGTGAAGAACAGACTGGAGGCTGGAGCAATGCGGGACATTTGCTGGACTTGGACCTGGCGCCACCCGCTGAGCTGCTATTATTGGACTATAACTTAAAACCTTCTCACAATGTTGTAACTACCTCTGTAAGTAATGCTTATGCTTTCCTCTAATCCTCTTTGTGTAAGACCACATTTTTTTTACTCTGTAAGATTTGTACCTAGGCACTTATACCTAAGATGGCACCATTAAAAGGTAGCCATTGTAAAAAAACTTTTCATTGTACTCCTATACTCCTGTATTGTAGTACAAGCGACAATAAAGGATATTCTATTCTATCAATTTGTCATCTGCAAACCTAGCAATAGTGCCTTCAGTTCCTCCATCCAGACTGTAAAAGCATAAAGTGAACAGTTGTGGCCCCACCATAGACCTCTGCGAAACTCCACTTGTTCTTGGTCACTATCCTGAAAAAGACCTTTTTATCCTCACTCTCTGCCTACTGGCAGTCAGCCAAGTTTCAATCCATCTCAGTACTTTGCCTCTAACACAACGGGTACTTATCTTATTTAGCAGCCTCCTACGTGGAGCCTTGTGAAAGACCTTCTGGAAATCTAAATAAATCATGTCTACTGCATTTCATTTTTATTCACTCATGGGATGTGGGCTTTCTGGCTGGCCAGCATTTATTGCCATCCCTAGTTGCCCTTGAGAAGGTGGTGGCTCACTGCCTTTTTAAACCACCACAGTCCAAATGCTGCAGGCTGATACACAATACCCTTAGGGATGGAATTCCAGGATTTTGACCCTGTGACAGTGAAGGAATGCGATATATTTCCAAGTAAGGATGGTGAGTGGGTTGGACGGGAACTTGCAGGTTTCATGTGGTTGGTCGTGGTGGTGGAGTTCCCACACGTGTTGCTCTTGTCCTTCTAGATAGAAGTGGTTGTGGGTTTGGAAGGTGCTATCTAAGAATCTTTGGTGAATTTCTACAGCACAACTTGTAGATAGCATGCACTATTGCTCCTGAGCATCGGTGATGGAGGGAATGAATGCTTGTAGATGTGCTGCCAATCAAGTGGGTGTCAAGCTTCTTCAGTGTTGGTGGAGCTACACTCATCCAGGCAAGTGAGAAGTATTCCATCACACTTCTAACTTGTGTTCTATAAATGATGGAAAGGCTTTGGGGTGTCAGGGGGTGACTTACTCACTGCAGCATTCCTAGCCTCTGACCTGCTCTTGTAGCCATTGTGTTTATGTGGTGAGTCCAGCTGAGGTTCTGATCAACGGTAACCCCTATTGTGCCTTAACAAAGATAGTCCACCCAGACCATCTAGCAGTGAAAGAACAGAGTAATTTTTGTTTGAAAGCAAGAATGAATGTCATAGAGATGGTGGTATCAGCCTTCTCTTCATTTATCACGGTTTTACAATGATACTCATCCATACTGGGGGTCTTAACTGCCCACCTGCATCCTCTCACATCTCAATTACTCAAAGGCAGAAAACAATTTTGTCCAGCATCAAGAGTAATGTATCTCCAAGTCAACCAACACTTTTGATTAACCAGTTCCAATTATTCTCCAGACATACTGGATAACCAAGATTTCACTGTTATGTAGTAACATCCCAAGTCTTGCTGTTGCACAAAGAACAGCACACCTCAATCACCACTGAAATTCAAGCACTGAGAATCTTCACAGGAGTGTATGACACAGCCAAAAAGGTATGCTTGAAATTTGTAAAATCATTATCCACACAATTGGAGACATCTTTTGAAAAAAACGTGACTTTTAAAATAAACTCTTGTCTAGGATGTGAGCATCACTAACAAGACCAGCATCTGATGTCCTTGAACTGAATGGCTTACTAGGCCACTTCAGAGGGCAGTTAAGAGTCATGTGTAGGTCAGAATGACAGATTTTCAGATGGGTTTTTAATAACAATGGTTACCATTAGGCTAGCTTTTTAGATCCAGAATTTATTGAATTTAACTTTCACTATCTGCCATAGTGGGATTTGAACCCATGTTACCAGAGTTCTTGGTTCTGAGTTATTAGTGCAGTGATATCACTACTCACCACTATTGTGATAGCCTTTAGGCTACAGGGAGCAATTTAGTGACAAAGGACTTTCTTATCCGTTTTGAAGAATAGAACTGGCTTATTACTTGAATTATTGCAGCAGAAATTGCACTTCACCTGAACTTTCACAGGTTTCTTCAGATATGACAGCTTCTTTTAACCATGGGTAATTTTGATAAAGGGTCTCCAGAGATCCTATAAGCTACATTTACCTCCTGAATTAATCGCTGAGCTTTGCAGGTACTATTTCATTTCTAAATTCCAAGTCAGCCATCAAGGAAGCAGATTGCTGATGTCCCTGCAGATCAAGATGGCAACAACCACTCCAAAAATAAAATTGTCATTTCAGGGTAGGGCAGCTAAAAATCCTGCACTATACGATTGAAATTCAACATGACAGGAATCCAAGAAAAGGGACCTTGAAGTTAATGGGAATTGTTGCAGGACCAATGTGACATGTTTGTGGTTCAAGACCTATTAAAATCTTTCACTCTCTCAATATTTGTTTCATATGATCTTAAATAAATTGACACTTTCTCTACTTAGCTTCAGTCTAAATTTCCTTTCTTATCCTCTCACTGTTCCTTGCAGCTATGCCTTGAACATAATGTCTATATGCTGGGCTTACCTTCTGGCTGCTGCTATCTCTCTCTGTTGGAAACCATGTTTCAGCTTCAGACTGTATCTTCTTAATACAATAACAGGGCTTCAAGAAACTCAATTGCTTTGAGTTTGTTTCTGTTTCTCTGGTTTTCTACTCCTTGTGGTGAAGCTCAGATCCTCATTTCTATAACTATTTGGTACCTTCCCAGATAAACACGTTTGGTAACTTGTGGTATTTCCCACCTCCACCAGGTTGTGGTGTTGGGTAAATGTTGTTTGAGGTAGATTGCTGCGACCAATCCTCATTTGTCCTTGTTTTGTCTCAGGCCTCTCTAACGGTCAGTGGTGGAGGATACACTACTGCGGAGTGTCTGCAGAAGATGCACTGCAGGTGGGTAATGAAAAAGGTTCATGGTAGGAAAAAATACAATTACAAGTCAATACCATGTGGGGATGGAGGAAAACAGCAGTTCAGGCAGCACCAGAGTAGCAGGAAAGTAAACATTTGGATTTACACTCTTCACCATGAGTCCTGACGAAGGGTGTAAACGCGAAGCATTGACTTTGCTGCTCCTCTGCTGCTGTCTGAGTTCCTCTCCTGCTGAGATCCTCCAGCTTCACACTGTATTAACTGACTCCAGCATCTACAGTTCTTACTATCTACTAGCTGCTAACAAGTACAGTTGGCCAGCCATAACTAATAGGACTTTAAGTGTTAATACAGATATAACTTCTTCCTTGAAAATCTGGAGTTGGACTTCCGGTATCCACCCACAGATGGTATAATGACATCAGTTGATTGGTCAGGCCAATGTAAATTAACCCCTTCAGAACTACTAGCCAACAAGAAGCAGACTAACCAACTGAACTGGATCTCATGGAATCATCACGTTTGAAGAGGTTGTTCTGTCTCCTTACTTGATATCCACCAGGATGCATTTATTTCTATATTTTTGATCCTGCAGTTTTGCACATATGCGCAGTGCTGCACTCTGCTTCAAACAATCTGCTGATTCACTGTGACTACTCTGTGCAGTTCACAACGAGCACCGCACTCCATCCCATTAGCCTCTGCCACTCTCCCAAGTCTCAGCAGCTCAGTTGTGGGCAGTAACTGACGTTCTAACCCCAAACTCCCCTTGCTGTGACAGTTCTGGGAACACTCCTCCAAGTCAGGAAGTACCTTCAGGTTTATTTTCTGCAGATGTTATTCTTCCTGCCTGGTGGCTGCCTTCCTGCTCTTCAGCTATGGGTAGTAGACAATCGGGGATTCCCCTAAATTGAGATTATTATGGCAAACTGTGTGATGGGATGTTCTTCCAAATAGAATTCCTTTCAGCTCAATTTATTTGCAAAGCTGGTCAATTTAAGTCCTCAAATGATGCTGGCTTAAAAAAAAACTATTAATGGCAACAGCAGCTTGTAAATCAACAGGTGTTGATCTGAAATTTTGTATTGATGTTATCAAATACTTGGGCTAGTTTTGGGTATTGCAGCTGAACAAAGTTATGCCACTCGAAGTGACTGTCACTGAAACTGATAGTTGCTTGGTTGTGATGAAAAGCCAGGCTGAGGTCATGGTGTCAGTTATGGTGTTAGCCTGCTCTTCAGTTGAGGTGGTTATACTGTGATACGCACCTGTGCTGGGGGTCTTGACTGCTCACCTCTACCTGCAACTCCTCAAAGACACTACGCCATATCTGTCTTATGCCCAGAGGAAACTTGTGGTCATGCAACTGAGGCTTCAGAGCTTTTGACTCTCTGATTGAACCAGCAGCATAGAAGGCCTCAACTTAATTGGATAGTGGTCTTTTCGGAAACTGCTTGCAATAAAATGGCTGAGCTTCAGATAAATGCGGGCATGGGACCCCATTTGCTCCCACCCTTGATATTCCAAAGCCATACCTTGCGTGAATGCTAGTTTACCATCACTGATGTTTTGTAAAGGTGTTGGCTTGTAAAAGTAATTGGACTTCCAGTCACATACCTTGAACAGATGTATCCTGTTTATACCAGAAGAATTGTCAAACTTTCAGAAGCTTGATTTTACCAACAGAGAACCCTGGCAGAAGAGGATCTAGTCGAGCTGCTCAGGGCCTGAGATTACAAATTTGAAAAGGAATTTGGAAGAGGATCAGTGGGATCTACCTGATCGACCCAGGGAAATGGATGTCTTTGATACTTGGATGCTTCCCTTGAGGCTGTGGAAATTTTTACACCAAAAAAGCTCTTCACAATCATCTGCTGATATATGAGCCTAGCTAGTGGCACGTAGACAAGCAGTGCTTATTTCTTCAGTGATTGGAACATTTGAGGAACTCCCTCTGCTGCACACATTACCAAGCAGCAATGGGTTAGTTGTCCTTAATAACATCAGCTGACCCTAGGATTCCTCAATAAAATGGCAGGCACATTCTCAGTCACAAATACTGGATAAAGATCTTCAAGACAGTCTGTCACTCAGGAATCTAAAGTGAAGGAGTATCCCTGATCAGTCACATATGTCTCTGGTGATATAATCATTCCCTTAGATATGCTGGGCTATGTTGCTTCTCCCCCTGTACTGGAGGCAGCTGCCCTTTTCGCTCCCTTGTCTTAGATAACCTTGGCTGATATCCTCTGGTCACCTCAGGTCATGAGGGGCTGTGAGGGTCTCATAGAACATAGAACATGAACTGTACAGCACAGGAAAGGTCTCTTCGGCCCACAGTGTTGTGCCGAACATGATGCCAAATGAAACTAATCCCTTTCACCTGCCATTGGTCTATATCCCTTCATTCCTTGCACATTAATGTGTGAATCTAAAAGTCCCCTAAATGCCCCTATTGCATTTGCCTCCACCATCACCCCAGCAGCACTTTCCAGACTCCTACCACTCTCTGGGTAAAAAACTTGCCCCTCACGTCTCCTTTGAACTTTCTTCCTCTAACCTTAAATGCATGCCCCCAGTATTAGTCATTTCAACTCTGGGAAAAAGATTGTGACCATCAACCCTATTTATGTATGCCAATATTTTATAGACTTTCATTAAGTCTCCTCTCAGCCTGCACCGCTCTAGAGAAAACAGCCCAATATTTTCTAGCCTCTCTTTATAGCTCATACCTTCTGATTGTTTACAATTTACTTAGACAGTTTGGAGTTGGGGACCACGCGGAGTGTGTCAAAGTTTGCAGACGACACTAAGATGAGTGGTAGAGCAAAGTGTGCAGAAGACTCTGAAAGTTTGCAGAGGGATACAGATAGTTTAAGTGAGTAAGCAAAGGTCAGGCAGATGGAGTACAATGTTGATAAAGATGAAGTCATTCATTTTGGTAGGAATAACAGCAAAAGGGACTATTATTTGAATGTAAAAAAAAATTGCAGCATGCTGCTGTGCAGAAGGACCTGGGTGTCCTTGTGCATGAATCACAGGAGGTTTGTTTGTGGGTACAACATGTAAATAAGAAGGTAAATGGAAGTTTGTCCTTCATTGCGAGAGGGATTGAGTTTAAAAGCAGGGAGGTTATGATGCAGCTGTAGAGGGTGCTGGTAAGACCACACCTGTAGTACTGCGTGCAGTTTTCGTCTCTTTACTTGAGAAAGGATGTACTAGCACTGGAGGGGGTGCAGAGGAGATTCACTAGGTTGATTCCGGAGTTGAGAGGGTTGACTTATGAGGAGAGACTGAGTAGACTGGGATTACATTCATTGGAATTTAGAAGAATGTGGGGGATCTTATAGAAACATATAAAATTATGAAGGGAAGAGATAAGATAGCTGCAGGGAGGTTGTTTCCACTAGTGAGTAAAACAAGAACAAGAGGGCATAGCCTAAAAATTAGGAGGACCAGATTCAGGACAGAATTGAGGATGAACTTCTTCAGCCAAAGAGTTGTGAATCTGCAGAATTCTCTGCCCAGTGAAGTAATTGAGGCTTCATCATTGAATGTTTGTAAAGCTAAGATAGATAATTTTTTGAAGAGCAACGGGATTAAGGGTTTTATGGTGAGAGGGTGGGTAAGTGGGACTGAGCCCACAAAAAGATCTTATTGAATGGCGGAGCAGGCTCGAAGGGCCAGATGGCCTACTCCTGCTCCTGGTTCTTATGTTCTTATGTTCTTATGTTCTAATCCAGACAGCATCCTGGTAAACCCCTTCTGCATCCTCTCCAAAGCCTCCACATCCTTCCTGTAATGTGGTGACCAGAATTGAACACAATGCTCTAAATGTGACCTAACCAAAGTCTTATAACGTTGCAACATGACATCCTGACTCTTTACTGAATTCCCTGACCAATAAAGGCAAGCATGCCATACGCATTATTCGCCACCCTATCTACTTGCTTGGCTACTTTCAGGGAGCTATAGACTTGAACACCAAAATCCTTCTGTATATCACAGTTCAGAGTCTTGCCATTAGCTGTATACTTTTCCGTAACATCTGATCTCCCAAAGTGCAGCACCTCTCACTTACACACATTAACTTCCTTCTGCCATTTCTCCACCAATATCTGCAACTGATAAATATCCCGCTGTATACTTTGATAACCTTCTACACTATCCACAACTCCACTGTTCTTTGTATCGTCTGCTAACTTACTAACCCACCCATCTACTTTTTCATCCAAGTCACTTATATAAAGATCACAAACAGCAGAGGTCCCAGTACGGATCCCTGCAGAACACCACTAGTCGCCCACCTACAGCCTGACAACACCCTTCCACCAATACTTTCTGTATTCTATGGGCAAGCCAATTCTGAATCCATACAACCAAGTCACCATGGATTCCATGCATCTTAATCTTCTGGATGAGCCTACTATGAGGGCCTTGTCGAAAGCCTTACTAAAATTCATGTAAACAACATCCACTGCTCTACCTTCACCGACCACATTCGTCACCTCCTTGAAAAATTCAATCAAATTAGTAAGACGTATCCTGCCTCGCACAAAGCCATGCCCACTCTCTCTAATTAGGCATGCTTTTTGAAATGTGCGTAAATCTTATCCCTATAAATTCTCTCCAATAGCTTACCAACCACCATTGTGAGACTCACTGGTCTGTAGTTTCCTGAATTATCCTCATTTCCCTTATTGAACGGAGGAACAACATAGGAACTTTCCAGTCCTCCAGGACCTCTCCAATTGGCTAGCAAGGATGCAAAGATCTTAGTCAAATATCTGTCTTGCCTCTCCCAATAATCTGGGTTAGATACCATCGGGCCCTGGGGACTTATCCATCTTAATGCTCTTCAAAAGATCCAAGACCACTTCTTTCTTGATCTCAAAATGCCCTAGCATATTAACAAGCTGCACACAAATCTCATTATCTTCCATATACTTTTCCTGGGTGAATACCAATGCAAGGTAATCATTTAGGATCTCACCCACATACTCTGCCTCCAAAAACAAGTTACCTCCTTTTTCTTCACGTTGTCCTACTTTCTCCCTAGTTATCCTCTTCTTCTTAAGTATCTATAGAGTGCCTTAGGATTCTCTTTAACCCAATTGCCAAGGTCATTTTTTTGGCTCCTTCTTGCTCTCCTAGTTCCCTGCTTGAGTACTTTCCTGCTTTCCTTATATTCCTCTAGACCCCTGTCTGATTTTAGCTCCCTAAACCTTGCATATGCTTCTTTTTTCCCTTTTGACTAAATTCACAACCTCCCTTGTTTTCCAAGAGTCCCTTACCTTGCCATCCCTATCCTTCCTCCTTACTGGAACATGTTGGTCTTGAACTCTCCCCAGCAGGTCTTTAAACAGTGTCAAACGTGGACTTGCCTGATAACAACTCCTCTCAATTAATACTCCTACAGAGTCTCTCTGTTGTCACGGTTATGGAATGACCTCCTATATCAGAGCAATCCCTGACCAGTCCTTGACCTCTCCCAGATAATATGGGTCCTTTCCACCTGAAAAAGACAACGGAAGAGTGCAGAGTTTTATATTTATAGAGGTCAAGCCTTCAAGGTTGTACATACAACCACCAATCATTCTTCCCATGGAGGTGTTCTGCCCCACAATAACTTTCTTTTCTAACCTGCACAACCTCCTTTCTTATCCTGTGTGATTACGAGATGGCAGAGATGAAAGCTGCTGCAGGACTTTACCAAAATGATGCCAGAGGTTGTGCTCTTTTCCTTGGACTGGATATCCAGCCAAATGCCAAATGCAGCTCCTTAGAGTCTCAGCAGTATCAGTCAGTGATCCGTCAGATTCATAGCGCAAACCCTCCTCTGCAGAATGGTCCACCTTCAGACACTAGTTCTGTCAGATTCCTATTGATCACTTGTTCTTTGGCCGGGCAGTCATGCTCATAGGCTGCTATTTGACCAACCAGTGCTTAACTGTAGAGGGAATATAAGGGTGGGGAAGAGTGGTTGTGTTGCTCACTTCTGCTTCTCTTGACATGAGCCTGCCACAATCCATAAAATCATGCTGAAGTGTGTGAAGTGCTGGGGAAACCAGTGTTCATCAGACGATGAATGATTGCGATTTAAAAACAAGAAGCCTGCTATCCAAAAGAAAACTTCGATTATATCTAACTGGGGTGTGCAGCTAACCCTGAGGAAGAGTATAACATACGAGAGAAAAACATTAGAAAACTTGCAGACTGACCAGTTAAGTAGCAGTCTAACTTTAACTTCCTTCCTCACAGCCTTGTGGGTGTAGTTATACCGCACTGTCTGTTGTGGTTCAAGAAATCGGCTCACCACTGCTTTCTCAATGGCAATTTATGATGGGCTATAAATGCCCACATCCTATGATAGAATACACAAAAACAATAGATAATGCTGCAAAAAAAAAGCGTCATATAAACTAAATAAAATAAAGAACTGAGTGGAGTAGACACATAAAGGAATCTAGGAATTTAGAGGACCAAATCATGAGAAGCAGCATACTGGGTGAGTAACACAATTGAAGATGCTAATAAAGTGTTGAAATTTATTTCTCAAGGTATAAAATTCAAAAGGACATAGTTTTAAACAAACTTTGAGGCATGAAATGAGTTGCCTGTTACACAGAATCCCTACAGTGTGGAAACAGGCCCTTCGGCCCAACAAGTCCATACCAACCCTCAGAGAATCCCACCCAGACCCATTCCCCTATAACCCACCTAATCTACATGTCCAAGAACAATATGGTAATTTAGCATGGGCAATCCATGTAGCCTGCACATCTTTGGACTGTGGGAGGAAACCAGAGCACCTGAAGGAAATCCATGTAAATAGGGGTAGAACGTGCAAACTCCACAGGGTGGTATCAAACCCGGGCTCCTGGTGCTGTGAGGCAGCAGTGCTAACTACTGAGTCACCATGCCGCCCCAAATCTGATGCGTCATACTGCTGTGCTCAATCCTAGTCTCCTTTGTGTACAAAGGCATCCGAAGCTGACTCAAAGACTGATTGGAAAAAGTGGGTTACTGTTGCAGCAGCACTGACACTAGTACTGGGGAAGTGGGATCTGCACTGTTGGGAGGGTCAACAGCCGAACCATGCAAGGACCAGTGTTTTAGTGAGACATAACTGGGGAAGGAGAGACAGAGCTTTAAATTAAATAGTGGGAACAAGGGATCAGATTTGGGAAGATGTGGTAACTTAAAGAGTTGCAACATATCAATACAGCAAAGGTTGAATAGAGGAAGCTGTGTAGCAGTCTGTGGCAGGAAGGGATAAAGAGTACAAATCTAAAAGTAACCCAACATATAAAACTTATACAAACAGAACAAAATAACAAAACTAAAGACTGTTATATCTGACTGCACATAGTAGTTGGACTAAAACAGATGAACAGATAGTGCAAATCAAGATAAATATGTTCTGATAGACAAGGCAGAGACAGATGCATTTTGCACTAGAAATCCCACCATATTGGATTGATTTTCTCAGGGTTCATCCACACACATCTGTAGTTTTAACAGTGCATATTATTGCAGTGTAAGGGGTTAATCTGACTATGTGCTATACTAATTAGACAGTATTTATCAGCACAGGAAACAATACAAAATTCATCATATTCATCATTGCTGCAATCTAGCGGCATCTTCATTTATGAAGTCATGAATTAATTTTATTTTGTTCCATCATACGTGGAATAACATAGCCTGCTCTCTTGTCAGTTCCCGAATGTGCTCTTCTAACACAAAAACACCTCTTGAACTGTTTATCTAAATTACCTTCACTCATATTATTTTTTCAGTCCATATGTAGATTAAAATCCCCAGTGATAATCACTGGACTTTTTTTTAACAAGCTCCCCTTATTTTCTTCTTTATACTCCATTTTACTGTGTACTTACTCTCAGGGGCCTGTACATTCTCCCAAGTGAACTGGTGCAGGAATATTGAAGAGTACATATCTAAAAAGGACAGAAACCTAGAAAATGTGAAGGATGACTCTGTGAAATTAATGATAAACTGTGCAATAGAGAAGGGTGGCTTAAGTGCAGCAAACCAAAATATGAAAATGATATGGGTAGAGATGAGAAGTGATAAAGACAGGAATTCAATTGGGAGAATGTACAGGCCCCTGAGAGTAAGTATACAGTAAAATTGAGCATAAAGAAGAAAATAATGGAAGCTTGTCAAAAAAGTTCAGCAATTATCACTGGGGATTTTAATCTACTTATGGATTGGAAAAATCATATGAGTGAAGGTAATTTAGATAAACAGTTCAAAAGATGTTTTGTGTTAGTTTCTTAGAAGAGCACATTTGGGAGCTGACCAGAGAGCAGGCTATGTTACTCCATGTATCATGTAAAAAAAAATGAATTCATGACTTCGTAATTGAAGGTGCCCCTAGATTGCAGCAATGACGAATATGATGAATTTTACATTGTTCCCTGTGCTGATAAATACTGTCTAATTAGTATAGCACACAGTCAAATTAACCCCTTATACTGCAATAATATGCACTGTTAATATTACAGATGTGTGTGGATGAATCCTGAGTAAGTCAATCCAATATGGTGAGTATTTCTAGTGCAGAATGTGTGATCACATTCCACCTGCTATATGCAGTTATGCTTGAGACATGTACTTTAGCTTCAGTTTCTTTTATATCCAATTAACATTTCTATACAAAATATAGAAACCATCAGGATTTTTTTTTGAAAAAGTGTTAATACAAAATTGCTATACAGAACATTACTAATTGTTAATTTGTGCAGGACATGGAATTCAATATCAATAAGACGACATTCAGCAAAATCTTGGATGTTGGGAAAACTCCTCCTTGTGTATTTACCAGGCAAAAATGGCAACACAAACTCACAAAGCTCCATTCAATTTTCTTTTTTGCTCAACCAGATGTGGTAACTGGGTCATAGCTTCATCTAATCTGTTATGTTGGGGAGATTTATTAAGGATATTTCATTCAGCTAACACTCCCTGCTTTATATCTATTTTTCTGATATATGTAACACTCACACATAACAGAGTGAGGTTTGGAATAGCAAGGGGGCATGTCTTAATTAATAGCTAGATTTTACACAGAGTGCAGTTTATCTGTTTAAAATTGCAATATATTAAGTAAATAAAATGTGCCATTGCCTAATTTAAAATAGATATTTATTATGATTGCATTAACATTAAAAGAAATCAAATGTAAAACTGGTTTCAATGTTTATTAGTCTCCAACTATGTTCACATTAAAGGCATCTGAGCATTAAGGAGGTTCACTTTTAATGAATATATATTATGATTTTATAGCACATGTATAACACTTTTAATGAAATATAAAATGATATTGGGTTAGGCTCATTTGACTGTGTTAGCATTGAAGCTGCAGTTCAGATTTTAAAGTGCCCTTTTCACAGCTATGAAGAGTTTGTTGTTTAAACATCACCAGAAAAATAAAGACGTTTTCAGTTTTTATTTATATGTTCAAAATTATAAATTTTTTGAGCTTGAATGGTAATATGATGAAGCTATAGTGTCCCTTTGGCAAATAGTTCATACATGAGAACATTTTACAAGGCAAATCACTCGCTAAGTATTTGCTTGTGAGAACAGGACTGAAGGTCTTAAGAATAAATATAGATATAAGATGCTCATATACTTTACTGAGCATAACAGCCTACACTTTTGCCTATTCAATAAAAGCTGTCTTTATGGGGGCCATGGGAGTCTGATGTGCAGAATGCACCTCGCCAGAATGGAATTATTTAAAATTCATATCCTGGATTTTTTTCTTTGAAGGCTTTCAGAGATCAGGGATAAACTTCACAGTTAAAAAAACCCACTATCATTTTATATTTCATTAAAGGTGTTATACATGTGCTATAAAATCATAATATATATTCATTAAAAGTGAACCTCCTTAATGCTCAGATGCCTTTTAATGTTAATTCCTTGCAGTCATTCTTTTTTGGGAGATGCAATAAACCAAACTGAGTTTGTGGCAGAACAAACTATACAATAGTAATTGGAAGTAAAAGTCATAGGAGATCTCTGCTCCAATGGGATAAAATTTACGATATTTTGGTTAAGTGTCATTTCTGTTAGGTTCTGTGTTGGGTTTCCCTCTTGTGACGCTGCTGAGTTTTCAGACACTATCACCCCAAATTTACCTCACTATCAACCAATGAGGAACCCCTCTGGTCAAATGCTTACTTAATTGCGCTGCTTGCCATAGCCAGAAGAATTCATCAATGCTGGGCTAATCTGGAATAGACTTTTATCCCTGTCACTGGCACTGTTGTTAAAAGGCTGTTGTGCACCCAGATAAGCACTAACCACAATACCAGAGCCTACTAGCCTAGTCAAAGATTGCCACTTGAATCAGTGCAGTCTCGGCCTTCCAGAGGAACTGCCAGCATTTGAGAAAGAAGGTCAATAATCTTGAATGTTAGTGCCACCATCTCCTCTCTGCTACATTACCTACCTTCCACCAAAGTGCATGCTGTATCTCTCTCACTAATACATGCAATGGTTTCACTCACTCTCACCCACCCAATCACCTCATCTTACTAAAGCTGCACAGCCTCTGATCCTCCTGTTCAGCCACTCAGGCCACCTCACCACCTTTTCCCCACCTGCACCAGCTGTGCCACCCAATTTCACCTCACTCAATCCCTGCTTTTCTCTCAGTCCTGGAGAAAATGTACCAGGTACCTGATGTTCAGCTTCTCAACCCCTACAAGGAAAGGGTTCCTGACCCTGACCATCTAAGCAGCCCCCTGACTGCGTTCAGGCCCTTGAACTAATATTGAAGGTTTCACCTGATTTATTGTGCGAGGAACCTCTGAGTAAAGCATGTCACCCTTGACATAACGCAGCACTTCTCCCCTCTGACTTTGAGGCATGTCTATTTCATTGAAATAAATAGTGTTACTGCCAAGTCAGCTGCTGGCACATGGTACAGGTATAACACTGATATAGCATGGCAATGTTCTGCACACATCACTCATCCCCATGGACTGGGACTGCTAAAACCCACAATATGCTGCCTGACTTTGTGTCTCTAAAAGGCAAGGCAAGAGAAGGCAGAGATGCTGTAAACATCCAACTAGGAGCAATGTGTGTGAGCATTAAGAGAATGTGTATGCAACCCTGAGATACAGTCTGGTTCAGTCCGTGAGCTGGGTGCCGGTCCTTGTGCATACGTGTCCAGGCAGCAGCATCACAATGAGAGGTGCTAGTGCACTCCAAAGTGAAGCATTAAAGTGCACAACTGAATTATAAATGGATCAGAGATACATTACGATGATGCATAGGAGCTTCCATGTGCCAGTGCCACTGTCCATGGATGCTGGGTACGTGGCCACTACCCATGGAGTGCACGCTGAGAGGTGTTAGTGCTGACTGTCCAAGGTGGAGTTCCAGAGGAACAGATGGTGAGTTGGAATTGCTGCTCTGATGTTCATGACAAGTATTCTTAATGTCTAGTTTCCAGACTTACGCATTTAATGACAAGATCCTGGGGAGTATTTTTGAACAAAGAGACACTGAAGTGCAGGTTCATAGTTCCTTGAAAGTAGAGTCTCAGGTAGACAGGATAGTGAAGAAGGTCTTTGTTATGCTTGCTTTTATTGGTCAATGCATTGAGTATAGGAGTTGGGAGTTCATGTTTTAGCTGGACAAGACACTGGATAGGTCACTTTTGGAATACTGTATGCAATTCTCGTCTCCCTGCTATTGGTAGGATGTTGTTAAACTTGAAAGATTTACAATGTTGTTGCCAATGTTGGAGGGTTGAGCTATAGGGAGAGGCTGAATAGACTGTGGCTATTTTCCCTGGAGCGTAGGAGGCTGACGGATGAACTGTATAGAGGTTTATAAAATCATGAGGGGCATGGATAGGGTGAATAACCAAGGTCTTTTCTCTGGGGTGGGGAAGTCCAAAACTGGAGGCATAGGTGTAAGGGGAGAGGAGAGAGATTTAAAACGGACCTATGGCGCAACTTTTCACACAGAGCTTCGTGCGTATGTGGAATGAGCTGCCAGAGGCCAGTACAATTACAACACTTAAAAGCATGTGGATGGCTATATGAATAGGACGAGTTTAGAAGGATAAAATGGCCAAATGCTGGCAAATGGGACTAGATTTATTTAGGACATCTGTTCAGCATGGACAAGTTGGACTGAAGGGTCTGTTTCCACACTATACATCTCGATGAGACTATGACTCTATCTGGCCAATAGTAGAATAGGAAGCTGCATATTAATGAGGATAGATTCTGTTGTTATCGTAGGTGAAGATGAACAACAATCTCTGTTAATAGACATCTCGTTTCTCCCTAGCGAGAATATTATCTCACTACCTGGAACGCATTTGGAAAATGGAACTTGTTGCTCCTGAAGTCAAGAAAGGCCTTGCTGGACATTGCAACAATTCTCACCATAGCCCACATTGTCTAGATAAGCCTCAGTCCAATGTTTCAAATAATTTCTTTGCTGATAGGAAAATATGCCAATTAAGATTAACCACTTTTATAAATCCATATCATTGTCCAGACTCACTGCTTACTGGGAACATAATTCTACTTCACAAAATGGGTCTCAAGTCTTAATTTTGGGGAAAGTTGGATAATACTTCCAGTGCAGTGAAAATGCATTGTTTGTATTTCTTGATGCAAGTCTAGTTTGGCATGATTCAAATCATTACTGTCATCCTTCCCCTTCTGGCTCCTTTCTAACAACTCTTTCATAGTATCACCAAAAGAGAGGACAGAGGCTGATTCACTGTGACACCCAGCATCTCTGAAGTCATTTTATTTATTTCATTAGGTATTACAGTTACTCTGATCTCCACGTCACATAGTATTTCACTCCTCAACAATATGCTGACAGCTTATGTCTTATAAAAAGATATACATTTTAAAACCATCTTATTCAATGAACTTTCTGCCTAACCTCATTGGATAAGGCAATTTTTCTCATATAAAGTGGCAATAGGTTCTGATTCATAATGCAAATACTCTAATCTAATTCTGCTGCGGAAAACTTTAAAGTAAAATGGCAAACAATTATCCAGCAGGGTTGAACACAACATTGTAGTAGGCTGTCTAAGTAATTCACAACCTCAATACAGGTACAGCATATCAGCATTAAATAACTCATCTTTTGTATTAGCACAAGAGAAAAGCAACGTTCTTGAGAAAACAGATTGAAAGGACTGGCACTCATCTCACTATTATTCTTCCTTCATTCTTCTTCTTTCTTTATTTTTATTCTTCATTCATCTCCTATTTTACTTCAGGTCAGGTCAGCACAGCACTAGCTGATCAGCAATATAATTATTGGCAATTGTGTTAATACAGCTTTGCAATATCAAAGCTGGAGAACCAGCGAGATTGAGGGCAGTCGAACTTTGAGCTGATGCTTATAACCTCCCTCTCACATACAAACATACTGTCCTAATGTGTTTGATTCCTGCAATGGTCATAAATGTTGTGGATCATGATCATTTGCATTGTACGTGAATCCTAGGGAAATAAATATTTGGATAAATAAAATAAATTCAGCTAACGAGGTGTCAAGTAGAGCACAGTTGGGATGTGGGTTTGGATAGTGAGGAGCAAATTTGCTAGAAGAGTGTCATGAGGGTGTTGTGGAAGCTCAATCATTAAATACGCTCACAAAAGAGATTGGTAAGTTTCTAGTTAATGATGGCTTCAAGGAATGTGGGGATATTGCAGGAAAACGGTGTGAAGCTAGATGATCAGCCATGATTTAGATTCTAGACTGGTGGAGCAGGCTAGAGGGGCTGAATGGCCTACTTCTCCTTCATTGTTCTTAGCACAACCAAAGGATCAAGGTTTGGGGATGCGGCTGGAATAATCTTGAAGGGCAACGAGCAGTAGCCACCCATAATTGAATTGTACGACCAAGAGGAGCATCCTACTCAATCTGGATCCCCATTTGGTTAAGTACAATTTAAAATCTTACCATCGTGGAGACAATCTGATTCAGATGTGGCCTGGGGATACCTGTGGCTCTACCTATTGTAAAATATATCAAAGTGGGTAGGGGGATTTACAGGGTGGGAGGTGGGGTGGTGGTAGATGGTGGGGATGATGCTGCACATCCAGCCCACAATTGGTGGAGAAACTCATCAGATCTGTCAGCATCTATGGAGAGAGAAACAGAGTTAAAGTTTCAAGTCTGAAAAAGAGTTACATTAGACTCAAAATTTGAAGAGTTTTCAGAGAATTGCAGGACTGGAGGGGCTTCCAGAGATAAGTAGGGTATGACAACAGAGAGATTGAAAACATTGCCAAGAATTTTAAAAGTGAACTTGGAGGCAAGGCACTTTTTTTTATTCGTTTCGAGGATTTAAGCATCGCTGACTGGGCCAGAATTTATTGTGCATCCCTGATTGTCCTTGAGAAGGCAGTGGTGAGCTGTGATACTTACACAGTTTGGTGTAGGTGGAACCAAAATGCCATTAGGAAGAGCGTTGCAGGATTTTGACCCAACGACATTAAAGAAAGGACAATATATTTCCAAGTCAGAATGGTGTGCAAGGCCTTGGAGAGGAACTTGTATCTGCTGTCTTTTTCCTTCTAGATAGTAGTGGGCATAGGTTCAATAGATGCTGTGGAAGGAGCCTTGGTGAATTGCTGCAGTGTACCTTGTAGATGGTACACACTGCAGCCACTGTGTATTGACAGTGGAGGAAGTGAATATTAAAAGCAGTGAATGGAGTGCCAATCAAGCGGGCATCTTTGTCATGGATGGTGTCAAGTTTGAATGGTTTTGGAGCTGCATCCATCCAGGCAAGTGGGGAGCATTCCATCACACTCCTCTCATGTGTCTTGTAGATGGTGGACAGTGTTTGGGGGAGTCAGGAGGTGCATTACTCACTACAAGATTCCCAACCTCTGACCTGACCTAATAGCCATAGTATTTATATGGCTGGCCCAGTTCAGTTTCTGGTCAATGGCAACTCCCTGGATATTGATAGAATGGGACTTAGTGATGGTGGATGGGTGGATTCTCATGAGTTGGAGATGGTCATTGCTGATGACTAGTTTGGACTGACTGTTACTTACACTCATTAGATGAATGAATGTCATTTTGACCTTTTTGCGTTTTAATGTGGTCTGCTTCAGTGTCTGAGGAATCATTAATGCAGCTGAACATTATGTAATCATCAGCAACCATCCCCACTTCTGATCTTCTGATGGAAGGAAAATCATTGATGAAGCAGCTGAAAATGCTTGGGCTTGTTACAATCAGGGACTACTACAGAGATTTCCTGAAGCTGAAATGACTGACCTCTAAGAATCACAATCATCTTCCAATGTGCCAAGTATGATTCCAACTAGCGGAGACTTTTCCCCAGTTCCTATTGACTCCAATTTTGCTAGGATTCCTTGATGCAATACATAGTCAAAAGCAGCCTTGATGCCAATGGCAGTCGTTCCCATCTCACCTTTGGAGTTTGGCATTTTTGTCCATGTTTGAACTAAGATTGCAATGCGCTTAGGAGCTGAGTGGCCCTAGTAGAACTTAAATACATCAGTGAGCAAATTGCTTAATAAGTGCAGCTTGAAAGTACAGTTAATGATCTTTTGCATCGCTTTGCTGATAATTTTGAGTAGATTGCTGGTATGGTAATTAGCCAGGTTGGATTTGTCCTGCTTTTTGTAGACAGGACAGAACTGGGCAATTTTCCACGTTGTCAAGTAGATGCTAGCTGTACCGGAACAGCTTGACTAGGGTCATGGCTTCAGAACAAGTCTTCAGAACTAGACAACACAGTGTGGAGCTGGAGGAATACAGCAGGCTAGGCAGCATCAGCGGAGCAAGATAGTTGTTGTTTCGGTTGAGACCCTCCTTCAGAAATGTCTTCTGTACTATTACCAGAATGTCATTGGGACTCAAAGCCTTTCCAGAAGTTAATACCTTCAGCCATTTCTTGATATCACATGAACGGAATTAGATTGGGTGAAGACTTCATCAGTGATGCTGGTCAATGATGATGGGTGAACACGATTTATTGCAAACTTGACAGGTGGTCAGCAGAATTTAACAGAGTTCAAATTTACAGGAAGTACAACATAGGAGATTGGCCAGGAGAGCACTGAAATGGTCCAGTCTCAAAATAAAGAAAGCAAGAACAGGACTTTCAACAGCAGTATGTTGTAGATACAAGGAAGAGTTTGCAAAAAGGCATTAGGTAAAAGCAGTGCTGAATATACCTTGCAAGTGAAAACTGGAGAGATATTGGAGGCAGAGTTACATGGGCAGAGAGTAGGTCAACGAGATTTTTCCAACAGAGATCCATTGGGCCATATCTTTAATATAAAATTTTAGGGTTTCCATTTCTTTCAAACTAAATAAGAAATGGTGTTCAAAACATTTTGCTCTTCGGTTGAACTGTCATAGGGAATATTTGTGACTCCTGAAACATCAAAATTGGTAACTCTGCTGCTTTCAAAAATGGAGCTGGGGTAATTAAATTGTAATGAGGTATTAAACTGCACTCTGTCTTTTAACAACAAATAATTTTGGGCTGTTTGGAAAGTATAGGCATTGGTAGCATTTTGAGCTTAGTTCTCAACAGGTGAGCAAGCAAGCGAGCGTTTAAAAGATTTTCAAATTGATTATGTTGCCAATGATGAAAGACATGTTTAACAAGCAAGTTAGAATAACTCCTTTGCACTCTGGAATAAGAACAGATGATTAAAACCTCAGGATTTGTGCAATAAAAAAAAGAAAGTGTTGGAATAACTTAGCAAGCTAGGCAGCATCTATGGAGAGAGAAACAGATTTTAGCTTGATGATTTTTCATCATCATTGGGGTAGATAATCAAGGCTTAATATTAGGGATGAACCGGTTTTAAGCAAATATAAAACCAGTGAATAGGGGTAAGGGCAGGAAAGGTTAATGGGCTAGAATGCAGGAGTAATTAAGTAGTTTAAAATGATAATTCTGCAAGGCATGAAGAATTAATAACAGGGTACATATAGAGTCAAAAGAAGAGGTGCAAATGACTACAGTGAAGCAGCAAATGAAAGAAAGAGAGATGTGAAGGTTTCCGTGGGCCCAGTGTGATGGAGAAAGATCAGTAAACTTCAGAGGTCTAGGCTACCCTGCAGTTATGTGCAACCCCAAGCACAAGTCCCCATCTCCTCAACTGCAATAGTTCTATTACTAATATTTGCTGTTTGAGGAACCCCTAATGTTGCATTAGACAGTTAATACCTGAAAGAGTTAATGGACATCATGAGAAAAGTACTAAGCATCACGATAAAAAGAACTACTCCTGGGAGGTGCTAACCAATGTTCTAATTTGGTGTTCTGAGAAAGGGTCACCAGACCCGAATCGTTAACTCTGATTTTTTCTTAACAGATGCTACCAGACTTGCTAAACTTTTCCAGCAACTTTGTTTTTTTTCTCATTTATGCTTGAGTTCAGTCTATGCAGCAAACAGTAATATGTACTCCTCTTAGACATAGCCAGATTCCTTCAAAAGGACATTCATGTAGCTCTTATTAGGTACTATACAATAAACCTACTTTGTTTAAAAAGACTGAATCTCACCTCTGTTGAAAATTTTGTGTGGGCATTCTTCCCTACTTGGTGTAAGTAGCTTAGACTAATACTAATACAAAGATTGTTAGCAGTGAATATGGGCATCTCAAAATGGTTCCAGTAAACACAACTACAACAGATAGCATGCTGACAAAGTTGGTATTCAAAAATATACCATCTACCGGTACATAGTCAACAGGGTGATCTACATACCTGGGGTCTACCCATCTTTTCCTACTTCACTCATGTTAGCTTTTCTATGCCTTGTTCTCCTTACTGCTATTAATTTGGCAAGAAAATCCATGTCCTAACAATTAATTTGCAACAGTCCAATACGAGCAATTCATATCATTTTACAACTACAAGTGTACATAAATGGGTTTTCAACCTATTTAATTTTCTACCACAGAAGGCTGGTGAGTTTGGATCACAGAGTATATTCATGAATGAGACTGATAAATTTTTAGATATTAAAGGCATCAAGGAATCCAGACAGAAAGTATGAATTGTACTGAAATGGAGGAGGAGGTTCAAAGAGCCAAATGGCCTGCTTCTGCTCCCTGTTTCTATAATCCACTTTCTACCAGGGCTGCAGTATATACAGTTATATGATGTCTGGCAATTAAATTATATTCAAGTGTCTGATGAGTTCCTGCTGGTCGGACAACCTCCCACATTGAACCTAAAATCCTCGTTACAAAATGACAGATTTTTTCCACGATTCTACCTCACAGTCAGAGCCTCATTGATGAATCCTCAACAATTTATAATTTCTGCAAATGATAGATTTTTGAGAAAATACCCATCTTTCAACACATGTTTTATTAAAGGACTTAGTTGACACATCAAAGCAGTTGTTTCGTCACCAGATCTTGTGTTTTAGTTCACTCAATCTCAAGAATGAATGGTTCAATAAAATATAAGCCACTAAGTCCCACTGCTGGAAAAAAGAATCTCAACATTTTTTAGTTCAGTTTTACACATCATCTTTCAAATGGTTGATTATTCAATATAGGTTGCATTTTTCTGATTCTTTGAAGTAAGTTTAACATTCAAATACAAACAGCTTGAAATTCCATTGCAAATTACATTTGTCTCACGGGTAAAACAATATTGACTTTGCCTGTGTGATACATGAATAAAGTTCTTAAGTTAATATTTGTGTGATCTCACTTAAATCCACAAGCAAGTACAGGAAATACCTTGCTTGTTGCTGTAGTCAAAATAGGAAGAGAAAAAAGGAAAAAGCAGAGGAAAGAAGAAGAGAGGGAGGGAGGGAGAAAAGTATGATATTTTTGCAGGGTAAGAACACTGGAGCATGCACATGTAGTTCTAATACACAACTGAAATCAATTTATTGCAGTTTGTTTACATGCCTATACACAGAAATGATCAGAATAGCATCCCATTACACCCATCTCTCTTCAATAAAAGTTTTACACAAATATTCAACAACTTATATAGAGTTTTCATTTATTTAGAATCCCAACTTAACCTTGAGACACTGGGATTGTAAATGAGGCAAGACTAAGCATCTGGATCTGTATTCATTTGAGTTTTGAGGTGACCTCATTGAATCTTACAAAATTTTTACCAGGTGTAACAGGTTGGATGTAGAGAAGATATTTCTCCTGGCTGGTGATTCTAGAATCAAGGGACAGAATCTCAAGATAAGGGTAGATCGTTAAATACTGTTCTTCACACAGACAGTTGTATATCTTTGCAATTCTCTAATTTAGAGGTTTGGGAAAGCTCCATCTTGGGTATGTTCAAGACAGAAATTGATAGATTGCTGAAGACTAATGACATCAAGGGATGTGGAGATAATCTGAGAAAGTGGCATCGAGGTAGATGATCACCATGATCTCACTGAATGGTGGAACGGGCTCAATAGGCTGAATGGCCTACTCCTTTTCTTATGTTCCTAACCATTAGTTTCTTGTTCTTAATGGGATATCTGCTTCCTTGATACAACTTGTAGGACTTGGGGAAAAACACTGACCTGTCTGGGCTTGAGTTTGAAGAATTTTCTCCAGACAGGTCTCTGTTTGACCTTGAACTGCAATTGAAACGTCCATTCTGTCAGACATGTCTACCTGACTCTGCCTCAGATCTGAACTAGGCTCAGGCACAACTTGAGTTGGAGTAAGTATTGGTATTCTGTTAAAACTGTAACAATTCAATTCCTCAGATTTGTTTAGTTCTTCCCATCTCTCCTGTTTTCCATGAACTACTGAAGGTAAAGCCATATACATATCCAACATTTCCATTACCAAATATCTTAAACAAATATGTGTGAGGACAACAGGTTCATCTTATTAGCCATTTCAACCATTTATGATGATATTTTTTTCACCTTAACCTTCTGGCTCAACTTGTTTCTCTCTCTTTCCATCCCTATCATGACTCTCTTTCTATTGGAATTTTTTTTCTCTTCAAGCAAGTTAAAGGTACCTTCAGAAGTGAAAACATCAGTGTAGGTCATCTTCTAAGAAACCCTTCAGCTGGTGTTCTGCAAGTAGTTTTGTGAGGAAAATTATGATTAAAAAATATTTGTAGTTTATGATTCGATAACAACGGACTATTTTTTTCAATTTTTGTCCAGAATTTCTGTACCAAAAACATGTTTAACAATTTGAATGTGTTCTGCTACACTATTTGAAGCAGAATGATACAAAGGAACTCGTGTGTTTCATCAGTCTGTTCTAAATAAATTGAAAACTCCTTTTGAACAAAACTCAAGTCTGTTGTTAAACATAATTACCTATGATAACTCAAACAGCAAACAATGCAAAATATCAAGAGCCTTGCTAATTGTTTGAATCATTAGAAACTCCTCAATCCATTTCAAATGCCTGTCTATCACAATGAATAGCTGTTGCCCTTCAAATTCTGAAAAATTAATGTACAATTTCTTCCATAGTCTGTCTGGCCACTTACGTGGTTGAAAAGGTGCCAATAATGGATTATTTTTTACTGCTTCACATAATCTATATTGTTTCATTGAGTCTTCATCTAGCTCTGGCCACCAAAGATAGTTTTTCACTGGATTCTGTCAACCTGAGTTCTAACTGTTGATCCTGAAGATCTTATCAAAAGTGTATATGTACTTTTCAGGACTTGCAAATCCACCTCTCCACATAATAGAACATTTATCAATTGTCATGAAAATGTCTAAATCCGTATCTGCAATGGCCACATATTTGTGGTATAGTCACATCCTGTTGCCAATAAGGGATACATATAAATTATTCTACCAAGGTCATCAGCTACGACTGGCAACCATCTAGGTGTTAAAAGAACAATATATCTTCCCTGTTGGGCTCTACTCTAATGACTACCATCACCTCAACATTAGGCTGATTTCACAATCATCGTCCTTAATGACATACTGATAAACAGAAAAAAAATCAAAGTCCACCTTTGCATGTGGGTTCCTGTCAATGAAGGAGACAATGCTTCATCCTCTGAGCATAGGTTTGCTCACTGGCGTTGAAGGTGCATGAAGTAAACACAGTTAGTCTCCCTATTATAAAAACATGAGATATCATTGCACCTACTCAATATGAAGAGGTGTCACATACTCTGAATCTTTCTGTACAGTGTGACATACAAACATTGTACCATCTACAAATTTATTTTCAGACAACTGAATTGCTTGTTACACTCTCATTCAAAACCATAGAACACTCTTCTTCTAGAGGCAATTCAATGAGTGCAATGAAGTTTCCAAATTTGATACAAATTTCCCATTGTCAGTCATACACAAAAAAAGAGCTCAGGTATTCTGAGGGTGTATGACATTCCTTTTTGTTTGAAGCATACTCTTCACAGCTTGTAATCCATCTTTGTCTAAACTGTGATCTAAATACTCTGCACACTTTTGAAACATCTAATTCACCCAAATTCTGGGCATCTTATTTTGCCTGTCATCATGAGCCTACTTGTTTGGAACTGAAATTGTGTAATATATGTCCATAGTTCACATTCTGCCTTGTCCATGGACAATTGCAGTGCTGGCATGCTTGGCCAAAGGGCATACGCATTTGTGTTTTAAACCGTGTACTAATCTGTCCAACAATGCCCTCTAACTTGAATTTCTCCAAAATTATAATGAACAGATAGCCTTTTCAAAGCCATAATTCACTACCTAATGTCCTCACTGGGCAAGTGATTCCTTGTTCTAAACCAATAGCTTTCTGCAATCTCTAATGGCCTTGGATTGCATTGCTGCTCAAGCTCACAAAATGTCCAACTGTGCAGTCCTTCTTAGCTTAGCAGGTGCAAGACAATTCTTGAGCTTTTCATGCAATTCTCACCCTACTTTGGAGTGAAAAAAATCTCCCACTTGTTTTTCCCAACCGACTCATTAACAACTGGATTATTAGGCTCTTCAAGCACGATACTGACAGTGAACAGCATGACAAGCAGCTCCACATCTGCACCAAAAGACGTTGCTTACAACATCCAATCAGAGATATTGCAGCTATCTTTGAAGGTGAGTCCACATATACAAGGTGAGCCAAAATAAAACAAAAAACTGTGGATGCTAGAAATCTGAAACAAAAACAGAAACTGCTGGAGAAAATCAGCAAGTGTGGCAGCATTTATGAGAAGAAAACAGAGTTAACATTTGAGTCCAGAGACCCTTCTTCAGAACTGACAATCTAATTCAGGATTTTTCAGCTTCTCCAAGCCAAATTTGTGCAGTGAGGCAAGATCCACATTTCTTCTTCATTGACAGACTCTGATGTCTGTGAAGAAACACGACTGCTACATACAGATGATTAACACTAAACTGAAACTGGTTTAATCTCGGTTGCTTATATACTTAGATGCACAAATGGTCACGAGATAGTGTTCTTGTAAGAAACAGGGAAGAAAGGAGGAAATTCTCAAACATCCTTCGCAAACCAAGGTTACCCAAAGTGTTTCACAGTTAGTGAGCGTTTGTTGAAATGCAGTTACAATTATTATACAGAAATATGAAAGCTAATTTACACACAGCAAGGCTCCACAGGTTATAATGAGTCATAGAATCATAGAGTCATACCGCCAGGAAACAGACCTTTCAGTCTAACCAGTCCATGCCAAACATAATCTCAAACCAAACAAGTCACATCACCTACTCCTGGTCCATAACCCTCCAAACCTTTGCTATTCATGTAGTTATCCAAATGTCTCTTAAACATTGCAATTGAACTCACATCCACCACTTCCTCAGTAAGTTCATTCCTCACACAAACCACCCTCTGTGTAAAAAATTTGCCCCTCATATCTTTTTAAAAATGTCTCTCCTCTCACCTTGAAATGTGCCCCCAGCCTTGAAATCATGTATTCTATGGAAAAGACAATGACCATTAACTCTATCATAGAACCCCTAAAGTGTGAAAGCAGGCCATTCAGCCCCATCAAGTCCACACCGACCCTCTGAAGGGCATCCTACCCAGACCCAACACCCTATCCTTTCCCTGTAACCCTGCATTTCCATGGCTAATCCAACTAGGCTGCACATTTTGGACTGTGGAAGAAAACCAGAGCACCTGCAGGAAACACACACAGACGGGGGAGAACATGCAAACTCCACACTGACAGTCACCCAAGGGTGAAATCAAACTCAGATCCCTGGTACTGTGAGGCAGCAGTGCTAACCACTAAGCCAATGTGCCACCCTATCTTTACCCCTCATTATTTTACAAATTTCTATCAGGTCGCCTCTCAACCTCCTATGCTCCAGTGAAAAATGCCCAGTCTAACCAGCCTTTCTTTATCACTCAACCCTTCCATACCTGGCAACATCCTTGTAAATCTCTTCTGAACCCTCTCCAGCTTAATAAAATCCTTCCTATCAATGGGCAATCAGAACTGGACACAGTATGCCAAAAGAGGCCTCACCAATGTCCTGTACAACCTCAACAAGACTTCCCAACTGTAATCTGATTCTAATTGAAAAAATAATATTAGCTAGAACATAGATTGCCCCGCTGTTTTTCTCAAGTAACATTTTCAAGGAACATTTTGATATACTTGAGATGGCAGGCTGGGCTTCAGTTTAATATCTCATCCATAGCATCAGCTGTTTGATAGTTCAGTGCTCCCTCACTACTGCACTGGATAGTCAGATCAGGTTCACGTTTATGGACTTTATATCACAATCAGTCACTTTGAAGTGAGATCGCTACCTTGGAGCGAGGCTGCCAGTGGAAAGTCTATGATGTGTATTATGTAGAAGCCTGAGAACAAAACTAACAAAATATCTGACGTAGCTCCAAAAGACTTGGATTTGCACCTTTGAACAAAATGTGTTTAACAGGACATGAGCTCATCATGTCTTAAGTTGCAACTAAATTCTTGACTTTGATCAGTCTTATGAAAGCACAAAGGACAGTGGTAGATGTATAAATTATCAGTATGTAGGTGGTTCAGGGGTAGAAGCATTTTTTGGGGGAATGGGGGAATACCTCCCCTCACCCACCACTTCACTTGCTCACTTGCACAACATTCAAACTTTTCACATTTGGGGTTCAATCTTGAACCCTCCTCTATAGTGGGTTGATGGCGGGGAGATCGAGTAGAAGGGTGATGGATGGAGACTCGGAGTAAATCCTTGGCAGAAAGTCCTGTGGCTAGCCTTCTGCCCCACCATTAATTGAGGCCCTGAAGTGAACAATTAAAACTTACTTAATCAGGGCCCTCTTGTGGCACATGATAGTGTCCCCACCACTTGACTGAGAGGCCGGGGTTCAAGTCCCAACTGCTTCAGATGTGTGCAATAACATCTATGAATAGGTTGGTTAGGAAGTGGGTTAAAACAAGACTTACTCATCCTAATATTCTTCTCTCCAGGGAGACCAATCCCCCATAGAAAGGTAATGAATGTCCAATTGAGGTACCAGGAATCGCAAGAAGATGGGGGCCATTGAAAGCCCACACACCTCGACCTTGCTGCTGACCCCAACCCTTTTCACTGCCATCATGCACCTTTGACTGGAATGAAAATTTGGAACTCACTCCCGAATGGCACTATGATTGCTCTTAGACCAAATGGGCTGCCAAGGTTCAGGGTGGCAGCTCACCACCACCTTCTCAAAGGGCAGCGAGGGGTAAGTAATAATTGCTGGGCCTTCATCTGTGACATTCACATTCAATATGTGAAAACAAAAGGAAGAAAAATGCTTACATTAGTTAAGGTCCACCAGGGAAGCAGTGATGGACTTGTGCCATCTGCTGAAAGCTAGCCTGCTGGCTGATAAGATCAGAACCATCATTGACAAGGTCATCCTGGATTTCCTAAGGGAAAATAATCTGCCACATCATTTAGTGAGCAGTGCACAAATGCAATAGACAGGCAAACCATTTCATATCTATCCTCAGGGAAATGTAGCAGCAGTGTAACAAGGCACTAAGATTTGGCATTAAAATTCTCAGTATTTCCCCAAGTTCGGTGGATTATTGCTATCAGCCATGATGAAGTGACACAGCGTTCATGAACCACAAATGCTTCCACTCCATCAATGTCCAGACACTCAGCACAGGATAATACAGGTCGATGCCCATAAGCCTGTCAGCATTCACAGGCCTTTTACTTCAAGTTAATCTTGTTGAACCTCATTTATTTGAAACAGGAAAGTCAACTTGAATGATTGCTCCCATGAGCCTGGGGGCCTGAAGCATGGATCAGTCAGGTCCAGAGTGGAAGCATAAAGGAAAAGGCAGACCCTTTCCCAAATAGTGAAGAAGGGGTGATCAACACTCCTCAATTTGGGTAGCACTCATCTATTGGGCTAATAGCACCTACCATCACTTACTGAGCCAAAATCGTACCACTCTTCATACAGGTAAGTAAAAATGCCTCCTATTGTGCAATTGGTAGATCTCAGGCAGAAGAGATGTCCACAAAGGGCACAACTCCAAATTAATATTGTCACTACACTGTCTCACTGCCAGCCCTCCACTCATTGGCTTCATTGTCTAGTGGGCAGGTGGAGCCAGAGAATCTCCTGGAACAGCATCTCTGCCCATCTTTAACTCAAAGGTCTTTAAGAGGACAAATCTCCCAACTGCCTCCTGCTGTTGAGCTGTCCCCTCCATATCCCTCCCCATACCACACAACCAAACCTCTCGTCACTTCCATCTCCTGTTCTTGAATTCCAGTTCAACGTCCAGAATCATTCTAAAGCTAAAGCTCCAATATCATGGAAGTGTGAATCCCAACGGTTCAAAATTGCTGAGGTTTTGCCCATCCCTTGCTGCTCCTAACTAGCTGCTCAGCTCTTGAGCCCTCAATTTCAACAAAGAAACATCAATTGTAAAGGCTTCAGCACTTCTAACCAACAACTCGGAGGGTCAGAGAGTGGGTAAAAGTCACAATTAGTGAGTTGGGCAGTGGGCAAATTTTGCACTAAGGTTAGGGAGCAAGAGGTGCAGTAAGCCAGATTGCCAATGAGGAGGAGTTGCAGCAAGTAGAAAGTTACATTTTTCTTTCATCGTTTTAAACATATTTTGAAAGATATTTCCTCTCCCAATGTTTGAATATAGTAATGTAAATTATTTCAACTTAGAGGTATCATTGTTTTAACATTGGCTCTTATGCAAAATGATGCTTCATTTAAAGTTGTTTCATTTAAGGTCATGACTATTCAGATTTCTGACCACAACTTTAAGTGAGGACTTACTATAGTCTGGCTTTTTGCTACTTGCTTGGGCAGACAAGTCTCCTGGCTGGCAGTTGGGTATAATGTTTTGTGAACAGCCACAATAGTTTTGGGAGGCTTTATGAATTTCACTGCAATTGAATTTGTGCAGCTTAATCCAAGCTGTTGAACATTTGCTTTAGGATGCTGATGGGGAAGTGATGATTATATTACTCTTCTTGTTTCATCCTTGGATTCCTTAGTTCAACAATAAGCCATGGCTGAAATGAACAGTTTTAGAGCCTCATCATCCATCCAACCTCTTGACAACATAAATTATAGAGGAACCAAAGATTACCACAAAAAGGATCATGGCCAACAGAATTCAGTACAGACAAGCTGCATAGGGAGAGGAACCCATTTCTATTAATGAAGCAATTATTTTTGGATAATATTGTATTTGTGGCCATGCACGTGTTATCAATAAGAGCCTTGCAATTTGGGGAATCCAGGCAGGTGCTAAATGTGTATTGCTCTCTCATGTGGTCTTGTATTTTTCGAGAGGAAGTTGAGAAGGTTATGGAAGCAAATTTCCTCTGACCCGTGTGAATTTTGGCTTATATGGCAAATATCTCCAGCTGTTGCTTAAAACATGAGTATTAACATAACATTTCATGCTTATGGTCAACTTAACCATCACCAATAGATACCGCATCACTTATGCAGCTGGTCTGTCTGTAGGAATTGTCTTCTACTGGGGCCTGTGCAGCTTTTCCTGCTGTTTTCATCCAATCTGTCTGAAGACAGGTGTACTTGCTGCGTAAAGATGGATTTTCAATGATCTCCTGGGGCATCAAATGGATCTAGCAGACATGCATCTTATGATTCCCCTACTGCCAGGCTTTAGATTGTGTTGTCGGCATAGGAATCCTCTTGAGAACAGACAGCTCTAGCAAACGCAAACGGCAATAATTTACTGAAGCTGTCAGCAAGGTTACTATGAGCTTCAACAACCTCCAGTACTCAGTCACAAGATGGCTTAAAGTTCCACCTTCTTGTGTTGGCATAGCTGCTGGATGGTTATTACATGGGGCTAAGAGACACCCAGAGATTTTAATGCCAGACAGATATTTAGGGCAGGGTGTTCCATCCAATGGAAGCATGCATTTGGGTAGTGGTTAAACAGCCGCAGAATTCTGCAAAGTGACTTTATTCATCAACTGGCCTATTGGCAGGATGAAGCCATGCAGAAGATCCTCAAGTATGTTAAAATTCAAGGCCACAATAGTCTGACCATTCATGACATACATAATCACTCTTCACCGCCAGAGAAGAGCTTGACTGCATGCACACATGACTTGGCTGTTGGCTCCAGGGTTGACTGAAGTTCTAATACATGACCATTCACAACATCACAGACCTGAGTGTTAAACTAATTTTTTATTCACTGATGGGATGTGGGTGTTGCTGACTGTGCTTTGTTGCTTTTGAGATGGTGGTGGTAGGCTGCCTTTTTCATCTGCTGCAGTCCATGTTAACTTAGAGTCATACAGCACAGAAATAGACCCTTCAGGCCAACCCGTCCATGCTGACCATAATCCCAAACAAAACTAGTCCCACTTGGCTGCACTTGGCCCATTTCCCTCCAAACATTTCTTACTCATGTACTTATCTAATTGTCTTTTAAACATTGTAACTGTGCCCACATCCACCACTTCCTCCGGAAGTTCATTCTACACATGAACCACTCTTTATGTAAAAAAAAACTGCCGCTCATGTCTTTTTAAAAAAATCTTTCTCATCTAACCTTAAAAATACACCACCTAGTCTTGAAAGCCCACACTCTAGGGAAAAGACACTTGCCATTCACCTCATCTACACCTCTCGTTTTTATAAACCTTTGCAAGGTCACCTCTCAACGTCCTATGCACCAGTGAAAAAAGTCCCAGCCTATGCATTCTCCTTATAACTCAAACCCTCTATTCCCAGCAAAGTCCAGGTAAACCTCTTCTGAACCTTTTCCAGCTTAATAATATCCTTCCTATAACTAGACTTCTCCATGCCAATAGTAGCTCATACTTCCAGAACATAACAGGGCAACACCCCATTAAGCGGAACAATGAAAAAAATGACTAACTACTGAGATAGGCAATTGATATCCTGTTTGTGTAAGCTGTTGCAGACACAGGCCCTAATTCTGGTCATAGAAACAGAGTGATGTTACAAGCTCATTGTCTTCTTGGGATATGCAATGGATCGAAGATGATGTCTGGCCCTGCTCACCTTGCAATTACTCTCTCTCCATGGGCATTGGGCTCTGATAATAGTCGTTTCACTAAATCTTAAACCCCGGCCTTGACCATGCATTCCAGTGGTGGTACAACTGATGATGGGTATCCGCCATTCTGAGCCCATCCTCACCCATCCGGCTGCTGCGGAATGGCCTGGGTTCCAAACATTATTCACCTCAAGACCCTCAACCTCGATTTTCACTGTTTTTCAGGCCAACAACACCTGATTGAGGCCATATGAATTGAACTTAAAATCAAAAAGGGGGCAATCACATTGTTGGGAGTATACTTTTGACCACCGAGTAGTCAGAAAGTGATAGCAGGGCAGATATATAGTCACATTTCGGAGAAGCCTAAATCTAACTGGATAATATTGTAGAAGATTTTAACCTCTCCGATGTTAACAGGGTGTGAAAGGTTTAGAGGCAGAATCCACGAAAGCTTTATAAGCCAGCATTTAGAAAGTCCTATAGAGAGGGGGTGGAGCACCATCTAATTTTAGTGAACAAAGCTGGGCGAGAGGTACAAATATCAGTAAGGACACATTTTGGTGATACTGACCATAACTCAATTTAATTTAGGGTAGTCATGCAAAAGGACAAGGATTGACCAGTAATATAAAAAGGAAGAGAGGTCAAAATGAACATAAGCCTCTTAGAAAATGAATCTGGGGAGAAGGTCATGGGGAACAAGGAAATAGCAGAGGAGTTAAACAGATATTTTGCATCAGTCTTTATGTTGTAAGATACTTTGAACATCCCATCAATACTGAAGAATGCAGGAGAGGAATTAAGTAAAGTCACCTATTCCCTGTCCATGAACCTCTCATGTCCTTGTGGGAGTCAGATGAAGGCTAGTGTTTGTACACCTTCGATTTATTGAGCGTCACATTTAATTAATAGCTAATTGCCGGAGGTGTCAGAGAGAAGCTAAAACCGACAGAGTCACAGAGTGGGAGGAGAGATGCATGCATTATTTAAAAAAAAACAAGGTGATTTATGTGCAAGAGCTTGAAGCTAAGCAGTTGGAATCCTAATTGTTAAACTGGCCCCTCTGTAGGCAGATATTGCATCTGATAAACTGGCAGATTAGAGGTGTTTGAAAATAACCTACAAATTTGCAGAATTATTTGTCTCTCAAGACAATTACATTTTTTGATGAAATAAGTTCAGCATTTTGGACTTGCTTCCATGCAGGATTTCCAAAACACATTCCAAAGTTCTATTTAAGTAATGTTAATCATTTTTGGCTCAGCATTCAGAATAATGCTGATTAAAACTGTACCACAGGACTTAGCATTAGTAACAGAAATTGACAAGCTTTGCAAATTGTAATAAATAATATTAATATGAACACAAGTTGGTGCTAGTAATACATTATTGAAATGTACAGATACCGGTTTCATGATCTTTTTCCATTCAAATTATTACCTCTCATAAAACTGTTGTCAAATTTATTATTGAGTATATTATACTGGATTAGTGACTGTTAGTAGGAAGGCAGGTCTAAAAAGAAGAGACTGTTTTAACCAAATATTTCAAGTCAATAACCACAACAATGGTTACAGGACAATCAGTGTTCTGCCGCTTTTACAATGGATGTTTGCCTACATTCAAACTCTCAGAATTAACTACTGAATAGACACAGACCTGAAAACATCCATTAGATAGAAAGTATAAAAGAATCAAGTCAAATAACGAAAAAAACCCTGCTAACTGGTCATGTGGAATAGATGAACTGTTGAATTTGATTAAACCTATTGAAATTGCTGCTATTTTATCGAAGGAAGTGGGTTTGGATATAGAAGAGGGTCGGTATCTATGCCTCTGTGCTTGATGTTGGTGCAGGCAACCATGCAAAGGCCACTGCATCTATTCATTCCAAACACCATCATTGTTCACAAATTCTCATCTCTATCAGCAACATCTTTCATGTATTCATGGGATAGAATTGAAATTTATCGTCACGTGTACTTTTACATGAAAAAAGGAGCGAAGTTTTACGAGTCACCTTTCCACAGCGCTCACATCAATAATAGAAGTCATACATTATGTAAATAAAAAGAAAATTAAGACAAAGTTCATCACCTGTCAGTTAACCGGTCCTGGACTCCAGGAACGCTGGCCTAGGAATGATGGAATACCCTTAAGACACAGCTGGAGGCTGCCAGGCCAAGCTACAGGATACTAGGCCAGACGCCTCCCCCAGAGAAGATTGCCATGCCGGGCCAAGACCGCCGCTCCTGGATAAGACTACCTGCCGGGTTGCTAGAATACCTGGACACCGAGGATAAAGAAGTCCTCCATATGGGGACGTGACCTCCACCCTGGGACAAGATCACTACACTGGGCTGAGACTGCCATTCTCCTCCTTCAGGCGACCAGGCCTAGGTGCGGACCTGGAGGCTCAGCCTAGCCTGGGCCTTTTTTTGGGGGGGTGGGGATCGTGAACCTGGGATCTGTTCCTCCCTTGCTGGTAGAGCCCTGGCTACGGTGGAGCCGTGTCTGGCTCATTGCCGCTGCTGCTGCCAAAGGCCTCCTCTTCCACCCACCACTTTCCAGACTTAAGATTAAAAAAGTTGAAGGAAAAAATAGAGCAAAAGTAAAAAGAAGAAAGCAAAGAAAGAAAGCTGACAGAAGTGGATGAGCACTGGGCTCAGACCCCCTTCCTCCGCCACCATCTGAAGCAGCTGTCACTGGCTGCACCAACATTTATTGCCCATCCCTGAATGTAACATGATGGGTGACTTAAAAATTTTGAACACCTTTATCAACATCATTGTCAGTGCAAAGGGGTGGTTATTGTGGGCTGAATATAGAATCAAAGCCTGTCCTCAATTGGAATAGAACAGTCTGAGACTCCCTTCAGGGCCCACTCAATGTCCAATTTCTGGTCTAGACACACTAAAGGTAGCATTAGTGTTAAATGCTTTTGATTTCAGACTGACAGCATATGAAATATGAATGCCCTGGGAATGTTCACAATTCCAGAACAGCAAGGGTGATGGGAGATGTCAGTGTAGTTATCAAGCCCCTGGACTAATAATCTGAGGTGAATGGCTGGGAGATACAGGCTCAAATCCCACCATGGTAGCAGGTGGAACTTAAATTAGTAAAATCTAGAATTGAACCGTAGTATTAGTAATAGTGACCATGGAATTTTTAATTTTTGTTGTAAAAACCTATCTGGTTCACTAGTGTCTTTTAGTGAAGGAAATCTGTCATCTTTACCTGGTCCAGAATGCATGTGACTTCAGACCTGCAGCAAAGCGGTTGACTCTTGACTGTCCTCTGAACAACCTCAGAAGCCATTCTGTTCAAGAGCAATTTGGGATAGGCAACAAGTTTAGGAACACCCACATTTAATGAAAGAATTTTAAAGGCAAGGATGAAAGAAGTATAGCGCGCATCTGCAATGTTATTTATTTTGCAATATTTTAATGACTGAGGTACAGAATCAAACTTGCAGTTAAGAATTTGAGAGCCCCATTCTTTTGGGTATGAGTTCATGACTTATGTCCCGCCCACACCAGTTCCAAATTGGTAAACTCAACATCGAGTTTGGAAGGCCCACACAAAAGCTGAAGTACTGTTCCTCAAGCTGGTGTTAAGTCCCATTGGGACATTGAATTAAGACCAAGGGCAGAAAGGTCAGAGTGCAAGTTGGCTCACATGCTTGAGCTTAGTGGATACCAAATACACAGAGTCAGTTCTAACTTCTGATGGGGAAGGTCATGAAGGAACATCAGCAGACATACTTCATCGCCCACTCTGCTAAATTCTGATTAATCACAAGTTGATCAAGAAATGTGCTTTTAAACAAATTAGATTTGAAGGAAATTATTCGCAAGAATCTTATCTGAATGAAACGTCATTACCCATCCATTTCAACTTGTTAGTGTTTTCCTTCAGTGTAAAAAAAGCTGGAATGATAGATGGCATTTCAGCACCATTGTTTAATCAGATGTGAAAAAAAAAGTTAGCTTAAGAACAGCCCAGTCTGAATGTCAAACAAGATAGGCCTATCTCTAATGTGCACAATTACGTGTCTTTCATTCCGTTACGAGAGTATTAATTTAACTGTCATGAGTGAATGAAATTTGCCTTCGCAGGAACCCAAATGTTCCAAAGATTCTGACGTTAATTTGTCTAGAATCAAGTTCAGCTCCTTTGGAGTTACAGCCAGAGGAACAATTAGCTACATTTTCCATGCAGGTTTAATAAACCAGATCATACACAGTGTACTCCCCACTGTTATTTCTGCCTGTGATGGTCTATTAATGCTGATGAAGCCAAAAAAGATTTGTTGCAGACATGAAGAGTCCCGATTAGGTTGCAGGGAATTACTGGCACATCACACTGAGGAGAAACAAAATTACACATGTGGACTAAGAGGGGTATTATTCTATTTCTTGTGCTTGGGACATTCTTTCACCTGTGTCCTGCGAATACCAGAAAATTGGTAAGGCTCCCTTACTATGAGATACTCCTTCATAGGCAGTTTTCTGTTTTTCTTAATCTTTAGGAATGCACTGGGCCCAGGTACAGGGAATGGAAAATCAATGCCAATGCTTCCATTCACTGTTGTACGCTTCCAAGATCAAGGCTTTTCAGGGATTTCATTCATTATGTTATCCTACTAATATTAGAACTACTGCTACCTTAAACTGGTTTACCCAGAAGCAAAACCATTAAGTTTGAAGTTCCAGGTATTGTCGCAGAGATCAGTTAGCTAGAACTGCTGGTACAGCACAGAACAATGCCAACGATGTGGATTAAGTCCCAACATTAGCTTAAGTACATTTGATGGCAAAAGAGCTGGTTATTCACAGTCCATGGGTTGGATTTGTATGACGATAGAGACTTGTTGCAAAAATCCAGAAAGGGTTGAAAGTCAGAAACCTCATCCACCGCCCGAACAAGACACCCACCATTTGCACAGGGGCAGAAGTACGATGGGCCACACTTGGTGCATACATTTCGCGGAGGCAGCTGCCAACACAAATTAGCAGCTGTTTCCACTTGTCTAATTTTTGTGGTCCCTGTGTGCAAAACATGACGCGAGCAGATTAGATCTGGTAGAAATGTTGTGGAGAAAGATAAAGTACGCTTTTGGGTATAGTTTTGGGACACCTTGGGGCAGGTGTGCTGCCCCTTGGGAAAAGGTCAAATGCCCTATGGAATTCTACAAATAGAGACATGAATGTGTGTAACCCACCAACTGTCAAATTTGTTGGAACTATCAAATCAACTGTCAAGCTGCCAATTCATTTAAAACTTCTATTGTTAGATTTTTGATAGAATATGGCTGGAGTGTTAAAAGAAAATCATTGCTTGCAAAATCACTGTCAGTTGACATACACCTGGAATCTTCCATTCCTGTGCTATTGATGATTAACAAACTCACAATATCATGTTAGGGTGTCTGCCAGTTTACAGTTTGATTGACAGTTCTAGTGGTTATACACTTTTTACCAGAGATGATGCAGTTAGATGCAGTATATGTTCTCATAAAAGATTGTATAGTTGAAAGAATGTAAACATAATCAATGGATTTTAATGAATGAGAGTTCTTTCTGAAGTAAAGACTGCAATAGACAACATTTTTTTCTTTCATCTCAGCAGTGTTTCTAAGATATAACCATAGTAGATGTCAGATGAGTTGCCATGGTAAATGAAAGATCAAAGGATAGTTTTCAGGCTACTGACTGGCATTAGTTGGTAGTAAGTTGGTGTGGGGCAATAAAGAGCCAGAGATGGGCAAAGGGATATAGGTTGGCATGGACGGTATAAGTGCGATGGGGTGGTTGTCACAGATGCATAAGTGGTACGGAGGTGGAATAAGTATATACATTGATATGGAAGGCAGAAGAAGTTGTGGGGTGATTGGCAGAGGGGTGCAAGTTCGATTGAAGAATTGAAGGGCAGAGGATGGGGCCTAAGATTTGTGTGTGTAGGTGGGTGGAGGGACGTTTATATTTTATTGGTCTTTTTCAAAACTTCAGCACAAAGCTGGAACCCCAATTGAGACTTACCATTCAGCCCATCTCCACAATGGGCTGTTTCTGCACTCATTCCAGGGTCAACTGGCCTGATACCCAAAGACCCCTGGCACCCCAGATCAAAAATTCCAACTTCTGGAGTACTTTTATGTGGGCCAATTTGTGCAGCTGCAAAATATCCCAACTCTGTGCTCCTGAACACAGGCCCATAGCTTTAATGGTATACAAGTATAAAGCAAAATAGCTTCATTTTTCTCCATCTGCTTTTCCTACTGGTCAATAATGGAATAAAAACTTTCTTAAGTGTGTGAGAACACCCAATATCTGTAATGATGATTGGTTATCTAAAGGATTAATTTATTATATTGTCAGCTGGGCATATATTAATACGTTAAATGTATCTTGAACTTCTGTCAAAGAAGACTTGAAAGCAAAAGAGATTGGCGACAGCAGCAAAAATGTTGCACTTACAGTGAACAAGCTGCTTGAATAGAGGCACTGAGTCTGCTATACTTTCAGCCAGATATTGGGTTTAAACATAGAAAGTCAGTGAGAAACTTGTCACAGTGAACAGCTTTGTCGTCTCTCTCTTGTTATCTGTAATTCATCTCCTCAAAGTTTATGAAGTGAAAACCCAGTGCAACCTTGTCACTGCAAATAGTGGGTTCATAACGAAGTCATATACCACTGTCTCCAGAAAAGAGAATTCAATTACCCGTAACTGTTCCGGGAAAAAAAACCCTCAGTGGCAACAGCTTATGTGGAAAGTTACTTTGCTTGTAGAACAGCATTTGTGTAGTCTGTGAATTAGTATTTTTTTTTCAAATTTTGTTGCTAACACTCTACCGAGTTTTGTATTTTAGTTCTGGCTTGGAGGGGGTTACATATGTGCGTTTATGTGAGTGTATCATTTTCCAAGAAGGGATGCTATAGATAGGTTTATGCATTTCAAACCATTTGTTAGCAACCTTTACATCTTTGACTGAGAAACTTTTAGCATTAAATAAATTCCTTCTTTGCAAACTAAAGGAACCTGGCTGACTTACTTCTGATGCTGAGTTGCGTACACTCTAATGTCTACATCATTGGCAATAACCATCTCCTTTTTAAAACACAAACTTCGTTATGTAGAGTGGAGGAATGGGAGAAGAGGAGGAATCAGTTCACCCCTTGCAACTCTGGTCTTCACACCAGAGAATCATATAAATTCAGAATGGAGCAGAACACCAGTGCTTGGATTGGAGGTCGCACTGATGATGCTGCCGAGAAAGATAATGAAATGTCTGCACACCATGAAACAATTGACTCGGCGGCTAATGAACAACTGCATTATAACCCGAGCTACAAATTTTCGCTAAGACTGTAACATCTTTTCTTCTGATCTCCCTGCCCAGTTGAGGTCACAACCAATTATCATTTTAGAATCAGTGCTCAGTGATTGGGAAAGGTTTTGGTTGGAAGAGCAGAGAGCTGTTTCCTAGTAATGGTGAGGAAGGATCAGATGCTGGAACAGGAGTAATGTATTGTTCAGTTGTCGGGTGGTGGGGTGGGGGAGAGGAAATAGAAGATGATGTGGACATGTACTGAATGTTTGCAGGTTGTGGGGGTCAATTGATTAGAGATCACAGATTGGCTTGAGGAGCTGGAGTACGCATTCTTGCTCCTCTTGATCTGCTGGATAGGATTGCTTCTGTCTCTACTTAGCTTGATGATTTCCTGGGCCCTGGAAAGCTCAGGAAGCAAAGATTAAATCACTCATTGAGCTTTATATAAATACGGTAATGAACTGTCCTGTACGCAGCATAACCTATTTGATTGTGGTGACATAACAGAAAGGTTCTTCTGTGCCGAGGACAGTTTCCTGCAGAGATATATCCTAGAATTTAACCCTGAAGTAGTACAGGAAGAAAAGCCTGCATTTTTTTTAAATTATCTGGAATCTGTCATTGTTTTTAAGAATACTTGATGAGGACTTGTAAGAGTTTGCTTTGATTGTAAAGGGATCAGTTGTAATTTTCTTGTATCATACATCACACTAGACCATGTGACTTGGCAACCCTGCCTTACAGCAGAAAGCATCTAATGCTTGGAAGCCAAATGACTGATGGATGCAAAGAAAAACTGCAGACATTGAGGACAGCTGCAGGCATAGAGCTAAACCAGGCATGGACAAAACAAAAATGGAACGGATAGAATCTTTTTGAGAAGCAGCTTTCGGGAAGAGGTTAATTTTTCTATTTTGCAGAAAAGGAGACAAGAGTTCTTGGAGGTACAGTTTGAACTGGCTGAAAATGTCTAAAACCTAAAAATCTTTGTGAATAGCTTGAAGAAATGAAGAACTGGATATTGTACCAGAAGTGGCCAAACTGTTTTATTGAATTGTTGTTTGAAAGGAATTATGGAAAGCTAGACTATCAGGATTATCATGACCCAAAAGTTAGGAGGTTTGTAGAAATGTGTCTCATGATGCTAATCGGTTCTGCAAAACCTGGAGATGATATCAGATAGGATTCCTGATCAACTCTGTGAGTGCAGACAGCACAGTGGAACCGTGCAGCTACATCATGCTATACATCTTGAAAAGGGAATGCTTCTGGTTATATAAGATGCAACTCTGTTGAATTGACTATTTAAAGTGAGACTTAGCTTTTTATTTGAAATATCATTTGCTGTTCATTTTTGTTTGATTCCTGTTTATGTAAAAGTCACAATAAAGTGAATCACGATAGTCACAATGGTTTCCTCACAGGTGTCATAACATACAGACACAACATTGGGACATGACAATATTGGATTTAATAACAAGCTAGATTTAGTCAACAGCCTAACAATGCCTGTGTGTTTGTTCAATAATCATCAAATGTGATTCATCTTGGGACTGAAGTTAGGAAATACTCTTACATGTAAAATGCAGTAGAAGCTTGAAACTTTCTTCTATTAACAGGAACTCACATTAGATCAGTTGTTTTAAAATTAAAAGTTGCTTGAATTTTAAAACTCAAGATTGATCATTTTTATTAACCAAAGCTATTAAAGGATATGACAGGTAGGTGGAGATATGGTCGTAAATCAGCAACAATCTCATTGAATGGTGGAACAGGCTCAAGGACTTAACTGACCTATAGATAACACAGCGTGGAGCTGGAGGAACACACCGGGCTAGGTAGCATCAGAGGAGCAGGAAAGTTGATGTTTCGGGTTGGGATCCTTCTTCAAAAGTCAACTTTCCTGCTCCTCTGATGCTGCCTGGCCCACTGTGCTCCTCCAGCTCCACACTATTATTTCTGACTCCAGTATCAGCAATTCTTAATATCTCTTAAATGACCTAACCTGTTTGTCCACTTCCAATGTCATAAAAATAATTACATGTACATATGTGGCAAGATCTGTTCCCCGATTCTTAATCTTAGGTCTGTCTCTATGAGATCCTACATTACTCTGCTGCCAAGTCTTATGATATGATCATAGTGGATATTGCTTATCACACTCAATCAAACATCAAAAAGGGGCTTTAACCTTTCAGGTGTTAATTCAATCATGACCCTTAAAAGACCAAAAATTCTGATTAATATTTCCTTCCTCTCAGCCAGATGGATAATACCTTGTAAAACTAACTTAGCCCAGTAAGTAGACATTCTGGTCGATCGCTTAACAATGGCATCACTAGGTCAATGCTCTCCATTTTCACCTTGCTCAATAGCCAGCTTCTGCCAATTCCTGGATCCTAACCAAAACCAATTTGGATTTTTGTTTATGTACAGACCTTATCAATTGTTTGCAAGTCAAAAGTCATGCACATCTTCCAAGCTAAATTTTCTCCTTCAGAACTTAATCTTGCTGTCTTTCATCTACAGACCCTTGGTTGAAGCTATTGAAAGCAGCAGCATATTTGTTTTGAATTTTTCTGAATCTGGCATTACAAACAATATTTTCTTCTTATTGCAGGTGCAGGTGGGGGGAGGTAAGAGATGAGGAGTGTGTGCTCCAACTCAACAAGATGACTAGATGCTATTACCTCAAACAGCAACTGTAATACCTCACAGAGACTAAACGTTCAGCAGTTTTGCAAGGAACCCTACTGCAGCTGCACAAAAATATGCAAGCTGCCTCAGAGCTTAATAAAAAAGACCACTGGTGCATAACACTGACATTTTTATTAGAATTCATTTGTAACAAATGGAACTTGTGTCAGCAAAGAACTGATTTTCTTACAGACTTTTTGCCACCAATGTAACCTAAGTAAGAAAATAAAAAGCACGCCTTTCAATCTGTAAAACATTTACGCTAACTACTAAGTAGAGGTAATCGTATGATTCTTTGAACAAGCCATTTTACATTTTGTTTTGTTCAATCTATGCATTCAAACGAGAGCAGTGAACACAATGTTACTTCCAAAAAAAAATCAAGACACTCCAAGCTTCAATGGCAGAGTCACAGAACAAGATGTGTATGATAGAATTTTAAAGCCTTTGAGGGACTTGTTGGAGTATCAGGGCAATATTGGAGCAACCTTTCTCTTTTAAGATTGTGTTATTTACATACATAACTAGAGTGAATGCACAAGTTATACAAGGGTCCAAGTAGCATGTAATGTGGGTGTGTAGAATCATTAGGGCAGTGCATAGTACAAAGTTTCGGAAAAGTGCACATCTGCCTGGAGGACTTCAGATTTTTGTAAAATGGTTCATTAACAAAAAGCAACAGCTAATATGAGGAAATAATCTGCATAAGATTAGCTAAATTAAAATATACTTGTTTTCCACAAATGTTACCTATTTAAATGCAACTAATCAAAAAATTATATATGCATGTATTGCCTAGGTAGAATTAAGGTTAAATAATTATAGCACCTTGTCTGCTTTAAGGGAGAGAACAACATATCAATCTGCAAGTTACAGAGGAATTTGCAGAACTGGAGGTTTTAATAAAACAGTGATACAGGAATGGGAGAGTGCAAGTGCAAACAGGAACACACATCAATGAGAAGCTAAGTTAGTAAATCAACAAATACAGTGGGCATTCTTGACAGCTTACTCCTTTTATTGTAGATTCCTCTGGCACCTACATTCTGATTTCCAATTTAAATATTTCAACATTTTCTTTATTAGTGCTGGGGCAAAAAGAAATACATTCCAAATAGAACCTCAATTGGAAATTTTCTCAGTCAGCAAGTTTGAAAGGTCTGACAAATAGCTCTTGGTACAAAACAGGTATTTTATTTTTAAAGAACAACTATTAACTGAATAGGGATATGAACAGTTATACTTGGTAATGTCAGCAATTGGCCACAACACTGATTGAGGTGAAACTGGCAGTTCTCATGAGGTGATCGTTTGAATTTTATAGGAACAAATGGATTGTTAATATAACATCATGTGAATAGATGCAACAAGATGATATAAAGTCTTGTAGCTCTAACTCCATTCTGAGGTAGCCTTCTGTCAGCATTCTTATTTGAGAAAAAAGTGCTTTTTGCATGATTTCCAATAGTTTTTGACAGTTGAAGGTCAAGCAAACAAAATTAAAACTTATAAAAAAGGATGACTGGCCTCATAGACTGGCTATTCTCCAACAAACTTGATATTCTTCCAATTCATTGTCTATTTTCCTACTGCTGTAACTGCATATAGCCTGCAGCACAAGTTAACACTACTAATTGGCCTACATCACTGTTTCCAAAACTGACTGTATCAAGGACATATTCATTAAAAATTGATTATGTCCAACGTTCAGATGAAACAGCTGGGGTACATTATCTGACAGTAGTCTCTCTGATGCTGATCATTTACTCACATTTTTTATTTCATTCACGGGATAAGGGCATTGCGAGCAAGACCAGTATTTGTTGCCCATCCCTAATTGCCTTGAAGTGAATGGCTTGCAAGGATTATTTTGGAGGGCAGTTAAAAATCAATTACATTAATGTGGGCCTTGAGTCAATGAAGGTCAGACCAGGTCAGGTAAGGATGGCAGATTTTCTTCCCTCAAAGATATCAGGGATTGGAACCAGATGGGCATTTACAACAGTGGTTACATGTCACAATTAGGCTAGCTTTCACTTCCAGATTTTTACTGAATTCAAATTTGACCAGTAGACAAGGTTGGATTCAAATGCATAGCCCTAAAACAATAGTGTGGGACTCTGGATTACTCACCGAATGACTTAATCACTACACCATCACTTCTGTTTGTGTATAATTCACCTCTACTATGCAATTAATATGGCCACCCGTTACATATGCATTTATTGATAAATGATGATCATAATAAAAGAAATGGAAAACACCCAAGTGCATCAGTTAATTAAAAAAAAAAGAAAAATGTACATAAAATACTTTGAAGTAATATAGGGAAAGATAATCTTAGGAGTGTGATTTTTAACACTCCCCTGTTTAGTCTGAGCATATTCTATTTCTAATATAAGCATCATGTTGAAGTTGTTTGGAGCTGCTTAAGTCAGGCTTCCTTTTATTGCCAGGGCACTCTGTCACTGCATGTTCTGGACTGGTACCTATAGTAAACATCAATGATATGCAGTTTCAGTCATTCTGAAGCCCATTAATTATGTGCTACACGTTGAGAATTCTTCATTCCAAACTGTAATATTTTCCCAGCTTTGGAGTAACACTTTCCCTTTGCAACAGATTCACTCAAACATCTGATTAGCAATGTTACTCGAGTGACTTTGCATATTGTTTGGAAAATTAAACTGTAGTCAACAGCAAAATGGAACTTAGTTTCTTACAGAAACTATGGAATATTTTCAATTAAACTGATCTTCCAAATCTAGACCCCACCCTAAATGTCCTTCCTCTTAAAGAAACTAAACATTGAATTTAACCCGGCTTTATTTCTTAGCCTGTGATTATTTCATGTATTTGTACTTAATGCCAGATGTAGCATGTTTGTTATAAAGCATAGAAACAAAATAAACACTTCCCACACTAAGAGGTTTCAGACTTTTTTTATATATATAATGCAATTTATTGCGCACGTGTAAGGATGTGTTTCAGGACACCATAAGAGCCTATTAACATGGGTTACTGAATTCATTGATGTGCATTCCAGTAAACACTAACTTCTCACCATCTCATGACAGAAAACCTAGATAACTAATTATTATTCAGACGGAGGTTGATAGTAACATATTTGGCAAGCATTTCAACCACATCTTAAAATTCTTGATACGGAAGATCTGAGGAATTCAGTAGCAGCAGCTTTATACTTTGCGCCTCCCTGTTGATTCCATAAAGGCCCTTGTTTTTACTTAACTTTGTTATTTTGTCGATTTATTTGTTCTCTGACTGCTACGGGTAACTCCCACTGAAATGAAAAACTCAATCAGACCATTACATGATAAGATAAATAAAAAGGGCTGCACAAAAATGTGCATTGAAAAATTCAAATTATGTCCGTTTCTACAGCCAGATACATACATAATTTCTACAGCTTAAAAAAAAGCTACAGTCTGGAAAAAAATATGAACAAATAAGCAACTTCTTAAATTCACTTCATTGAATGATAAACTTTTGTTAAAAAAAGGGAAAGAAGTTTACACAGTTAAAAATGAAGCACAGGGCAGCAGTATATTACAGTACTAAAAAACTAAATCAGTAATTTCAACATTCCCTCCCTCTTAATAATCAGTATGAGCAAATGGTGGTAAGGGGTGATGTTGAAGCAAACATGTCCAACTAGTTTCTCAAGTCAGGAACTGGCCTTTTCATAACATTTTTCATTCTTTTGTAGGTACAGTACTCAAGATTCAGCTTTGCAATCCATCTTTCACAGTTCTGTGGTAATCCTTTACACAATCATTGTCTTCCAGAACAGGTTTTTATCCTCACTTCTGTCAAAGTTGAATCCTTGAGTTATTTGAAAAATCCTTTTGATGTCACATCAGAAAGGATTCTCCTCTTCTTTTCAATTAGGTTATTAAACTGCCAATTCTTGGTCCACCTGGAATAATTTTTTTAATCCCTGCCCCCCCCCGCCCCCCACCCCAACTAATTTATCTTGAGCTAGGAGTAAGTAGTACTTCTCAAGCACATTGTATGGCTCAGAAGAGGCTTTCTGGATCTTAAATGGCCTACTGTAAATCCATGGTGGATCAGGTTTTATGTTGCATAGTGATCGAAGCTTCCAAGGTACTCCAGTGCAGCTCGATAACAGAATTGATACTGATCCTGCAGAGACACAAGAGAAAATTAACTTCCAATAAAACAGTACAAAGTACAGTAAATGATGCAGCTAAATTTCAAGTTTCACATAAGCCAGTGCACTCTGGCTCAAAATGTGCAGTTCTTGGACTGAGTGACTGCTCTGAACTATCAGCATTACAAGAATGCCATGCAATCCACAAAGTTTCCACCTCTGAAAACAAGCGGTTCCACAAACTTTAGCCTTTGGCATTGGAAGAAAGACACTCGTGTCCCTTTCTCATACAATTAATTGTTACCAGTAATTATTTTTAAAAAGTGCTCTGTAAAACACCATTGAACTTTGGGACTTATCAGCCTAAATACTGCGACTGTCTGTGGATCACAGCTGAACTCTGCGTGCTTCAGTGAGTTACTCACTAAAATGCTCATGATTGATTGGAATTCTTTATTTGCATTCTGACCAGGCTCTGAAATAATGGAAACATCTGCACATCTGTATTAAATTCCTCCTTCCTATTTTAGAGGCATTAAGAGATAACAGACAAGCGTCTCCAAGAAAAAGAAAAGGTGAATTTCAGATGAGCACTTCAAGAATATAGATTGCACAAATGGTGTCCTGTGTATGTATCAAAACTCCTCTGCATTATTGTTTTTAATCCTATCATTTCAAATAAAATGGTTTCAAATATACACTGGGTAGTTGATTAAGAGTTTTTATCAAGCTCATTTTACGTTCCACTTCTTTGCAGCATGACAGCACATTGCCTGTGTTATTGTACTCTTGGGTGAAGTGTTGTGGTGTAAAGGGGTTAAGTGGGAAATATGAAGTCATCAGATCTATCCTCAACTGTCATGCTTGGGTGACTGAGATTTCTGGCATTTGGCCGTTTTGTCTTAAGTTGATCTAGGAATTTGAGACCTATGATCTCCCAATAAAGTTGAAGTAAATTGGATTATCAGGTACACTGAAGTGACAAATCTCTAGGGGAACAACGATAGAAACAAGTCATTTAAAAAATTGGCTTTTTTGAATCAAAATCACCGTTATTTTGGTACATTGTGTTAGTTGTTTTTATAGAACTGTGAATATGAAATACTTAAAGTAGGGTTACTGTCTTTAGGATTAGTAGTTGGACCATAGATGCCTTTGTTACACCTATTTATTTCTCGGTGGGATGTGATTTCCCAGCTTTTATACAGACTCTGTAAAAAGTGTCCCTTTTGGCAGCAGAGGAAGCTTTCCTGACCATTAAGATTATGCGTGTAATCCTTCCCTCAAACACAAGGATCCTGTGTGAATTGCACTCTTTAATTTAGTTTGTTTGGGAATGAGGGACTAAAGCTAGGCTGTGATATCTCCATTCTTGCAACTGGAGCATGACATGCAAGTTATTGGAACTACCAAGGAAAAGACAATACCTGGATCTGAAAATGCAGCAGAATTTCAACTTGCCAAACATACATAGAACAAAAGAAGCTGCTCTGTTCTGGTCCAACTAACTTACTCCCTTTATGAGTCTATCCAGGTCAACCTCTTTCTTTTTAAATGGCAGGAATATTCCTAAAATGCTATGTGTGTTGTGGCATGTTTGTCAGTGAAAAATGGAAAATGAAAATCTATGTTTTATGTAAACATAAAACCTGCACAGTGAATTGCCAAAGACTAATTGAAAATAGCTTCAGTGTCTTTCACTGACAGAAAATGACAAACTGCAGCAGTTAGGTTTGTAGAACACATCATTGTAATCATAGATGGAAACCAGGAATCATTATTCAGGCCAATAAATTGCATTGTCCAATTTCAATTCAAAAAAATCTTAGTTCAACAACTGTCATTTTTCATACTTAACTCAAAAGTAAATAACACTATATCCCAAATGCACAATACTACTTAAATTACCTTCATAAAGAATATACCTGCCAAATTGTAGCCACAATTAACCATTATTTCAGACTTGCTGAACGAGGCAAATTAAAAAATATCTCTGTTGAGCATCACCAACTGTGTGTCTTAAGCTGGTACCACATTTTCTATTTGTGACTGCGAGTATTTTGCAGCAACTATGGACACACCTGCCGATGGGGATGAGGAAGGGAATCAGACTGGGTGTGCTAGGCAAGTGCACACGCACCTCAGATGCTCCATTCAAATTGTGCTAGTCACATATGGGATCTTGCTTTTTGATTTGGACTCTGCAAAGAAAATTTCCAGCAGAACGTTACATTTCTGAGGATAAAACAGAATAAGAAGATCCCTGCAGCAAGTGTGTCAAACTAGTTCCAGCACAGGGATGGTTCTTCCAGACCCTGTTGAGCAGGGTCCATCTAGATAGTGTATAGTTTGATGGCCAATTTTCCATGTTTCAGCACTTTGTGTAGTTTACATGTAGATTATTGGCCAGGTGCAGAAATTTCAGCAATTTGCATCTGCGAAGAGTCCCCCATTTACAACATAGCAGGAGGGTATTGGGAATTCCGCAGGAACTAACTCACCTCCCATTTCCCCAAAACCAGTCTGCAACAAGGCACCAGTCAAGAGTCTGACAGAATACTCCCCACTTTTTAGATGAGTGTAGCTACAAGAACACTCAAGAAGCTCGACTTCAACGAGGTCAAAGCGGCCTGCTGACTGACACCACATACAGCACCTTCAGCATTCATTTATCATTGACACTCTGTGACATCAGGGTGTACCATCGACAAGATATATTGCAATAACTCACCAAAACCTCTTAGTCGATACCTTCCAAATCTACAACCACCATAATCCAGAAGTGAAGGGTTATAGATACATGGGAATACCATCACCTGCAAGTTCTCCTCCAAGCCACTCAGCATCCTGGTTTGGAACTATATTGCTGTGTCCCCTGGATCAAAATTCAGGAATTCTCTCCCTAACAGCATGGATGGCAAAGATTCAAGAAGGCAGTTCACATCACCATCTTCTCCAGTTCAGTTGGATTGGGCAATAAACGCTGGCCGGGTTAGCAACTCTTAACATCTCAAACATCACAAAAACATTCCTTTTGGAACCACACATCTCTCCATTTTTTTAATGGCTGTTGGAGGGAAGTAGATGTCAAGAATGAGCATTGGGTGAGAAATTTTCAGAGTGTGGGACAGTTGAAGAGTTGAAGTCTTGGGAATTCCTCAGAGTGGAGTTGGAAACCTTGTTCCATCTTGTTTGTTCAGAGGTAACATGTCTATATTAAATATATTAGCTTAAATATCTTCAATGCCATGTACTTCCACAAGAAAAGATGAAAAGCATACTCTTCACATTATAATAGGCGAGTCATGTTACAGAACCACAGGATTTTAACAGGTCAGCAGGAGGCCACTCGACTCATTGTCTGTTAATTCCTCTTTGAAGGCCTCAATCGAACCTGTCTCCACCATACTCACAGGCAATGCATTCCAGTTCCTACATGAACAAGTTTTGTTTTGACATTGCTTTGCTTCTTTTGCCTTTTATTTTAAAGGTATGCCCTCTTGCATCATATCCTTTCACAATTATCCCTATCTACTCCGCTCAGACCCCCTCCAAGATTCTGAATTCTTCTATCAAATCTCCTCTCAAACTTCCTTTCTCAAAGGAAAATAGTCCCAACTTGTCAAATCTACCTTCACAACTGAAGCTTGTTCTCTTCAAAAGCTGTCTCTCCCCCTTTAGCTCAGCTCAGTGAATGCCCTGGGCATCACCCCAGAAAATAACTGAAGGTGAGTTTGCAGTTTTCACTAATGCTGTGCACACTTGACGCCAGCATAATGGAAATATGAAAGCATGAAGCAGCTGGTGAAAGCACTAATATACATCGGTTGCTACTCACAGTACTTGTTATGTGGTGCAAAGTATGGAATCTGTTGCTCTTGCTTAAGGTGGGTTGCTCAGATTTAGCTATGCTCGAGAATTTGCAAACTAATACAAAACAGAACAATTTGAGCCACCTCAGGTTTTCCATTCCGTTCAGCATTTAGTTGAACTGATGGGCTTTGTAATTGATCTTGAATATTTAGGTGCATCTTTTCACTTCAAATGATTTTTGTCATTCACTTGGATTTCCACTCACATAATTCTACTTTCTCTCTCCATTTATTCCATTACCCAAACCATTTTGCAGCTGGGCAGAGGGAGCCCTGTCCTGTGTCTAGGTCAATGCAAGCTGCATGCAAGGAGCACAGCGATCATTACCTGTTACTTAAATCAGTTCACAGCATAGGCTGACTTGCTATATCAAAATAGAAACTCAAAAGTTGGCATTCCTCTAATCTCTGGCACAAGAGCCACATCAATATTGTGTGATACCTGGGACTAGCCTCCAGCAGTACAGAATGTGTGAAACCATCTGGAACCCCAAATATAATTGCCAGAATTCACTAAAAATGATGGCGGTAAAGAGCTAATTTCACTGGGGTTTATAGGCCACTTCTCTTCTTGAGCAGTGGCAGAAGGATGATCATCCCACAAAATAAAAAAGTAGTTTTTTCTTTCATATCTCATTCACACATGACTTTCTGTGTACCTCAGTGAACAACAATTTTTCTTAACTCATTCACCATAAAGGATTGTGATCAGACAGGTTTCAGCTATTATCTTGGAATGGAAGTTGTTTAAATGGAGAGCTTATAGAAATTAGAATAAAGTAGCATTTAATTCTTTAAAAACTATTTGCTTACCTCTGTCTGCACCATAGCTGGTCGTTGTGTTCTTAGCATCTTGACAGTCTGAAAGATATCCACAACTCCCTCGTACCTCATTCTTTCCAACACAATACTTAGTGTTATGAAAACACCAGTCCTCCCAACACCAGCACTATGGGGAGCAAAAGAACATTAATTAAATGATAATCATGTGGCTGAGAAACTGCACTGGTAACAGCTTCCCACATATTAAACAACTATTAAGTATAATACGACAGCCAGTGTTTCTGAATGTTTCTGCTACTGCAAACCTTAATAACACATCAGACAGTCAGGGTTTTGTAAACATTTCATAAACAGCCAGTGATGTATGTTGGGTATTTAATTATTTAAAACATGACTAACTTATTTGGCAGTGTTCATTTTTAATTGCTGCAATCTGAATGGTTCTATTTAACGTGCTTCAACAATAAAGTGAATCCATTCCATTGCAAACACAGGTTTCAATATTGCTGTGAAAGTGGGAGGATGAGCTGTGCAGTAAAAGTACACACAAATCTATGTGATCTTTGTTAGCTACATTGTCCTTTGGAGTTTGATAATCACAAACAATATGAAAAGAATTTCCAGGTTTGAAAAGGTCTTCCTTAATTTCTTCTGGAGTAGAAGTGACCTGTACAAGGAGGACGGATTGCACTAGAATTGGAAGGGAACTAATATACTGGTGGGGAGATATGCTAGAGCTGCTTGGGAGGATTTAAACTCGTAAGCAACGGGGGTGGGAGGACCCACAGAGATGGTGAGGAAAGACATCAGTCTGAGACTGGTACAGTTGGGTAGAGGAGCAAGTCAAACAGTCAGGGCAGGCAGGAGAAAAACAGAGAATGAGGTTGGACTGATAAATTAAACTACATTAATTTCAATGCAAGAGACCTAACAGGTAAGGCAGATGAACTCGGGGTGCAGTTGAGAACATGGGACTGGGATATCACAGTAATTAGAGAGACGTGGCTCAGGGATGGACAGGACTGGCAGCTGAATGTTTCAGGGTACAGATGCTGTAGAAAGAATAGAAAGGGGGGCAAGACAGGATTAGGGCTAACATTACAGCTGTACTTAGGGAGGATATTCCTGGGAATATGTCCAGGGAAGTTAGTTGGGTGGAACTGAGAAATAAGAAAGCAATGATCACCTTATTGGGATTATACTATAGTGCCGCCAGTAGTCAGCAGGAAATTGAAAAACAAACTTGTAAGGAGATTTCAGCTTTCTGTAAGAATAATGGTAGGGGTTTTAATTTTCCAAACATAGACTGGGACTGCTCTCGTGTTAAGGGCTTGGATGGACAGGAATTTGTTAAGTGTGTAGCAGTAAATGTTCTGCTTCAGAATGTGGATGTACCTACTGGAGAAGGTGCAAAACCTGACCTACTCTTGAGAAATAAGGCAGGGCAGGTGACTGAGGTATCAGTGGGGGAACACTCTGGGGCCAGTGACCATAATTCTGTTAGTTTCAAAATAGTGATGGAAAAGGCTAGACAGGATCTAAAAGTTAAAGTTCTAAATTGGAAGAAAGCCAATTTTGATGGTATTAGGCACAAACTTTCAAAAGTTGATTGGAGGTGGATGTTTGCAGGTAAAGGGACAGCTAGAAAATGGGAAGCCTTCAAAAATGAGATAACGAGAGACGAGAGACAGTATGTTCCTTTTAGGGTGAAGGGCAAGGCTGGTAGGGGTACGAAATACTGGATGACTAGAGAAAATGAGGCTTTGGTTAAGAAAAAGAAGGAAGCATATATCAGGTTAGACAGCAAGGATTGAGTGAAAGCCTAGGATAGTATAAAGGCAGTAGGAGCATACTTAAAAGGGAAATCAGGAGGGCAAAAAGGGGACATGCGTCAGCTTTGGCAAATAGGGTTAAGGAGAATCCAAAGGGATTTTATAATTACATTCAGAACAAAAGGGTAACTAGGGAGAGAATAGGGCCCCTTAAAGATCAGCAAGGCCGCCTATGTTTGGAACCGCAGGAGACGGGGGGGAGATACTAAACGATTACTTGCATCAGTGTTTACTGTGGAGAAGGATATGGAAGATAGAGAACATAGGAAAATAAACAGTGACATTTTGAAAAACATCCGTATTACACAGGTTGTGGTGCTGGATGGCTTAAAATACATAAAACTGGATAAATCCCCAGGACCAGATCAGGTTTACCCTGGAACTCTGTGGGAAGCTGGGGAAGTGATTGCTGGGCCCCTTGTTGAGATATTTGTATCATCGATAGCCACAAGTGAGGTGCCGGAAGACTGGAGGTTGGCTAATGTTGTGCCACTGTTTAAGAAAGGTGGTAAGATAAAGCCAGGGAACTATAGACAGGTGAGCCTAACATTGGTGTTTGGCAAGTTGTTGGAGGGAATTCCAAGTGACAGGATTTTCATGTATTTGGAAAGGCAAGGACTGATTAGGGAGAGTCAATACGGCTTTGAGCGTGGGAAATCGTGTCTCACTAACTTAACTGCCAGGTTTGGAGAGTCTGAGCTACAGAGAGAGGCTGAATAGGCTGGGGCTATTTTCCCTAGAGTGCCAGAGGCTGAGGGGTGACCTCTTAGAGGTTTTAAAAATCATGAGGGGCATGAGTAATGTGAATAGACAAGATCTTTTCCTCTGGGTGGAAGAGTCCAAAACTGGAGGGCATCGGTTTAAGGTGAGAGAGGAATGATTTAAAAAGGGCCTATGGGGCAACCTTTTCACGCAGAAGGTTGTGCATGGATGGAATGAGCTGCCAGACGAAGTGGAGGAGGCCGGTACAATTACAACATTTAAAAGGCATCTGGATGGGTGTATGAATAAGAAGGGATTAGAGGGATATGGATCAAATGCCGGCAAATGGGACTAGATTTATTTAGGATGTTTGGCCGGCATGGACAAGTTAGACTGAAGGGTATGTTTCCATGCTGTACAGCTCCATAACTCTATGTCTGCCCTCATCGCCACATTTACCTTTCCAATCACCAGAGTCTATATGTCTGGGCTCTGCATAATACACACAAGAACTTAGCTGGTCTTAGAGAACAACAAAACATGGGAGTGTCCTCCTCTTCTTGCAGCCTAAGCAGCAGTGATCTCCCAAGGTGGCACTGTCAATCTGCAGATCCAAGGTACAGAGGAGGAGGAGTGAGGCATTGGGCACTTTGTGCTTGCTCCACCATCCAATAAGATCACGACTGAACTGATTGTGGTCTCAACTCCATTTTCCTGTTTCTCCCTGGGTCTCCATAATCCTCAATTCCCTTGTCTATAAAAAAAACTTGAAATTTATTCAAGGATGAGTTTCATTAAAGAGCCAGCCTCCACTCCCTGCTGGGGAAGAGAATCCCACATTCTAATGACCCTTAGAGAGAAAAAAAAAACCTCATTGGTTTAAAAAGGAGACCTCTTATTCTTAAACTATCTCCCTTAGTTTTGCTGCCCCAAAGTGGAAACATTCAGTTTCCTCAAGATCTTCTATGGTTCATGAAGATCACCTGCCATCTTAGAAAGCTCCAATGAATATAGACAGTTTAAACTTTCTTCATAAGATAAGCCCCTCAAACCAGGAATGAGTCAAGTGACCATCTCAAAACCTGTAAAAGTGTGAAGTAATGCACTTGAGGAGAGCTAACAACATGAAGGGTTAACTTTGAATGGTAGGATCTGTAAAGTATTGAAGTTCAAGTGACTCTGGTGTACAAATCCACAGATGCCTAAAGGTAGCAGGGCATGCCTAAAATTGGTTAAAAATGGTTATGAAAAGCTTGCCTTTATTAGTTGAGGCATAGACTACAAGAACAAGGAGATTATATTGAAACTACACGAAACACTGATGAGGCCTAAATAGGAACACTGCGTTCTTTTCAGTCACCATATTACAGGAAAGATATGATTACACGAGAGACAGTGCAAAGGCGATTAACATGGTCCAGCCTGACCTGGAGGATCTGAGATATGAAGAAAGATTGGATAGTCTGGGGTTGTTTTCCTTGGAGCAACGGAGGTTGAGGGGGATGTGGAAAAAGTGGATAAAATTATGAGGGGCATAGATAGGGTGGATACAAAGGCACATTTTCTATTAGTAAAGGGTCAATAACCAAGAGATAGAAAGCTAACGGAGGGTTCAGGAAAAACCTTTTCATTCAGAGCATAATTGGAATTTGAAACGCACTGCCTGTAAGGATGGTTCAGTCAGAAACACCTCTAAAATTTAAGCAGTGCTCAGATATTCACTTGCGTTGCCACAGCCTGCAGCTGGAAAATAGGATTCATGTAGTCAGATCTTCGTTGACTGGTGCAGGAATGGTGAGTCTAATGGCCTCCTTCTATATTGTAAATGTCAATGAGTTTATGCTAAAGCAAATGTATATTTTTAAATAAAGAGACCAAAACCAGACTGTGTTCGAAATGTAACCTCACTAATGCCCTGTATAGCTGCACTAAAACTTTTTCCCTGTTATATTCCATTCCCTTGTAATAACTGACAACATTCATTTGCCTTTATAATCATTTGCTGTACTTGCATATTCACTTGATATGATTCATGTACCAGGACATAGATCTCTCTGTACAACTGAGTACTGTAATCTCTCTCCATTTAAATAGTAAACTGATTTTCTATTCTCCCCAAGTGGACAAATTCACATGCACCCGTATTATACTCCATACTCTGATTGGGCAGTACATAATCTGTGAGATATGCCATTGCTGTCAGTGGGAGAATGGGCCGCTTCAGTGGCCTCCTCTGACGCTATCCTGCTTAAGGCTCCACCTCAATCCATGCTAGTTTACTACCGCTTTTGGCCCTGAAGTTGGGACAACTCGGGATTTGGGAAAATTAAGCCCCATGGTTTCCTCTTCTTTTTCTTAGATGTAAAGAACCTGGAGATGGCAGTAGATAAACATTAACTTCTGACTTATCCATTCTTGACTTGTTCTTTTTTTAAATTCTGATTAATGCTTGCACAATAGTCTTTCATCTTTCACCCAACTCTCTTAATAATGAAAGAACAATTATATTTGATAATAACATACGACAAAAGATACATCTTCCACTGTTTTAATTCTTCATCTGTGAAACAGATCAGTTTTACTGAGATGAAGTGAATAGGTAAGGGCCATAGTAGAAGGCATTTTCAGTCCTGACTGGAGTAAAAATGAAAAGGCAAATTAAGGTTATAGATAGGCTTTCTTTTGTGAAAGAAAGACTAACCATTTTTCCATAACTTTAAGATACTGGGCAAGATTGAGTGAGAGTCAGGGACTCTGTTAAGTTTTCACTTTATTGGATGATGGTCTATAGAACAAAAGAAGGTCTTGCAGTGCAGTAGTAACATCCCTATCTCTGACTCAGAAGCTCTGGCTTCAAGTCCTACTCCAGGGTTTGATGGCAAAGGAACTGACATGACCAAGCAGAATGAACATCAACTTTTAAGTTCTTCCAACATATGCCAATGGCAGGTATTAAGATGGGAGAGATTCATGGTCAGAAGGATGTTGTTAAACTAAAAGACTGCAGAAAAAAAGAGTTTACAAGGATGTCACTGGGATTGGAGGGTTTGAGTTGTAAGGAGAGGCTGAATAGGCTGGGACATTTTTCCCCTGAAGTGTTGGAGGCTGACAAGATGACCTTATAGATGTTTATAAAATCATGAGGGGCATTAACAAGGTAACTAGCCAAGGTCATTTTCCAAGGGTAGGGGAATCCAAAACCAGAGGGCATAGGTTTAAAGTGAAAGGGGAAAGATTTAAAAGGGATCTGAGGGGCAACTTTTTCACACAGAAGGTGGTGCCTGTATAGAATGAGCTTCCAGAGGAAGTCGTATAGGTGGGTACAATTACAACGCATTTGGACTGGTATACGCATAGGGAAAGTTTAGAGGGATATGGGTTAAATTCAAGCAAATGGGACTAGTTCAGTTTAGGATACCCAGTCGACATGGACTGAAGGGTCTGTTTCCATGCTGTATGACTCCATGACTCTATAAGTGGAACTAAAAGAAACTACTCACAGATCAAGCACGCCCTGGAGATGGAGCATGGGTAGTGCACTAGCACATTTGAGGCTTTCCTCAGCTGCTGGGCACCTCGGGGGCTGCAGTGCTTCATCTCCCCAAAAACAACACTCTATAACATGCACAAATGAAATGTACATTGCCACAGCAATTCACTAGGAGAGTTCCAGTTGGACAGATGGCCTTTGTAAATCAGACTGTGAAAACAACACAGGGCTACATCGTTGTACCTGCTGGGGTGGATTTGAGAACCGCCTCCTTGCTCTGTCACTGGTGGATGTTGTGGCACTGTTGGATGGGCCTGACGTCTGATGGAGAGCTCAAGAAGATCTAACCTCATCTCTCCAAGTTAAAGCTACTTCCCACCCACTTCTGAGTTTTGGCCAGCCAGTGTTGTTGGAGAGCAGTGAGAGTACAGGACCTCCTTGTTGATCAACTCCTGGGCTTAGCAAAGGTGGTCATTAACAGATCCAGGCAGCAGTCCATGGAGACAATTGTTACACTGCCCCTCTTCTGTGGTTTCGCCCACACCTGCTTGGCCCTGGAGACGGAGCATGGGTAGTGCACTAGTGCATTTGAGGCTTTTCTCAGCTGTTGGGCACCTTGGGGGCTGCAGTGCTTCATCTCCCCAAAAACAACACTCTGATTTCAATAAGTTTCCTTTGAATAAGTGCCCCTCTGAGGCACTGTCATTGGTTAATTGAGATAATTTGTTTCATGGGTTAGTCAAACGGCATAAAGGAGGTCTTGTCACTCAGTGGGTTGCACACCTATTGCTGAGTCTGAATTTTCTGGTTCAAATCCAACTTCAAGACTTATGGTTAAAACATTCATAAATAGCATAGAAAGACAAGATTAAAAACTGAAAGAACTGCGGATGCTGCAAATCAGAAATTGCTGGAAAAGCTCAGCTGGCAGCATCTGTGAAGAAAAATGTGGAGCAGTGCTGCTGGAAGCTAAGTGTGCAACATGAATAGATTAAAATTTACTCCTGTCTTTAAAATTACAGGATTTACGTTGCTCTAATGAGGTGTAATTCAACCAAAAAATTCACAATAACAAAAAATAGCTTCAGAACATTTCACTGTGTAGTTTAAAATTTAAATTCTATGAAAAGGACTGTTGAGCATGTGATGATATGAAAATTCAGCACCAAATGCCTTTCTCCATCAGTTGGAGTCTGATTTCTTTATTCCCATTTTGTTTAATGCACATTTCACCCAGAATTGAAGCAGAGAGACATTTCAAAGCATCTATTGTGATTTATCCAAGGGCTATCAAAAGTCACAAACCAGTTTGCAATGTGAAGGCTTTGCTGGTGTAAGAAGCATTTTCCATTTCATACAGTCTCTGTGATTCTGCTTTACAAGCTGATAATGAATTTTTGAACCTGTGCCACCTCACAGTTACTCAGAACTCCTTTATGCAGTTGATCGAAATTCACCTGTGCAGTACCTTCGGTATTCCCTACGCTACCAAGCCTACTTTACAGAACAGATCAGAGAGTCACCTTTTCCTTTAACTATCCCTCTTCCTTCAGTGAGCAAGAGGCAATACACTGGAGAGATTACTCACCTGCAGTGAACGCTGATGGGTCCATCCTGCCCAAATTGCTCTTTTGTCTTGTGCACTTGGCCTATGAAATCAATAAAACCTTCGCCAGACTTTGGCACTCCTTGCTCTGGCCAGTCAGTAAACTGGAACTGCCTTACTGTGCGTGACTGACCATCCTGTTTTGTCCCCATTGAAAAAGAGAAAGAAAAACAGGGCTGAAACAATGAACCACACCTCATTAATTTCTCTGAAGAATCAGAATAAACTGAACAAACTGCAGCGCACATAGCAGAGCAGTGCTTGCGGTTCATTTATTTTATGCTTTTCAATACCAGTTAACAGAAAAACCAGCCTTGAAGATTGAGCTGCAGACTTGACAATTTGAAGTAATGCACTAATGTCAATAGATCTGAGACTGCTTCTAAATTCATGTCATAATTCACTCAGATCCAATGCTCCAATGTCTGTTTTTCTTGACTTGCTAATCTTCTGACTGCTTTGTGTGGTGCTTTCTTTTCACAATATATTGCCATTTAACAACAACAAACATTAACTTCTTGCTGATATAAAGTCTGAAAGAGTTGACTGAAAGCTTATGTTGATAAAATTGAGAATGAAAAATTACAACATTCCTAATACATGATAAAAGCAGTCGTTGTCATGGATTTTAAGCTCAGCAATATTTATAAGACAATTAGTCAGCATTATGTATCTGACCAAGAATATCTGTAGGGAAATAAATTTAGAGACTAAAACCTGAGGCTAACACTGTTTTCAAATGGTAACAGTAAGATAAAATCAGTTCAACCACTTTTAGTCCAGTCTTTGTGGAACACTGCAGTTGAATAATTGTCACATTTGTCACGAGAACATTGCTAATAATTTGTAAATCATTTGGACTGCATTTATCCAGGCTACCCTTTTAGTTTGCAGATGTCACATAGGTGATGTTATAGTGGCCAGACATCAAGTAAAGGGTATCATTTCCTTAATATTACAATAATTGTTGTTTGTTATATTGTTATCTTCAGAAATTGTGTGTCAGCTCAAATCAAAGTCAATTTACACTAGAATAGTAAATGATGAATTCAAAGACACTTTCTTCCAGCCCATTCTCAAGTTGCTAAGGAAGTAAAAGCATGAACTTTTCATGACTGAACTGTTACAAATTCAATGTTATGTGTGTATTTTATTATTTTTGCTCGATTGATTTGTTGGTAACATTCACCTCAATAGATAGTTGTCACCTGCTACAGTCATAAAGGGTTATAGGCTATTTGGTCCATCGCGTCTTTTAAAGCCTTACTTACCAACTATGTTTTGAAGTCATTTTTAAATAATTAATTTGATTTGACATCAATGGCTTTCTGCAAAATCACATTTCACATTCTCATTACCCTCAGAATGAAGCCATTTATTTCGAATTTTGCAGAATTAAAATTTTCAAACTTTGTTCTACACTTCCCTACTATGGGAAGAGTCATTGCCCACCCATATATGATATCAACTGTGCGAATCAAATAGCTCCATAATGTCCAAACACAAAAGTTAGTTCTCTGCTCAGTGCTCAGCCCTTCACTCCAGTGTCATCCTGCTGAATCATTACAACTCCAATACTATAATATCCTTTCCAAAGAACCATCTCCAAAACATGAGCACAATATATTAAACTGGATCTGACCTGTACTATGTATAATTGGAGTAGTCTTCTATCTCGGTATATTCTAAATCACTTACAAGGTTCACCTTCCCACATGGACTGAACTGGTTCAAGTTGGCTGCATACCACTACCTTTATACCACAATACATGCAATGACTCCCATTTTATGAACATAAATTTTTAATGCTGTTTCTTCTACAATGTGGTGCCTCAACCTTGTTTAAGTATTGTATTAAGTCAATATTGTTCTGCAATAGTATTATCATTTTCTTAAAATGCTCTGCTCTTATTCCAAGTTGAGAGTAACAAATATTGGTAAAGTTTACTATGTTCAAATTTGATCCATTTATATTCTGATCAGACAGGTAGACAGGTCACAACAGTGGACTGACCATGCTGCCCAATCCAACTTTGGCATACAGTCTGCAATCTTTCACAGATAAAAACCAAAAGAACTGCGGATGCTGTAAATCAGGAACAAAAACAAAGCTGCTGGAAAAGCTCAGCAGGTCTGGCAGCATCGGGTCACCGGACCCGAAACGTTAACTCTGTTTTCTCCTCCACAGATGCTGCCAGAACTGCTGAATCTTTCACAGATATTCAGGTAAAGCATTATAAGTAGGCCTTGTTGCAAAATGATGGCTGAACTGTAATAAAATTCACAATTTACCGGGTTGCTATATTCATAGAAATCATAGAATCCCTACAGTTTGGAAACAGGCCATTTGGCCCAACAGGTCCACACCACCCCTCTGAGGAGCATCCCACACAGACCCATTTTTCTACCCCTGCATTTCCCATGTCTAACCCACCTAACCGAAACATCCTTGGACACTATGGAAAATTTAGCATGGCCAATCCACCTAGCCTGCACATCTTTGGACTGTGGGAGGAAACAGGAGCACCCGGAAGAAACCCATGCAAACACAGGGAGTATATGCAAACTCCACACTGACAGCCACCCGAGGGCGGAATCAAACCCAGGTCCTTGGTGCTGTGAGACAGCAGTGCTAACCACTGAGTCACTGTGCCACCCATTGTGGAATGCCTGTGGACCATACACAGGTACTATATAGCAGATTCTCAACAGATGCAAGACAGATTTTGGTTTTACCAAAAGGAGAAAAAAAATTTCTTACCCTAGCATCTGTAACTTTGAACTCTCTGAGAATGTATTGTGGCATGTTGTACTCTGCCATGGGGTCTACTACGAAATACTGATACCTAGCTGATCGCTCCGCAGGCCAATATTGGTGACATTTCTCCTGAAAAACACAAAAATAACTGTGAATTGAGAGGCATTATTTCATCCGGTCCATTAAGCATTTTCGAGATTCCCTGGTGTTCTAACATGTGTCCAATATTCTCTGTAAAACAATTGGAGTGGTGCTGGTAAGTTATTGTGCCTTCAGAGGTCTCAAAACAATCAAAGCTGTGTGGTTGACTAGAAGTCACAGAGGGTGAAATTAGTCATTTAGCCACTTAAGGACGTTTCATTTAAGTTTTGCAGAGATTTGGAATCATTGAAGCTTCTATAGATTTCAGTCTAGGGGACAGCAAGTAGTTGAAGCTAGAAAGTGCTGGAATTGCTCAAAAGGTTACCCAGAACTTTAAAAGGAAAGATTTTTAAAAGTTATGGCAGTGGCCTTTCATCAGAACACATTTCAGAACTTGCTTAAAACACTTCCTTTTAACATGTGTATAATTTCCTTTTTAAAATGCAGAGTATTTCATTCATGTTCTGCTATTACTTTGCATTTCGAGTAATTAGAAGCATATAATTCCAAAAGCATTTTCCTTTTCCTTATTAAACACATTAAACCACATATTTTGACACCAATGCATTAAAGTTTAAATGGTACTACTTGAGATAGATGTTTGCACAATGCATGACCCAAATTTGTTTGTGTGCAATCCAAAGTGTACTCACTCTGCCCATTTCTCGTAGTTTGGTCAACATAACCACAATTGTAGAGTTGTGCTCCCAAAGCATTCTCCAGAAATCTTCTGTTGTCTCTGCTAAGGGTCCCTGTGTGGCTATATATGCTTTCTGCTGCCTGTAAGTAAAACAGACCAAACGTAACACGTGGCTATGTTGCTCCCTTTCATCAAACTACACATATGGCAAACGAGTCAACTGCTAGCAGACTTACCTCTCTTTGCACAGCTGGGATCTACTATGCATTTGTTGAGGAACATAATAACATTTATATTTCAGAGAATCCAGCGGGGGAGAGATTTATTCTGTGAGGTGTGCAAAATGGGAGGAAGAAACAGCCTTGCCTTTATAGTCATTAATATCCAATTAGGACCAGTAATTATATCTCACTGAATCTCTGATTGTGCACAAATTATCTTTATTCTACGCAACATGTTTTTAAACAAATTAAGTAAGTACTGCCTTATTACATTTGTTCACAGGGAGGATAGTAAAAGCTTGCAAAGGTCTGTTTAACGTGATAAGATGGGGAATGCATCTTTACTGGGGTGAGATTAACTCTGTCAATGTTGCAATGTTTCCCAGTTATAAAACATGGGATTAAAAGATATTTGAGATTTGTTTCCACTGGCTGTAAAAATGTAGCATATGATTCATACAAAGGAGGTTATATTGTAGGTTAGTGCCATCTTACTGTTCGTTCATTCCCGGCTGACTGTAGCTCGTGAATTTGCCCATGTTTGCTCGTCTATCGCACTAATCAATAAATAATTTACAAAGACTGTTATGATATCCAGCAACCATCACAGAGCAACAAGCTCAAGTAGAAATCTGAATATATACAGAACAATGATATCTGGATGTGAAATTGTTTAAAAAAATTATTTACTTAGCACTTCTGCATGTAGTTGACATATTTTCATAAAATGAAGTAAGTTTTGGAGTGGAGAACACAGTAGTCTTACTGAGTGATTCAACACATTTATGTACAGAATACTGATTACCTGGAAGTGATTCTCAGGTAATAATCTTCTCAAAAATAATAATAAAACATGAGAGAAAAAGACAGATTTTACACTCTGAGATGTCACTGTCCTTTAGAAAATATTTTCTAATTTAATTTGGGGCAGCTGCCACTATCAGTGTGGGCATAAACTACTCCAAAGCTTTAATATGTGAAAATAATTATTGTTATATCATTATTGCATTTGCAAAATCATTTGCAGTTCATTGTTGGTAAATTCTATGACGGGCTTAGATCATGAAGAGAATAATTAGATGCTTTACAAGGCACAGTGTTATCTCAGGCTTTATAAATAAGGTCAGAGTCTTAAAATAAGGTTACAGCCTGGAATTGTTTATTTCCCTTTATATCGTGGAATTCATTATTTTATAACTGGTTCTTGATTCTACACACTGTACCAAAACAATTTATTGCTGACAAGCAAATGCCATTTTTTTGATGTATGGTTACATCCACCCTAACAAATGAACAAAAGGGACCAGATCAATGCAAATCAGTTGACTAATAATAACCAGTTGATTTCCAAAAAAAAAAATAGTGGCAATATTGATTTCATTCACTTTCATTCTTTGTTGTACAAGTGCAACTGAGGACTAAGAGTTACAGTCTGTCACCTACAACAGGTTCACATTTCAAGACCACTGATATACCCACTTACCTATAACCATCAATAAAACTGGCATTAATATAGTCTGAGCCCTCAACTCCTCTGATTGGTTGTAGACATACTCTCGTAGATTCGTATGGCATAATATTAACAAGGCGATTCTTGAATTTATTACATGGAAGGTTGGCACTAATGAATCTTGATGTGTGGGCTTTCGTGTTGGCAAGACGCTGCAGGGAAGAAAAATAATGAGTTTTAAAGTTGCCCGAGACTTGGAAAGTGGTACTTTGTAGAAGTCAGTTTCATGACATTCAGTCTAAAACTGGAGTTCAACATTGCTGCAATTGACATCAATAACAGTTGAGGATCAGAGGAAGAAATACATGTCAAAGCCAGAAGGAGGAAAGCTTCCTATGCTTCTGAACCAAGTACAAGAACTATCAACCAAGTACTAAGTGAGCAGAGGTCCACAGTACATAACCTGGACAAAGCTAACAGTCCCAGTCAGTGAAGGATGGCTGATGCACATTGTTGGGGCAGAAGTGGGGGACAACTACCAAACCTTACCGGAGATCACATGGTACTAACACTGTGTTTCCCAGCACTGTCATTTAACATCAAGACAATTCATAAACCGCTGAAAATTGCAATTGTCATTTATTGATACAGATATACTTGTTGAGGTGGTTGTTCTGAATTGAATAACACTGCAATAATAACTTCTCTTCTCTCTGTGTTAATAAGATATCCTTTCTTTAATTTTTGAGGTTGTGAAGTACTTGACATGCACAAAAGTATAATCAATACAGTGTTAGTTACTGAGTTGTTGAAGTTACTTTAGCAATTGGTTACTCTAATTGGTTAACTGTTTGAAACTTTTGAGCTATAGCAGAAAGAAAGCTGGAATTTCCTTCACATTACCTTGAATTCCAGTTCCATTCCTGTGACGTTTTCTCCTGGCTCCACTTGTGTCAGCTTCTGGATATACGCGTATAGGTTCCTGGCTGGCACTTCGGTATTTCCACAAGTCACTGCTTCAAGCAGTGCATCATGAATAAAGATATATTGGTCCTCAGTCTGAACCATGTAATTCCTCTGTGATCTCATTAGTGTTACATGACCATAAATATCTACAGTTTTCTCATGCTTTATTCTCTCCAACATGGCATCTATTACAATGAAACAACCAGTCCTTCCAACTCCAGCACTGTAAAAATAAAAGGGAAACCCACACAGATTAGGGTTCATGACAAATCTCATGTTTCATGTGTTCTGCATAGAGGTCAGTGTATACTCTCAAAGTTTACGGTATTACATTCAATTTCCTTTTGGATCTGTTTCACATTTTGCACTACTGCCATTGATTTCAACTTTTCAGTGATGTAAAATTGTTGGATAATGTACGCTTGAAGACATAAAACTGGCATTCCTATTTAAACAAACATACTGGGTTTACTTTCAAGTTTTTGAAAAGCCTTTTAAACATGAGCAGAGAACCAATTGTCCCGTCAATCAGTACTGAAATGCAAACATCCCTGGCACAGTGGTGGATATGATTTGCGTGATCAGAGACTGATGCAGAGTAACTGGGATCTGTCAGTTTTCATTGCTGCAAGCAAGTAACTTGCTTCAAACTGATACATTATCATAGCTCAGTCCAAGGCTATGTTTTACGAACCAGTAAGGGTCCTATCACAAAACATCTGCTTCCAGGATACCATGTTTCTAACAATCATATTTTCCACTTTTAACTTTATCCCAAAAAGGCAACTTCACTCCTACATAGTGACACAATATGCTATTTCTATTTTGAGTTCTATTTTCACTTCTTAGTGGTGTTTAAAAAGCAACAGTTTTAACAAAATAATGAAATACAGGAAAAGTCAAAAGCATTGTGCACTGGTAAGGTCTACATCTTCTTTGTTTTTCAGGTGTCTTTTTCTTAAGAGTCTGAAAGGAGTATTTCCTTCTGTACAGATTCATTCATATTCTGAGACTACATTGCTTAGAAATACACTTGTGGTTGTATGGATGGAGGACATGTGAAAGGGACTGGAAAAATGCAATTTTTGCATCTATAAATTAGCCCTGGCAAACCTCATGAATGGAAATGAAAGTCATATTCAGACTTCATTGGCTCCTCAGAATATTATATTTATAATAATAATGGCCGTTTAGTTCTTTAAAAAGCACCAAAATATTCAACTTACAAAATTGTTTCTATTTCAAGTTAAGGGTATGCTCTAAGATTTGGCTGCTGACTTTGTTTTATAAAGTCTGGAGTACAAGCCTTTGTAACGTGAAATCTCATGATTAAAATTTCATTGTCAAACAGGTGAGCAAACACTTCCGGATCAAGAGGAACTCAAGTACTCGAGTGTGCAAGTCCGAATAACAGCATTTCTCACCTATGTCCTTGTGCCTAGAGTAGTTGTTCATTATTGCAAGTGAATTTGACATGCAAATCTATCATTTTAAGCATGTAGCTGTGGTAAGAACACATTATTTAACAAGCTAGTTTGTTATTTCATCATTATTGCATTTTTCAGGGTGTAAAAGGTACCCAAAATTCTCTGGAACCTTTTCATTAGTTTCGAAGTGTCGTCACTATTCCAATGTAGGAAACACAGCAGCTGATTTGTGCACAGCAAGTGTCATAAATTGATAAATAACAATAAACAGGGAACCTAATTAGCTGGATGTGGCCACCAGTGGCCCACACGAGCTGTGTTAGAGATTCAACCATTCACCACATTTATAAACAACTTTTGGGATGGGACAAAAAGCCATCTGTCCGAGTTTACCATTACACCAAGACAAGAGGCAATAAAACAGTGTCAATGGAATCGTCAAATTACATAGAGATATCGATTGATTCAGTGAATGGATACTATTGTGGTAAATGGATTTCAATGCAAGCAAGTTTTTTCAATGCAAGCTAATCTTTAATTATGGAACTCCAAAAGGTAGAACAGTAAGCAGAGCTGGTGCAAACACCAGGCAATGGTGTTGAATGGCAAAATTGCAGGGAAGTGGCAAAAATGTAAATGAGCTATTCACAAAATTACATCAGTAAATGAACATGCTTCAGCGGCAGAAATGAGAGGTTGGCATCTACTTATGTGCATCCACTTAGATTGACAGGCATATAGATTACTATATGTTAATACTTCAGTTTTTCCCAACACTGCATATTTATATTCCTCGTTCTGTTTATGTGACAGTTATACTGATTTATGCATTTATAGGACTATTCCAAAATCATGAACCAGTGAGTAATATCAAAGAACGTAATCTAATCAAGCCTGCTCAATGCTAATGATTATTAGTTGTCTAAGCTATGCATAAAATCATCCAGTAACTGTTGCATCAATATAATAGTTCTCTATGGGATCCACAATTACATGTTATAATATGCATTTTTTGCAGCTTGTCATAGAAACATACAAAGAAACAAGACAGAGCAGAAGTAGTCCATTCAACCCCTCGGGTCTATTCTACTATTCAATATGATCATGGCTGATCAAGCTCAATACCCCAAACCATTTAATCCATTTACCCACAAGAGCTATATCTACCCGTTCCTTGAAAACACACTGATTTGGCCTCAACCACTTTCTGCGGTAGTGAATTCCACTGGCTCACCACTCTCTGGGTGAAGAAATTTCTCATCTCAGTCCTAAAAGGTTTACCCTTAATCCTTAAACTATGACTCCTCATTCTAGACTCCCCACACCATTGCGAACATTCTTCCTGTGTCTAAGCTGTCTAATTCTGCTAGAATTTTATAGATCTCTATGAGATGGCCCCTCATTTATCTAAACTCCAGTGAATACAATCTCAACTGTCTCACTCTCATATGTCAGTCCTAACATCCCAGAAATCAATTTGGTAAACATTTGCTGTACTTCTCTATAGCAAGAGCATCCTTCTTCAGACAAAGAGACCTAACTGCACACAATATTCCAGGTGTGGCCTCACACACGCAGCAATGTTCTTGTTCCTGTACTTCAATCCTCTCAGTACAAAGGCCAACATACAGTTTACCTTCTTTACCTGCACGCTTAACTTCAGCATGAGGACACGTAGGTATCATTCTATCAGATGATCCCTCAGTCTCTGACACACTAGTGAAAACAGTTTAAATTTGTCCAAGAGTCTTTCCAACTGACCTATATCCTACCTTTTCCTTTGAGAACCTTCCTCACTTCAAAATCTCCCCACCCCCGACTGCATCCCAAAACCAGCCCAGCTCGTCCCCACCTCCCTAACCTGTCCGTCCTTCCTCCTACCTATCCACTCCTCCCACCTCAACCCCAACCCCTACCCCTATCTCCTACCTACCAGCTTCATCCCCGCCTCCTTGACCTGTCCGTCTTCCTGGACTGACCAACCTCCACCCTAACTCCCCACCTACACTCACCTTTACTGGCTCCATCCCTGCCTCTTTGACCTGTCTGTCTCCTCTCCACCTATCTGCTTCTTTATCCGTCTTCCATCCGCCTCCCCCCTCTCTCTATTTATTTCAGAATCCCCTTCCCCTCCCCCATTTCTGAAGAAGGGTCCAGACCCGAAATGTCAGCTTTCCTGCTCCTCTGATGCTGCTTGGCCTGCTATGTTCATCCAGCTCTACACCTTGTTAAGTTAAATTTGTCCAAACTCTCTTTATGGCTAATACTCTCCAATCCCGACAACATACTGGTAAATCTCTTTTGCAACCTTTCCAAAGCATCCATATCATTCCTCTAGTGTGGCGACCAAAATTGCACACAATACTCCAAAAATGGCCTAAATGATATAGCTGCAACATGACTTGCCAACTCTCATACTCAGTGCCCTGAATGATGGAGGCAAGCATGCCATACACCTACATTACCTCCTTATCCACTTGTGTTGCCACATTTAGGGAACTATGGACTTGCACTCCAAGATCCTTCTGTATGTTAATGCTCCTAAGGGTCCTTCCCTTCAATATTTACTTTCCTCTTGCATTTGACCTCCCAAAATGCATCATCTCACACTTGCCTTCATTAAATTCCATCTGCCATTTCTGTGCCCAACTTTCCAACTGACCTATATCCTACTGTATACTTTGAGAACCTTCCTCACTGCCCACAACTCCACCAACTTTCACGTCATCTGCAAACTTACTAATCAGACCACTTACATTTTCATCCAAATCATTTATACATATATTACAATCAAGAGAGGTCCCAGCACTGATCCTTGCAGAACATCACTGGTCACAGACTTCCAATCAGAAAAACTGCCCTCCACAAATACCCTATCTTTTATGATCAAGCCAAATTTGTATCCAACTTAGCAACTCATCATGACTTAATGGACCTGCCTATCATGAGGAACCTTGGCAAATGCTTTATTGAAGTCCATGCAGACAACATCCTCTGCTATACCCTCAATCATCTTTATCACTTCCTGAAAAAACTCACCAAATTTGTCAAACAAGACCTCCTCTGCACAAACCCATGCTGACTATCCCAAGTAAATCCATTCTTTTACAGATGTGAGTAAATTCTTTCTCTAAGTAACTTCTACAATAATTTCCTTGCCACTGAAGACAAGCTCTCTGGCCTATAATTTCTGAGAATATCCCTGTTGCCCTTCTTAACAGAGGATCAACACTGGCTATTCTCCAGTCTTCTGGGACCTCATCTGTGACAAAAGAGTACACAAAGATCTCTGTCAAGGCACCAACCATCTCTTCCTTTGCCTCCCTCAGTATCCTTGGATAGATCCCATCAGGTCTTGGCGATTTATGTACTTTAATGTTTTTCAAGACATTCAGCATTTCCTCCTCCTTAACATCAACATGCCCTAGAATATCAACAAACCCCTCCCTAATCTTATTGTCATCCATATCCTTCTCCTTGGTGAATACCAATGTGAAGTACTCATTAAAGACCTCACCCACTTCCTCTGGCTTCTTCCATGCGTAAATTCCCTCCTTTATCCTTGAGTGGACCTCCCCTTTCCTTAGCTACTCTCTTCTTCCTAACATATATAATAAATAGGGAGATAGCAAGAACTGCAGATGCTGGAGTCAGAGACAACACAGTGTGGAACTGCAGGAACACAGCAGGTCAGACAGCATCAGAGGAGCAGGAAAGTCGATGTTTCAGGTCAGGACACTTCATCAGGACTGGGAAGGGGGAAGGGAGCTCGGAAATAAATAGCAGGAGGAGGGATGGAGCTCGGGGAAGGTAGATGGGATGGTGATTGGTGGATGAAGGTAGGGATTGGTGGGGATTGGTCAGTGAGAAGGGTGGGGCGGATAGGTGGGAAAGAAGATGGACAGGTTGTGTCAGGTCAAGGAGGCAGGGATAAAAGGAAGGGTTCGACATGGGATGAGGCCGGTGGTGGGGAGATTTTGAAGCTGGTGAATTCTATGTTGAAGTCATCAGGCTGTAGGCTGCTGAGGTGGAATATGAAGTTTTGTTCCTCCAGTTTGTGGGTGGCGTCATTGTGACACTGGAGGCAGCCCAGGATGGACATGTTACCAAGAGGGTGGGAGGGGGAGTTAAAACGGTAGGAAGCCGAAAGGTGCTGTTGATTGTACCACACAGGGTGCAGATGCTCTGCAAATTGGTAACAAACACCATGGATTCTTCTTAATTCTACTTCCCAAGCACATTTCATGGCCCCTTTCAGCCCTCCTAATTCCTTATTTCCTGCTTTGTTTATATTCCTCAATGACCTTGTCTGATTTCAGCTTCCTAAACCTTACATAAGCTTCATTTTCCTTTTTGACTAAACTTTCAATACCTCTTGTCATCCAGGATTCCTGAATCCTGCCATCCTTGTCTTTCATCCTCCCAGGAACATACTGGTCTTGAACTCTTATCAACTGACCTTTAAAAGATATATTCGATGTAAAATTACCCTCAAGAGACTGCTCCCAATCTAATTTTTCAGTTCCTGCCTAATACTCCTGTAATTAGTCTTTATCCCAGTTTAGCACTTTCACCCGAGGACCAGTCTTAACTTTATCCATAACTGTTTTAAAAGTTACGGAATTTTGATCACAATTCCCAAAAAGCACACCTACTGAAAGTTTGATCATCAGGCCAGGCTTATTTCTCAATACAAGGTCGAGAACAGCCCCTTCCCGAGTTGGACTATCTACATATTGTTTCAAGGTACCCTCCTGGACGTACTGAGAAAATTCTGTCCCGTGTAAGCCCCTTGAACTAAAGGGAGTCCCAATCAATATTGGGGCAGTTAAAAACCACCTACTACAACATACCTAATTGCTTTTACATCTTTCCATGATCTACCAACATATTTCTCCCTCTTTTTCCCGCTGGCTACTGGGAGGCCTATAGTATAACCCCATCAATGTGACTGCATCTTTCTTATTTCTGAGTTCTATTCCTGGCCTTACTGGATAAGCCATCCACAATGTTCTCTCTTAGTGCAGCTGTGACATTTTCCTTAGTCAGTAATGCAACTCCCCACCTGTTTTACACCCTTCTCTATCACGCCTGAAATATCTGAATGCTGGAACATTGAGTTGCCAGATATTATAGTTGAATACACAGCTACCCAGCTGGCGTAGGGGTGAGGGTTTCAGATATCAGCATCATGGGGATCTTTTCCAGGGCAGGAGGGACCTGAATAAAAGGGACAGGTTTCACCTAAACTGGAGGGTACCAATATCCTTACAGGGAGGTTTGCTTGGGAGGGTTTAAACTCATGTGGCAGGGGAGTTCAAACAAGAGCAGTACATCAGCATGTGGAGTGATTGAGAAGAAGGGAGAGATTAAGTCGAGTAAGTTCAATAGGAAGAACAGGCAGGCCCCAGTCAATGAACATGGCATGAGTGGCAGTGTGAAGTGTATTAATTTTAATGCAAGGAGTATAAAAGGTAAGGCAGATAAGCTTAGAGCTTGAATTACTACATGGAACTACAATGTTGTAACCATCACAGAAACTTGTTATGAGAGAAGGGCAGGACTGGCAGCTCTCAGCTCATTGCTTTACCTGATATCCTCCTTGTCAATCAAGCAATTTTTTGGGGCTTGGCTGTTTAAGCAGTCAAATGGATGTCTGGACTCTAAACCAAGAAAGAATAATGAGACTTAATAAAAGCTAAATCTGACTCCATGAAAATAGTGGAACTATGGCATTCCTTTTCCCACAATTAAGTTGACCAGGTTTGGAGACCATTAACTTTACAAGTCCTAAGACGACTATGGTAAAGCAAACATGGCCCCAGTGCTGGGCATTCTAAACTGACCCACAGTTGGAGAAACCTGGCTTGACAGAAAATTGATCAAACTAAATTATACAACAGCCTGCACTTATCAGCTACAGAGAATAGTAGAAACCAAGGTCAAAGCGGTCACAATGGTTCACGGGGAACAAGCTACAACCAGCCTGAGGGAGAAGTTACAATCAGACTTCTGAGCACCTTGATTTCCAGCCAGTGCCTGAGGATGTACACTTTACATCTCCCTGGCAGGGTAATAGTGAAGAGTGTTACCACAACCCCATTGGATGTTTTCAACTCCACTCATGATCCCATTAGCTAAAGGTCCCAGAACATTCAGGAAGGTCTGGTGTGAAGGGGGCAAAAATACGCACTTGAAAGCCACCCCCTCAGCAAACACTAGCAGCAAGACTCATGGTGGAAGACTGTGTGGTAACCCAAAAGGACCCAGGAGAAAATCCTCACTGACCTGTGACATCCACATTTGAGGAAAAGAACCAGCCCTACATTAGAGAGGAAGGAGATTCCAGCAGCCTAACTCAAACCTGTAGATCATTTTGGGTAATATTCTTTCTCAGACCGAAAGAGTCAGGTAAAGAGTAAATACTGTGAGAATTTCGGAAATGCTTACATGATTTTTTTTAATAAGGAATATTTTCTTAATAAAAATGAGTGGAATTGCAAGCCAAATTCTGTGTCTCGTTGTCCACCTCAGCAGCAAGAGGGTTGGGTAAAGTGCTTTTAATATACAAATTGTCCAAATCACAGACACCACCACAATCTTCAGAAATTATCACAATGCCTGTGCTGCTGAGTGGCACATAAGTCAAGTCTGGTTTAGAAGATTATGGTTTCAAGCATCAGTTCAGAGAGTTGAGCACACTTCAACATGGAGAGACTCCTGAACTAATGGAGCTGTTATCCTTCAGATGAAATGTTAAACCTATGTACAATCAGCTAAACGTTACACATGGGGACTTCTCCCTGTGTCCTCGCCAACATTTATCTCTCAACCAATACCACTAAACATAGATTATCTGGTCAATTATTTGACTGCAGATTGTGGGACCCCATCACGTGCAAATTGGCACCTGCACGCGAAGGTAATTAATTTGGTGTAAAACTCTTTGCCATAATAAGAAAGCGTGAAACAGTATAAACAAATGCAAGTTCTTCATTGCTTTGAGAAATAACTGGATGAGTGCAGCTCAAACAACACTCAAACAATTTGATATCATCCAGGAGAGAGCAGTCCACTCAACTGGCACAATCCACCACCTCTTTACTATTCTATTCCTCTAACACCAATGCACAATAGTAACAGAGGACAGGAGAATAGCCAACATTGTTCCTGTGTTTAACAACACCAGGAATAATCTTGGAAATTACAGGCTGATGAGCCTTACATCAGTGGTGGGGACAATCCTGGAAAAAAATTTTTAGGAATATGATTTACCCACATTTGGAAAAACACACACTTATTAGCAATAGGCAGCATGGCTTTGTGTGGGGAAGGTGGTGATTCACAAATTTGATTGAGTTTTTTGAGGAAATAACAAAGCTGAGGGCAGAGTGGTAGATGTTGTCTATATGGACTTTAGCAAGGCCTTTGACAAGGACACTCATGGCAGGCTGATACAAAATGTATAGTCACATGGGATTGACAGTGAGCTGGTAAGATGGATACAGAACTAGCATATTCATAGAAGACAGAGTAGGGGTGGAAGGGTGTTTTTCAGATTGGAAATCTGTGACCAATGGTGTCCCACAAGATCAGTGCTGAAACACATATTGTTTGTAATATATACATCAATATTTGGAGGAGAATGTAGGTGGTCTATTGAGTAAGTTTGCTGATAACACAAAGATTCAGGGAGCTGTGGATGGTGAGGAGGATTGCCAGAGGATTAAACAGGATATAGACAGAAATGACAGATGGAATTTAATCCCGACAAATTTGAAGTGTAGGAAATCTATTGCAGGAGAGATGTATATGGTAATTTTTTGTTTTATTCATTCACCAGGTAAGGGCATCCCTGGCTAGGCCAGCATTTATCGCCCATCGTTAAACGTCAACTAGGTAGGATGGCAGTCCAGACCAGGTAAGGATAGCAGTTCCCATCCCTAAAGGACATTAGTAAGTTTTTCCAACAATCAAGAGATTCATGATTGTCATTAGATTCTTAGTTCCAGATTTTTTTTTATTGAACTCAGATTCTGCCATCTGCCGTGTTGGTATTTGAATCCAGGGCCCCTGACCATTACCTGTGTCTCTGGATTAACAATCCAGCGATATTACCACTAGGCTGACACCTCCCCTTGGCAGAATACGACAGAACCCTTGGTAGCATCAACATACAGATGTATCTAGGCCTAAAGATCCACAGTTCCCTGAAAGTGGTAACACAAGTGGATAAGGTGGTCAAGAAAGCATTTAGCACGCTTGCCTTCATCAGTCAGGGCACAAAGTATAAAAACTAGCCAAGTAATGTTGCAGCTGTATAGAACTTTAGTTCAGCCACATTTGGAATATTGAGTACAGTTCTGGTTGCCACACTAGCAGAAGGATGTGCAGGTTTTGGAGAGGATGCAGAAACAGGCTATGAGGATGTTACCTGGTTTGGAGGGTATTAGCTTTGAGGAGAAACTTGATTTGTTTTCACTTGAACATCAAAGGATGACAGCCAACCCTATAGAAGCTTACATAATTATGACAGGCATGGATAGAATGGATAGTCAGTCGTTTTCCCAGGGCAGAAATGTTAATTACTAGGGAACATAGGTTTAAGGTAAAAAGGATTAAGTTTAAAGGGTATGTGCAAGGAAGGAGGGTGGTAAGTGCCTGGAATGCACTTCTAGAGGTGGTGGTGGAGCTGGATACGTTTAAGGGACATCATGGCAGATATATAAATAGACAGAGAATGGAGGGATATGGACAGCATGAGACAAAAGGATTTTAGTTTAGAAAGTCAGTACGTGTCAGTGTAATCTTGGTAGGGCTGAAGGGCCTGCTCCTTTGCTGAACTGTTATTTGTTCTTTGTTATGTCAATTCTGGATGGAAAGTACCGACTGTTTGCTTTGTTAACTCATGCATTGTTTAAAAAAAAATTGTTTGTTTAAAAGCACCGGATTCTTCTTAACAGAATATCACTTTCCCTTCCTCCTCTGAACTCCCTTAATAACTTAATTCCAGCACTCTATTCTCTCACTCAAGTGCTAAATTGCATTAAATTGACTGGTTTTCTATTCTCCCAAACCCAAATGTCTATCAGACCTACTTAACCTAGTTTCAACTAGTTTTCAAATAAGCTGCTATTTCGCTGGGAGACTTGTTAAAACTGCTTAAAGCTGGCAACTTCAGAATTTATACTGTAAATTTCAGTTTAATGCCAACGACAAATTAGGTTGGTACAAAATAAAAATATGGGCCTTCTAACTCAACAATTGCACATCTCAATCCTTAAAATTTGCACTGCCTTGAACCAGTCCCCAGTGAATAAAAAACTATAGACAGCATTATCCATCATTGTAATTTGGAACACAATTTAAAGTTCCAATGCTTACATGTTCAATAAATACAAATACTGTATCATGTTAAACTGTCAGAGGGGAAGAAATTTCTCTATGTTTGCGATTAAAGCAAATTTTTGTATGAATTTGATGGCTTTGATACTATGTGCATGAGCTCACCAACCCCACAAAAATTGTTTTAATTGCAATAAAAACAATGGTTCAAGCTGTTTATTTTGTTTGATATTCCTGTGATATTAAATATTAGGGAAAGACTTAACAATAGAGTGAAATTAAAAGGATGAAATCATATTTTGAAACTAGAACAGTGGTGCTGGACCAATATCGCACTTCTGTTAAATCTGCAAAATCAGCAGGTTGGGATTGGATTTGAGATTTAATACTTTGTTTCTGCAAGCAAAAATTTTTTGGATGTTATAAATTCATCCCAGAGTACATTAAGGCTGTTACAACACAAAAGGAAACTGGTAGGAAGGAAAATAAGACTTGCATTTCTTTCACAGTTTTCATCACCACAGATCATCCCAAAGTATTTTACAGCCAGTGAATCACATCTGCAGTGCAATCACTGTTGTGGTCCAGGAAACACAGCAGTCAATTTGTGCACATCAAGCTCCCACAGCAACAATGACCAGACAATCCACGTTTGGGCTGACAAGCGACAAGTAACATTCACACCTTTCCAATGTCAGGCAATGATCATCTCCAACAAGGGAGAATCTAACTATTGCCCCTCGATATTCAACATTGTTACCAATAACAACAATGTGGAAATTACCATTGTCCAGAAACTGAACTGGACTAGCCATAGTATTTATGGCTAAATAAACAGGTCAGAGGATAGGAATCCTGCAGCAAATAACTCATTTTCAGATTTCTCAGAGTCAACCATTACAAGGCACACGTGATGGAATACACCCCATTTGGCTGGATGAGTGTACCTCTAACAACAAACACGAAGCTTGTCATATCAAGGACAAAGCAGTCCACTTCACTGGCATCGCATGGAGAAAAACTCACTTTCTGCACCACCAATACTCATTAGGAGCAGTGTGTACCCTGTACAAGATGCACTGCAGAAATTCACCAAAGATCCTTAGACAGCACCTTCCAAGCCCTTGACCACTATACCATCTAAAAGGACAAGGGCAGCAGATACATGGAAATATTACCACCTGCATGTTCCCTATGTTGCTACTCATCATCTGACTTGAAAACATATTGCCATTTCCTCAGCGTCACTGGGTCAATATCTCAGAACTCTTGTCCTCATGGCATTTTGGGTATCTTGACACCAATTAGACTGCAGCAGTTCAAGAAGTTAGCTCACGACCAACTTCCCGAAGGAAAGTGCAGATTGGGACTGAATGAATGAGATGCCCTCTCTCATATGAGGTGTCAAACAGGTAGGTGTAAAGGATTGTAAAGTCACTGTTTGAAGATGAATATGAAAATCATTCCCAATGGCCTGAACAATACTTGCTCTTCAATCAACTTCTCTGCAGCAGATATTTTTTATTTATCCATGGGATGTAGGAAAGAAAAGCCCGAACACTGATGCCCACATCCCATGGATGAATAAAAAAAATCTGCTGCAGAGAAATTGGCTGAAGAGCAAGTATTGTTCAGGCCATTGGGAATGATTTTCATGTTCATCTTACAAATGGTGCCTTTACAATCCTTTACAATCACTGATTTTGCATCTCATGTGAAATGGGACATCTCATTCACTCAATACTATCCTTTTTTTAAAGCTCAAGTCCTGGAATAGGACTTGAATTTGCAACCTTCTGACTCAGAGGTGAGTGGAACTGAGTGAGCCACAGTTGAATGAAATTTATTTTTGTTTTCATGTGTGGGTAAATTTTCACCCTTCATAGTACAGGACTGAAAATCGTGCCCCATAAATGAGACATGTATCTAATGCTTGGATGTTCTGTGTTCACTGATATGCAATGTAGAAAAATTTAACCCAGGTTGTAAACAGAATGCTCAGAATAAACAGAAAAATTGGCAATTACTCCTTTGTTCAAGCTGCCAAATCTAGCAAAGTCTGGCAGAGAACAGAATTGAAGTGGTGCACCAGCTCAACAATACATTAATTTTCTAACCCGCTTGTCAAATCAATTAAATAAAAAAGCCTTCAACATGGAAGCTTAGAGAAAAACCTGTCAATCTCGATATTCTGGTGTGTCATGGGGTCACCAATAGTTTGGTGTAGCAAAACATTCAGCCACCATGTCTGTTGCAGCATAGCCTCAACTGATTCAGCTAATTAGAATACTAATTGAGAGCATATAGGGGTGGAAAATACATGGGCAGAAAGAAGAAAAATTTTGAAAATGCCCTGGACAGTCACAAACCTTGTTCGAATACCCAAAGAGGAACTGTACAGTTCTAACAGTGGGCCATGGTGGTGCACTGGACTGAGTCTGTCCACTTTCCAAAGACTTGGAGCATAGGTCTCAGCTACTTACATTATCAAGGACAATGAATGAGCACTGAAAGGTATTTGATAAGGTGCCATGTCAAAGATTGCTACACAAAATATAGGAGGTCATGGTATAGGGGTTAAGATATCAGCATGAATAAATGACAGGTTAACAGGAGCAGACAGTACGAATACATGAGATTCTTTCAAGTTGGCAAGATGTAACCAGTGGACTGCGACAGGGATCATTGCTTGGGCTACACCTACTTATAATCTGTGTTAATTATTTGGTTGAAGGGGCCAAATGCATGGTCGCTATCTTTGCTAATGACACCAATGACTGGCAGGCAAGTATATTGTCAAAAGGAGGTAGAGAGCATGCAGAAATAGAGAAGGAATTTTCATGAACTGGTTTATTGGCATTCTAACAGAAATTCCAGAATTCATGTCCAGCTTCCGAAGGACTATTTAATCATAATTGTTGCTTTTACAATTGCTGCTATTTTGTAAATCTCCTTCTTAATTGTCATTCAAAATCCTTTTGATAGCATCAATAAAACCTATTATGCATTATCTTGAAGCAATGTCTCTTTGGCTTATGTGTACATCTCAGTTTTACTTATTATCGAGCGCTGTTGGCAATGTTTTATAACGGCCATCATTTTATAATGACAGAATACATGGAGCTCCAGAAAACCTTTGTAACACAACCAGTGTGTGGTGTGATAAAATCATTTTTTATAATTAAATGAGACTATTCAACCACTGTGCCAGTGATAACCTTTGGTTGAAGCAATTCAGCCCTGCCCTCTTTTTCTGCTTCAAATATTTATCAATTACTGACTTATTGATGTAGGTTTGATCTTTTTTCTGTGGATTAATTACCTGCCCTCTGATGAGACAATGGTACGGAAGCAAATGGCTGTAACATCTAGAGATCAAGAGGAAAAACTAAGTGCTGACGTTCCTGCGTGCTGGAAGTGACCATGTGCAGGAGTCAGATGGAGACCCGATCATGCTCAAATGTTATGCCTGCCACAATGGAAGACAGGAATTTATTATAAAACAGGAACAAAGTGTGGTCCTGAAGTAGCATCACCGGTCTTGAAATGTTAACTCTGCGTTCTCTTGACAGATACTACCAGATGAGCTGATTTTCTCCTGCAATTTCTGTTTTGTTTCAGATTCCCAGCATTCATAGGTCCTGTTTTATTCAAGGTGCATTTAGTTCACCTTCTATTATTCTGGTTCTTTCTCAACAATGGAATGGTTGACTAATCGCAGCAAGCAATTCCTACAAATTACTCAACAATAGACCCAAAAATAATACTAGGAATCCCAGTGATGGAGAGTTTTGGGAAGGAGCCTCAAGTTCCACATCGAAGACCTGGGGGTGGACTTTCATTTCACAGTGGAGGTGAGAATTGGGATATATGTGTTGAACTTAGCATATTTTTGCTGGAGAGACGATTTATTTCTGCCTTCCCAACCACGCACTGACGTATAGTATTTTTGCGGGTCAGAAAGCCTTGGGTGCAAACATGCTTTTCACCTGTGTGAGGACCAGAGGAGAATTTTTACTTGCTCTCACACATAATTTTTGTTAACAGGTGTGCGGTTTTTAATTATTTATTCATGAAATTTGGGTGTCACTAAGGCATTTATTACCCACTCTAAGTGCCCAGAGGGTAGTAGAGTCAATAACCATTCAGATAATAATCTGTCTTCCTGTTTTTGCTACCAAAGTGGACTACTATCTATCCACATTGTATTTCATTTAAGATGGCAAAAAATATTGAGTATCTTCCAACAAATGCTTCTGATACGTCTATGGAAGGAGAAATGAGCAGTCGAATCTCCTGCTTTATCATGCTTAGTGTGAAGTGCTGCCCTTCTGGCATTAGGCTAGTAACCTTTCCAGGCAAATCTAGCTCTGGAACCAGACATCTGCCTCATAAGCCACTAGATGTGAGAAGTGGTAAGAAGAAGAATGGTTTACTTACCAACATGCTGTATCATATATTAATCTTCTACATACTCCAAATGTAAATCTTCTGAAGACTTAACTAATTTTCATTTGAATGAACAGCAGTAGAAAACATTCCAGTTTTATAAAAGATTATACTACATGACCTTGTAAAAATCATGGAGTAGATACAAACACCCTCCAAATTAAACCTGTAAACTGCAATGTTAGTGTCACAAGCAAGTCTAAGTACAAAATGATTCTTTGAATACATCAGCACAACTCTTAATAGAAGCATGTGACAAACACTCTCATTTTCTATGAATCATGGACATGTTAGGATAGTACCTGGCGAGATCAGTTTCCTCAGAATGCTAGGGACTGCAATGTGCCTGTCTGATCCCTCATTATACTCTACTGTCATCTGACCATATGTCAGTTTTGAGGAAAACCACATTGATTATGTAGAAATGCTGTGCAATAAATTTTTTTCTTTTCCATTTTTCATTGACATGTAACACCATCCCTCTGCTAAAATGCAGAGACCAAGTCCAGGAAAACTGCTGGTAAATGACAGCTTTCAGCACCAATTTACGAATCTCAAATTGAAAGTGCTTGAAAATTAAAAGTTGCATTGCGAAAGTTTGTTGACATGTTGTACCACGATTTGTCTTTGTCGAAGCTGTCACCTACCTACAATGTACAACCATTGGCCCAGCATCTGGAGGGTTGCAGGCTTTTACTCGCCGCAGGAAGGCAAGGAATGGTGTTGGGTGTTCTGGAACCCCATGATCAGGCCACGCTGTGAACTGGAATTGTCGTACTTCCCTCTTTTCACTGGAGCCAATCTATGAGAACAACACAATTTTATTAACTGACCAAGAAGAACATTTATAACTTCCACCCCCACCAAAAAGAAAATAACAATAATGGATGATGTGTCCACACTGCCATACATAATAATTTTCTGGTGCCTGACATTCATGAATCAAATTACACTGCTCATGGTTTTAATGAATGAAATGTAGGTTTGCCTTCTAGTCTTAACATCTCAAATCCAATCTAAACAGAGCAAATGGAGATATTGGATCTACAGATGTCAGACTGTAGTAATGTACTGTCTTCTAATGAACTAAAATGAGTCTGTGAGCAGGGAAATATACAAAGAAAATAATTAGAAGAAAGAATTTCTGCAGTCAAAGTTCTTGCAGTGGTATGAATGTGTGTTTGAGAGAGACACCTCCTTCAAATGATTCACATCTGGCTCTGCTAGAGAAGTCCTTTGTTAGTTCTGCTATAATGGAGCAGTAACATTCCATGAGAACAGGTACATGCTGCTTTGACCGGGATTATCATAACTATCCAGAAGAAGAATGAGGATTTAACCCTCTTCTGAAGCGTAACCACGAGTGTAATTTGTCTGTAGAATTGCAGACTAGTACAGATAACTGATTTAACCTGGTGGCTTGGCAGTACAGGACATGAATGTTGTTGCAAAAAACAAACAGGCCAACAAAGTTTTTCATCTTGCACTCATCAGGACAGATGCAATTATGCCAAACTTCAATGGGAAAAATAAATGTTGTGCGAGAAAGAAGCTGACTAGTTGACAATTAGACTGTAATTGGTTAACACATTGTCATTGGGAATACATCAGGGAACATTGGTCTCTCAAACCTTTGTTTGATTGAATGAAACAATGCTGGATAATTTGCCTTTAGCTGCAGAGGACCAGGGTATGTGTAAGTAAGCCTCTGAAATTGAATATTAGTGTAATTCTTAGTGCAGTTGGGATTACTCAGTTTGTGCTGTCTAATCACAGAATCACAGTTAACATTGAACGGTGTGTTGTGTGTTCAGCAAGTGTGGGCTGATTCAGTACTACCAGTACTCACGTGAAGAACAGTGCTGTTTGAGATGATTTGAGAATTACATTCTCAACCAATTTATCATCATCAATTCGGCTCACAATGTGGCTTTATGCACTTGTCAGAAGGTACATATATTCATGAATGGGGTCTGGTCACCTACGGGAAGAATGAATTTATCCAGGCCTTCCACCTGCTTCAATCAAACCAAAGACTGGGGCACAACGTCCTCTATTGCATTCTTCATGGCAGTAAGAATCAATTTGTCAAACAAAAGCTTGGGTTCAACTGTTCTCTGGTACATACTCAAAGGCAATATTTTGACTAATCAAAGTGTGCTTGTCAATTAATTAAAACCTTTTTTGACAGTGCTGTTGCTTTTGAAATTTGACATTCTTGCATCTTTCCTGATGAGTGCCAGAAGAAAAGCTGTGACACTCTGTCTATTTTCTCAGCAGTAAATCTAGACAGTGCACTTCTTTAAAATGAATTATGGCTGTTCGTCAACTAGTCAGACTGAAACTCACTTTTGCTGGTGAACAAACTCCATCCACAGTGTCCCCGTTCAAAAGATCATGGCTGGTGTGACAGACCTCTGCACCATTTTCCTGCTGTTTCCCCATAATCCCCAATTCCTCAATCATTAAAAATCTGTGGTGGAATCATTACTGAGTTGGAAATAAACTACGTCCCTTAAACTACAAGCAAATTTTAATCCAAGACTGAAGGAAAAGTCCACCTTGACAATGGATATTTGTCCTCATACCCAATAAGGATATTACAATGGTACAATGCTTCTGTGGTCTAAAACGAGGCACCTGCAACTAATAAAGTTGCTCCATGCACACTAGTTTGTTACAGTCATGATATCCTAATCCTGGCAATGAACGCATACAGAGAGGAATGTAACCCGTGAATAATCACATGACTTCAGAAGGCTTGGGTTTGAAATTCTTTCTGTCTATAACTTAGTCATAAAAATTCAATGGGAATAAAAAAATGCGATTTAAAATCCCTCTTCTGGAATAACAACCTGCACCATTATCGGCTACCTCCCAGTTCATCCAAACACTTCAATGTGTAATTGTAACACAGTGGAGCCTGGTCTCCAAGGACAGTAATACAGAAACGAGCCATGTAATTGCATCGTAATATACAAATGAGGGAGGATGTGTTTGTGGTGCAGTGGTAGTGTCCTGCCCTCTGATGCGGGAGGCCCAGGTTCAAGGTCCACCTGCTCCAGAGCTGTGTAATAAAATCTCTGAACCGGTTAATTAGAAAATATCTTCAAACGAGGGAGGCTGGCTCATGTCACAGTGGTGGTTTCCCTACCTCTGAGCTAGGAAACCCACATTCCAGTTACAGCTGCTCCAGAGGTGTGCAGTAAAATCTCTGAACCGGTTGATCAGAAAATACCTAAACTTTGATTGGCGAGCTCTTGTGGTGCAGTGGTAGTGTCCCTATTTCTGAGCTAGGAGACCAAGGTTCAAGTCTCACTCGTTCCAGACAGCTTCTTTGAATAGGTTGATTAGAAAATATCTACAAACAAAAGAGGCCAATCAGATCGTCCAGCTCTTTCTTGTGAAGGAACCTGCAATTTCTTAGGTAACATTGAGCTCACCTCTGAAATGATGAGAATTCTTCCCACACGGGTTTCTGCATGCACCAGTGTTACAGGGTAACAGCCCTGAATGCGTCCTTTATTAATATGTACATATGCTCCCACGTCTGGCAGTTGTGACTTAATATGAAACAATAGGTGGCATGGTGGTTGTGGTTAGCACTACTGCCTCACAGCGCAATGGATCCAGGTTCAATTCCACCCTCGGGCAACTGTCTGTGTGGACTTTACACATTCACCCCATATTTGCATGGGTTTCCTCCTGACGCGCTGGTTTCTTTCCACAGTCTAAAATGTGCAGGTTAGGCGGATTAGCCATGGGAAGTGCAGGGTTACAGGGATAAGGAAGGTTATTGAGTCTGGGTGAGATGCTCTTCAGAGGGTCAGAATGGACTCGATGAGTCAAATAGCCTGATTCCACACTGCAGGGATTCTATTATGCTCAAAACTAATATTCTCTCTTCCACTTGGGATCATCTTTACCTGTATAATGGCCCTTGTCAAGGCTGAAGAGTCCATGGGGCTGGATATTACATGCCTTTGCCAGGTGCCTTTTGGGCGATGGTGTGGAGGGGCAAATCATAATCAGTTGGGTGGCCTGCCCACCACCTTCTCAGCCATCACTGAGTTGACATTCCAGCATACAGGAGGTAGGCAGACACTGAAACCAGCAGGCTGCTTGACATTTGGAAATTAGCAGTTAAGGGTCAATTGAGCTCATTAGTAGCTCGACTGTCTGCAATATTACACTGTCCACGTTTGAGGGACTTCTGTGGCATGATGGTAGTCTCCTTACTTCTGGACCCCAAGGCCATGTTCAAGGCCCACCTTCCCAAATATATGTCTTAGCATCTCTGAGCAGGTTGATTAGAAAGTATTTACACTGTCTGCATCCCAACATAGCTGGTGGAGTGGCCCTTCTGGCACAGTGGTAGTATCTCTAACTCTGGGCCAAATGTTCTGAAATCAAGGCTCACCTGCTCCACGTGTGTGTCATAACCAATCCTAACAGGCTGATTAAACATGTGTAAAACGGTTTCTTGTGGCAGGCGAGTGAGCGTGACCTATTGTTTTTAGCAAACTGTTTAAAACAGTGAGAAGGAAGCATTGAGCTATCACTGTAGCGTGGGCCTTTGCCCAAACCACAACCAAAAGCCACTACCCACCTCACTACGCCCCAGCCACACATACCCAAGCAGACAGCAACCCCTTCCCTTCCTACCAGCCTAAAGTAAGAATACCACACTTCATCCCCTTGCATCCTCCCATCCACCTCCCACCCGCTATCATATAAGAACATAAGAACTGGGAGCAGGAGTAGGCCGTCTGGCCCTTCGAGCCTGCTCCGCCATGCAATAAGATCATGGCTGATCTTTTGCGGACTCAGATCCACTTACCCACATTCTCACCGTATCCCTTAATTCCTTTATTGTTCAAAAAAATTCTACCTTATCTTTAAAAACGTTTACTGAAGTAGTGTCAACTACTTCACTGGGCAAGGAATTCCATAGATTAACAACCCTCTGGCTGAAGAAGTTCCTTCACAGTTCAGTCCTAAATCTGCTCCCTCTAATCTTGAGGCTATGCCCTCTTGTCCTAGCTTCACCTGCCAGTGGAAACATCCTCTCTACTTCTATCTTATCTATTCCCTTCATAATTTTATATGTTTCTATAAGATCCCCCCTCAATCTTCTGAATTCCAATGAATATAATCCCAATCTACTCAGTGTCTCCTCATAAGCCAACCCCCTCAACTCCGGAATCAACCTAGTGAACCTCCTTTGCACCCCCTCCAGTGCCAGGACATCCTTTCTCAAGTAAGGAGACCAAAACTGCACACTGTACTCCAGGTGTAGCCTCACCAGCACCTTGTACAGCTGCAACATAACCTCTCTGCTTTTAATCTCAATCCCTTTAGCAATGAAGGACAAAATTCCATTTGCCTTCCTAATTACTTGTTGTACCTGCAGGCCTACCTTCTGTGATTCATGCACAAGGACACCCAGGTCCCTCTGCATAGCAGCATGCTGCAACTTTTTATCATTCAAGTAATAATCCTTTTTACTATTACTCCTACCAAAATGCATGACTTCACATTTATTTACATTGTATTCCATCTGCCAGACCTTTGCCCACTCACTCAATGTACCTATGTTCCTCTGCAAAGTTTCACAGTCCTCTGCACACTTTGCTCTGCCACTCATCTTAGTGTCATCTGCAAACTTCGACACCCTACACGTGGTCTCCAACTCCAAATCATGTATATAAATTGTAAATAATTGCGGTCCCAACACCGATCCCTGAGGCACACCACTAGTTACTGACTGCCAGGTAGAACAGCACTCATTTATCCCCACTCTTTGTTTCCTGTTAGTCAACCAATCCTCTATCCATGCTAATACTTTACCCTTAATGCTATGCATCCTTATCTTATGCAGTAGCCTCTTGTGCGGCACCTTGTCGAAGGCCTTTTGGAAATCTAGGTACACCACATCCAATGGGTCCCCATTGTCCACCTTGCTCGTAATGTCTTCATAGAATTCCAAAAGATTTGTCAAGCATGACCTGCCCTTCGTGAACCCATGCTGCGTCTGCCCAACAGGACAATTTCTATCAAGATGCCTTGCTATTTCTTCCTTGATAATAGACTCAAGCATCTTCCCCACTACAGAGGTTAAGCTAACCGGTCTATAATTCCCCATCTTTTGTCTACTTCCCTTTTTAAACAGTGGCGTCACATTTGCTGTTTTCCAATCTGCTGGGACTGCCCCAGAGTCCAGCGAATTTTGGAAAATTACCGCCAATGCACCTGCTATTTCTCTCGCCATCTCTTTTAGTACCCTGGGATGCATTCCATCAGGGCCAGGAGACTTATCAATCCTTAGCTCCATTAGCTTGCCCAACACTACCTCTTCTGTGATAATGATTGTTTCCAGGTCCTCACCTACCTTCGTCTCTTTGTCAATTACTGGCATGTTATTAGTGTCCTCCACTGTGAAGACCGATACAAAATACTTGTTCAATGCCTCGGCCATTTCATCATATCCCATAACTAAATTCCCCTTCTCATCCTCTAAAAGGCCAACGTTTACTTTAGCCACTCTTTTTCGTTTTATATATTTATAGAAACTTTTGCTATCTGTCTTTATATTCTGTGCAAGTTTTTTCTCATGTTCTATCTTACTTTTCTTTATAGCTCTTTTTGTGGCTTTTAGTTGACCTTTAAAGTTTTCCCAATCTTCTAGTTTCATGCTGTTTTTGGCCACTTTGTATGCCTTCTCTTTCAATTTGATAGCCTCCCTTATTTCTTTAGACACCCATGGCAGATTACCCCTTTTCTTACAGTCCTTCCTTTTCACTGGAATATACTTTTGCTGAGCACTTTGAAAAATTGCTTTGAAAGTCCTCCACTGTTCATCAACTGTCCCACCAAAAAATCTTTGTTTCCAGTCGACTTTAGCCAAGTCCTCCCTCATTCTATTGTAGTTCCCCTTGTTCAAGCACAGGACCCTGGTATTGGATTTTATCTTCACACTCTCCATCTGTATTCTAAATTCAACCATACTGTCCTTCCAAAAGGATCCCTAACTATGAGGTCATTAATTATTCCTGTCTCATTACACAGGACCAGATCTAGGATAGCTTGCTCCCTCATCGGTTCCACTACATACTGTTCAAGAAAACTATCACGGATACACTCAACGAACTCCTCCTCAAGGCTACCCTGACCGAGCTGGTTCGACCAATCTACATGTCGATTAAAATCCCCCATGATAATTGCCGTACCATTTTTACAGGCATTAGTTATTTCTTTGTTTATTGCCCGCCCCAGTGTGATGTTATTATTTGGTGGCCTATAGACTACACCTATCAGTGACTTTTTCCTCTTAGAATTTCTAATTTCCACCCAAATGGATTCAACCTCATTCTCCATAGAACCTATATCATCTCTGAGCCCCGCCCTGATGTCGTCCTTGAATATCAGAGCTACACCACCTCCCTTACCTTCCTGTCTGTCCTTCCGAACAGTCTGGTACCCTTGGATATTTAACTCCCAGTCGTGACCATCCTGTAACCATGTCTCCGTAATGGCTACCAAATCATATTCATTCGCGATGATTTGTGCCGTTAACTCATCAACCTTGTTACGAATGCTACGAGCATTCAGGTAAAGTGCCTTTATGCTCACTTTCTTACCTCATGATTTCCAACATCTCTAATAATATCTCCTGAGTTATCCTTCCTTTTTGCTTCTTTCATAGTCTGCCTTGAACTTAAACCCTCCTGCACACATGCTAACCTGCTGCTTACCTTTTTATTTACCATCATACTCCCTGTCGTTTTCCCTTTCCCTTCCCCCCAACTCACTAGTTTAAAGTCCTAGTGACCACTCTATTTATCCTTTTCGCTAGAACACTGGTTCCAGATCGGTTCAGGTGGAGACCGTCCCATTGGTACAGATCCCTCTGGTTCCAAAACTGATGCCAATGCCCCATAAAATGGAAATTCTCTTTCCTACACTACTCCCTTAGCCACGTGTTTAATTCCCTAATTTTCTTATCCCTAAGCCAAATTGCACATGGCTCGGGCAGTAATCCGGAGATTATGACCCTCGAGGACCTGTTCCTTAATTTCGTTCCTAGTGCTTGATAATCCCCAAACAGGTCCTCCATCCTAGCCTTGCCTAAGTTGTTAGTCCCAACGTGGACCACAACAACTGGATCCTCCCCCTCCTGCTCCAATATCCTTTCAAGCTGGTCAGAGATGTCCTGCACCCTGGCACCGGGCAGGCAACACACCATGCGGGACTCCTGATCCGGCTTGCAAAGGATACTATCTATCCCCCTAACTATAGAATCCCCTATAACTACCACTTGTCTTCTTGCTCCCCCCTCTTGAATGGCCTTCTGCACCATGGTGCCGTGGTGAGCTGGCTCATCCTCCGCGCAGCCCTTTTCCTCATCCACACAGGGAGCAAGTATCTCGTACCTGTTGGATAAGGTCAAAAGCTGAGGCTCCTCCACTCCTGAACTCAGGATCCCCCTACCTGCCTCACTTGCAGTCACACCCTGTTGTCCCTGATCACTAACTGAATTTGAATTACTTAATCTACCATGTGTGACTGCCTCCTGAAACAAAGCGTCCAGGTAACTCTCCCCCTCCCGGATGTGCCGCAGTGTTTGAAGCTCAGATTCCAGATCTTCAACTCTGAGCCGGAGTTCTTCCAGCAACCAACACTTGCTACAGGTGTGGTCACTGCCATTCACAATGGGATCAGCCAGCTCCCACATCATACAGCTACAGCACATCACCTGCCCAGCCATCTCTACTTAGTTAATTACTTTATTACTTTATCTCAATTTATGAGTTAAATACTTTCTAATACTTCTCTGCTATGGTCTTTTCAAATAACCAATTAATAGATAAATAAAAAAAAGTAAATTTTTAACCAATTACACGATACAGAAGAAATAGAAAAAGTATAAAAACCTAACCTTACCAACACACCACAGAGTCCTTTTTTTTTGGTTAGAGGAGGAGGGCGGGTGGGAGACACTACACGTTTAGTGTCTCGGGTTCAGCCGCTGCCCAAATATACTCCCGGCAGCCCCCTGGTCCTCGCTGTCGCCTCTCCCTCTGCTGCTGAAAAATGAAGGCCACTGACGCTCGAGGTAAGCCCTTTAAGAGGGAAAACTTACCTTCCCGGCAGCCCCCTGGTCCTTGCTGTCGCCTCTCCCTCTGCTGCTGAAAAATGAAGACCGCTGACGCTTTAGGTAAGCCTTTTAAGAGGGAAAACTTACCTTCCCGGCAGCCCCCGGTCCTCTGCCTTGGCCCTTGGCCTCTGCCCAAATTCCACCCGGGCCTACCTGGATCAGGCAAGACCCCTGCGGTCTCCTGCAAAGCCTGCCTGCTGTTCTGGTAGAGTTGCTATAGATCAGATGGAACGTCAGCTTTCCAGGGGATGTCATTCCCCCAGTGAGAGATGCAAGGAGGCTCATTTGCTCACCCACAGTGTTTTACCACTGCAGGATAGACTTGTCCCAAGCATGTCAGCAACGTTCCAACTTTTCATCTGGGAGTCTCATCCCCTAAGTTTCTACCAGCTAGTTTTGGGATTCAGTACTGCCCCGCAATGTCTCATTAGATGTTATGCTGATTTTAGTTTTCAGTGAAAGAAAATAGGAGTATTTTAGGGAGCAGCTGGATTTCTTCATTAGATTAGTAATATGATGGAATATAAGTGCTACAATTGTAAAGGAGATTCATAATTATTGAACAAAAAGCCATTAACTTAAAGCAAAATAAAAAAAATACATACCTTGTCTAATGTTAACGTTCTAACACAGTAAGTTGCCAGTTCAACAGTATCCTGTAGAGTAACTTGGATTAATCCAAACGTTTCGGTTCCTCGTGAAGGCCAATACTGGTCACATTTTACCTGTAAATGTAAGTACATTACTGTGTAGAGGGATACTTCAAGATAATAAGCAACGCTCATAAATGGTTTGTTTAAACTACATTTTTCCTATTTTATTGCTGTGATTGGTTAATAAATTTGAAGCCAAGATGATGAATATACTGTCTTTATGACAGAGTCAATCATGTGTTTTTAGTACACTAGAATCTGGTCAGCAGTGAGTGTTTCCAATTGTAGATGGATTCGTTAAAAGTCATAGGCTTTCCCATCTGATTGACATTTGGAGGCTCTGAATGTATGATTAGAAAAGTGCCTATCTTGGTTTAGAAGTACAAATGTTAAACTCTGCTGAAGGCAAAGGGTCCTTGGGCCCTCAAGTTATAGCATATGGGATGTATACTGAAGTACAAGTCTTGGCAATATTTTCACCTTGTCAGTGATAGCTGACCTTGATGTCATTATGCAGGGGTAGCATCTTACACTTTGTGTTCATTCTTCCAAAAATCAAAATGGCACCAATACTGGATTGATCCCTAAGATGGCAGGACTGGCATTTGAAGACAGATTGGATTGGTTAGGACTATATTCAATGGAGCTTAGAAGAACGATAAAATGCAAAAGAGGGCTAGACAGGGTAAATGCAGGAAGGATGCTCATGATGAAGAGTCCAGAACCAGGGGTCATAGTCTAAGGATACAGGCTGGGCCATTTGGGACTGTGATGAAGACAAATTTCTTAACCCAGAGGCTGGTGAGCCTATGGAATTTTCTGCCACAGAAAGCAGCTGAGGCCAAAACACTTATTGTTTTGAAGAAGGATGAAAAGATACAGTTCTTAGGGCTAAAGGGATCAAAGTATCTGGGGAGAAAGTGGGAACAGGGTCCTGAGTTGGATGGTCAGCCATGATCATGCTGAATGGTAGAGCAGGTTCAAAGGCCGAATGGCCTACTCATGTCCCTACATTCTCAATTTCTAAATGATCCAGCGATGCATCCAACACTATGAGTGCTTCTCTATCAAACACAGTGTAATTCTAAAATAAAATTAGAAATTTCTTGGAAAACTCAGCAGATCTGGCAGCATCTTTGGAGAGAAAGCAGTGTTAACGTTTTTGGTCCACTCTGAGTTCTGAAGAAGTGTCATGGAACAGAAATGTTCATGCTGCTTTCTCTCCACCGAAGCTGCCAGACCTGCTGAGTTTTTCCAGCAATTTCTGATTTTGTTTTTGATTTCCAGCATCCACCGTTGTTCGGTTTTTTTTGTATTTTATAATTCTACGTAACTTGTGTATTAGACAGTTCACCCTCTGAACTATAATGATGCAGAATAGTCTAAAGGTGCATGTTAAAGTCAGCAGCATTAATCCAAGAGAGCTGAGCGACTTCAGGAACCCTATGCTGGCAAGTTTCTATCTGCTTGAACAAGGAATCCTCAAGTTAATAAGCACTAAACAGCTCAATCACACACACACCGGACGATAAAATGACAAAAATGCACAGGCGTAGCTCTTTCCCACAAAATGTTAAGTGAGTCAGTATTATCATTATATGACAAGAATTACAGGTTTTGCTAGAGGGCTATGGTTGTGGAATTCAAATATAAAAGTTTGTTTTTAAAAAATATCTTTTTAATGCCACTAAAGATGTTTAAAAAAGTAAAATGTAATGTGTTAATCATCAGCTTCCTGTAACAGGAAAGATTTCAGGCAATAGCACAAACAAACATTGAGGGTCAGCATGTTCTAAGCATGAAGTGGGCAATAATTTATGTCACATTCTTTGTTTTTTTTTCTTTGCAATTATGCACAACATTCCAATTTGACATCACCAACTCAATTCTAACAATAGGGGCATTTAATGCATTCTATCTGCGCAATATCCGATCAGTAACCCTTTGAGAACCTCTGCCCTGCGATGAAGACAAAAACATACTGTCACCTTTTCTAAACTCTTCACCTTACACTTAACCCAGCTGTTTCCTTAATACTGTGTATTATGTGCATCAATCTAAGCTAGAACAAGATATAATTATTTTAAAAATTGAACTAAAGGCAAATTATTGTTTCATTTTAAAGGAATTTCACAGATTGATTTATTGTTGATGGGTAGTTACCCTTTTCCAAATGTTGTTGCAGTTTTTTGTTAGGAGCTCATAAATTGTGACCCACATCTGTCATCAAATGAAGCATCTCCTCATATTAAGGGAAATATGTCAAGGTAAAGAATTTAGGGTTACAATAGAACAGAAAACATCACGTGCCTACCATTTGCATAATGATAATTTATGAAATTTGTACAAGCTGGAGTTATATATTTCAATGTCACTTTTTTAAAAGAGAGGCAGGTCAAGATATCAGCGAATATGTCCTGCCCTTCATTGTGAAAAAAAGGCCTTTGCTATAGCTCCCTGTAAAAAAGTAGTGAATTGTCCAAGTCCATGAGCTTTCTTTGGTCACGCCTGATGTGCTGACTAATGGACAGTAAGCATCCATCTGTCACGATAGGTCAGTCAGCCTTGTGATCCCTATCTCTAAACTGGAATTCTAAAATCAAAAGTCTTCCACACTGTGACATTTAGGAGGACCAATGTAACTCATCCAAATAGCAGATAAATTGGAGTAAGAGGGCTTGTCCTATAGATTGGAAAAGAGCAATGCCAACTCATTCAATCTTATCTGGTCACTTTGCAGCCATGTTACAAATACAACTTGACTTCCACTCATAAATAACCACTAGGAAATCACAAAGGACAGTGTGTTCAGGGTTAATGCGACCCAGGGACCTGTGCAGAACATACAATTGCATACTATTTCAATCCACATAATCATCCAACGCACTTACACCTGCCTCCACCACATTTCCAGGCTGCATATTCTAACTACTCACTGAGTGAAAGAGTTTTATTTTTCCTCACAATACCTTTGCTTTATTTGCAAATCAATTACAATTTATGCCCTCTCATTCTGTTCATTTTATGAGCAGGAACAGTAGCATCTGGTCTGTGTGAAATCTAAGTTACCAAAAAGGTTACCTTTCCCCAGAGACTGTTCAAACTTAACCCAACTGCAGAAATTACCCAAACGTCAGAGAACTGCAGGAACAGCCAGAAGAAATAAATGACCAATGAATCTATTAAAACATAGTTATTCCTTGGTGAATGTCCATTCATCCTGCTTAACATGTATTCAACTGAAGGAATTAAGCGAGGCCCATAACTGGGCTATGAAACTCTAAAATTGCAACATTGCATCTAAACTGCTGCCAGGCATCAAAGAACCCCTACAGTGCAGACAGAGGTCATTTGGCTCATCAAGTCCGCTCTGGCCCTCCAAAAAGCATCCCATCCAGAACCAACCCCTGACCCTCTCCCCATCACCCCACATTTACTATGGCTAACCCACCTAGCTTGTGCATCCCTAGACACTACGGGGCAATTTAGCATGGCCAATTTACCTTGTATCTTTGGACTGTTGGAAGAAACTGGAACACCCAACAGAAACCCATGCAGATACGGACAGCATGTGCAAAATCCACACAGACAGCCACACAAGGCTGGAATTAAACCCAAGTTCCTGGTGCTTTGAGGCAGCAGGGTTAACCAATGTGCCACCATGCTGTCTCATGCATTGGATCATGACCCAATACTTCTGGCTAATGTTAGCAATGCATACCCCACCACCTTTACGACGATGGCATCCAGACATGATGTCAGAAGTGAATGTGTACGTCGGGAATACCATTCATAGAGTCACACAGCACAGAAACAGACCCTTTGGCACAACTCGTCCACGCCGACATAAACTGAATTAATCCCATCTTCCTGTGTTTGGCCCCTATCCCTCTAACGTTTCCTATCCATGTACCTGTTCAAATGTTTTTTTTAAATGTCATAACTGTACCCGCCTCTACCACTTCCTCTGGTAGCTCGTTCCATACACACATCATTTTCTGTGTGAAAATGTTGCCCCACCAGTCCCTTTTATATCTTTCCTCTCTCACCTTAAATCTATGCCATCCAGTTTTGGACTCCCCTACCCTGGGGAAAAGACTTTGGCTATTCCCCTTATCTATGCCCCTCATAATTTTATAAACCCTTACAAGGTCACTGCTCAGTCTCGTACATTCCAAGTAAAAAAGTTCCAGCCTATCCAGCCTCACCTTATAAACCAAACCCTCCAGCCTAGGTAACATGCTTCTAAATCCTTTTTTGCACCTTTTCCAGTTTATTAACATCATTCCCATATCAGAGCGACAAGAACTGTACGCAGTACTCCAAATGTGGCCTTATCAATGTCATTTACAGCCATAACATGATGTCTCGCCTCCTGTACTCAGTGCTCTGCCCGATGAAGGGAAGCATGCCAAATGCCTTCTTCATCACCCTGACAACCTGTGACATCACTTTAAAAGAACTATGCATCCGCACCTCTAGATCTCTCTGTTCAACAACACTTCTCAGGGTCTGAGCATTAACTGTGTAAGTCTTGCCCTGGTCTGTCTTCACAAAATGGCAAAACCTCGCATTTATCTGTATTAAACTCCATCTGCCATTCCTCCACCAATTAGCCCAGTTGATCAACATCCCGTTGTACTCTTTGATAACTTTCTTCACTGTCCACGATACCAGCAAATTTGGTCATTCACAAACTTACTAACCATGCCCGCTATATTCTCTTCTAAATCGTTTATATAAATGACGAACAACAGTGGACCCAGCACTGATCCGTGGCACAATGATGGTCACAATCCTCCAGTCTGAATGACAACCCTCTACCACCACCCTTTATCTCCTACCGTCTAGCCAATTTTGCATCCAATTGGCTAGCTCTCCTTGGATCCCATGTAATCTAACCTTACTAACCAGTCTACCACGCAGAACTTGGTCGAAGGCTTTGCTAAAGACCCTGCAGATAATGTCTACCGCTCTGTCTTCATCTATCTTTTTGGTCACCTCTTAAAAATATCAATTAAATTTGTGAGACATGATTTCCTATGCACAAAGCCATGTTGACTATCCTTAATCAGTCCTTGCCTTTCCAAATGCATGTAAATCCTGTTTCTTAGAATCCCCTCCAGCAACTTACCCACAACTGATATTAGGCTTACCGGTCTGTTGTTCCCTTTCTTTTCCTTGCAGCCTTTCTTAAATAGAGGCGCAGCATTCACCACCCTTTTGTCTTCCAGCACCTCACCCATTGCTGTCAATGATACAATGTCTCATAGCACCCAAATAAATGAAGCAGATGGTACTAAGTCTAATTTTGGCCCTGACATATGATTGTGGAAACATTTTTGGAACCTGACTCAGAAATCTGCTCTCTCATTCAATGCCTCAAATTAAATAGAGGGAAAAAAAATAAAGAAAAGCAATATTTTGAAATGAATCTACAGCGCTTCCATTTTTTTCAAACCAGTATGTCTCAACTGTCAGTGGTGGTAGAGAAGCGGTAGATAGGAGTTGCAGTTTACTTCAGTTCCAGTATCCATAAGTCTAAGCAATTTATATATTTAGGACATCCTTTTTAAAGAGTGTTGGGATGATTTAGTCCACAGATCTAAGTGCACTATCTTTGGCTGGACATGTTACTCTGGAATTTTTGGAATGATAAAATCTCAATCACCCAAAGGTTGGCCCTCAGTGAAGCTACTTGGCTAGGGACATCACACATCTGCCTGTCCTTTACTTTAAAAGTTGTAATTGCTGGAGTGAATTCAATCCTCTCTTTAAACCAAAAATAAAAACACAGAAAACAGGAGTAGGAGTCGGCGAATTGACCCCCTGCTCCACCATTCAGTACAAGTATGTCTAACCATCCAATGCAGTATCCTGTTCCTGCTTTCTCCCCATATTCTCTGATCCCTTTAGCCCCAAGAACTATATCTAAATCCTTTGTGAAAACATTCAATGTTTTGGCCACAATTGCTTCCTGTGGCAAAAAGATAGTCAGGGAAGGGTGAGAGGTGGCTGTGTTCTTCTGTTGCAATTTTCAATTACCCTCCTTTAGTTTAATTAAGTTATGCAATAGAATGAATGGAATGGCTTCTCCACAGGTGGCAGAGTCTCTGAGGGTAAAGGAGTGTACATGGCATGCAAGAATTATTGGTTTGAATTTTACATTTGCAAATCAGGAATGGGTTGACGCATATGTAAAATCTAGCATGATAATGTTGCCGATGAATCAACATGCAAGTTTCACAAAATACAGTGTGTTGATGGCCTCCAAAAATTGACATTTAAAAAAAATTGGCCATTTAAAAAAAAAATCATTAATGGGCAATTGAACTTGGCCAGCTGACCTGAACATCATGCTGCCCTCACCATAATATGTTTGGTGTGGGCAGAAAGGTGAGAGAGGGGAGCCTGCTGTATTAACACACGAGTGAGAAGGAACAAGAGTGAGGCTTTGACATCAAAGCCCCCACCCAATGCCAAGACGATAGTTTGCCTTTGAAACTACCAGCCTAGCCTCCAAACACTGCCCCATTCTTGAAAGTGTTTGATCCCTTTCTGTTCAGAAGCGTTGTGAGTGATTTGAGCCGAATACCATCAATGCTCTTTGTAGCTTTACTGTTAGTCCTGGCAATCCTGCTACCAAGTGGTGAGATTATCAGAGCCACTGACTGGCAGTTGTCAAGGATTGGACTTTTACTCTCTCTGAGGGGTTAAAAGTCCCACTCTCTGCTCCATCAGGTCTCCCAGAGCATGTTTTCATTAGTGAGCAGTCTTTTTGTATTTCACATGGTTTGCAACTTAATTTTTCTAACAGAGGGGTTGGTTGGGAAGGCTGTGGGGTGGGAGTAGCAAGATGCACATTTGCTGCCTCATAAGATTCACCCCTCTGTCTGATAATACTAACATCAAAACAATGCTAGTTTATTTGATTTGCATTTGGATTAAGAAGCTGAGCAGCTTTTACAGAAGCAGCCTGGTTGTTTCGCAATCTGTACGTCCATACCACTGTAATAAAAATTTGTGGCACAGGAGGAAAGCAGACATATCAACACTTGGAATGCTGCCTAGCCTACTGCAGCTCCTCAACTGACAGTTGTGTGAATAATTAACATAGTCTTACTCATAGGAAAGGAATAAAGCTGAAAACTATAAATTGTTGCACTCCTGAAATACGTTGAAACACTGCACAATATTAAAACTAAAAGAGAGATGCTAATTCAGTTCTCAAACAGCTAGTAAAGTCAGGTGAAAAAAAGAGAATGAAGCATACAGAAGTCAGGGTTGCAAAGTATCTCACCTTGGACAAGAAACACTTAGCAGAGACACAATCATGGACAGTGAGGAGGGGACGGAGAAAAATAATTATTTTGAGGAAATGACGTTGGATATATTGAAAAGAAGCTCAACAGACAGTGAAAATCAGCTCAGAGATGTTGGGCATGTGGAGAGAGATATCAAAACAGAGACTGGGTTCAGGCACAAGAGTTACATAGACTCAGTATAGAGCCTTAGGAAATATTATTTCTCCACCCATTCCTGCAATGAACATTTGACACCATCCGGGAAAAGACTCTCTTAGCTCTCCATAAAATAGTATCAAAAACAGGTTTCAATGATCACTGTTATTCACATCAAAAACCAATGCATCTCTATTTAAGACTGCTGGTTTACATTTAGATTAAATTAAATTAGAAAGTGTTCTGGCTAATCCAAACAGCCGATCCTAAATACATCGAATATTATTACTTGTGTTAGTGCTGAGATAGACATGATTTACAATGCAGCCTGGTACTTGGGCAAATGATAAGACAATAATATCTCAAATGTACATGGATAAAACTAATATGATATGTATGTTCAACAATAATGTCATTTTCCACGTAATATTAATAGCATGTTTGTCATTAATTCTCTTAATGTGTGACATCAAGTATTAAATATTTACCCTCGATCTTTCTTCTAGTTTAGTCATCATCACAACAATTGCACTTCGCTGCTCCCATATCATCCTCCAAAAATCTCCAAATGTCTCAGGCAGAGGACCCTGTGTTGCAATGTAGGCATTCTGTTTTCTATAGCCGTCAATATAATTGGAATTGGAGTAATCACTTCCTGGTATGCCTACAAAGGAAGCAAAGAATAGATGTAATAAGTCATAAAATTTCAGCAAAAAACACATTTTGTTTAATTTGGCTCCTGGAGTCAATATTGCCACAAGAAAATAGAACATTCAAAAGACAATAGCTCTCGTTAAACTAATGTGTTTATAATGTAAGTGAGCATGTGAAAATTCAGCAGCCTATCTTTCAAAATATTAAATATTTAAAACCTGTGGAGTCTTTTTAAATGTTTTCTTAATCTGAAGGAAAGATAGATGGAGTGACATAAACTCTACCCAACAGACCTATATTATACTTCAACAATCTGTAGCACCTGCAAAAACGCACATTCTCAGTGGGAATCATTTGCTAAATAGTACACAAAGGGTATCACTCTCTGATATACCCAATTTATTAGATAAGTGACTGTTCTGTTTCTGCAAAGGAAGCACTAATGCATTATCTCCCTCTGCAGTATTTCCCATTCACCCTTACAATGATGGGTGCTCATTTTTAGTTGAAAGTACTTCCAAAGTTCTTCATTCCCATCCGAGCACTATACTTTCAGCGTAGCTTAGAGGTAGTTGTTCAGCCTGCTCCCACTTTGCATCAACACTCCTTGTTGTCAGTCAGCAGAAACTGTAGCTTTCAACCCAACAAGACTCTTCCCTCCTGCTTTATCCTCTCTCACACAGGTAATTGTTGCAGTGTCTGTCTTTTTGGATGAAGGTCAAATTTGACCAGGGACTGAAACAACAATCAAATGCTGCCTATACTATCAAGTACTGACGCTTCACCACAAAGAGTGATCAGTTATTATTTTCAAAAATGCATGAACCTAGTCATGCTGTAAGCAAAAGTCTCATTTTGCTTTAGTCACTGCTTGAAAGTGTGTACCATTAGCAGCACAGGCCGCATGTAAATTATGCCAAGAGTCAATGTGACGCAAATTTTTTTGGGTGGGGGGGCTGTAAGGAAAATGAATTTCCTCAAACCCTTTCAAATGTGTGGTCGGCTTTACCTCACCCTGGACAAGAAATGAGCCAACACATATTTCTATCGAAACTGCAGATTTGGGTAATCTAAAACAAACCTTTGTGATAAGACTTCTTTTTTTAAACAGCTGTCTGATCCATTATGAGAGATTCTTGGCTAAAAGGAGAAAGATCGTATGGCAAGACAAAAAAATTGACCTGTCTCATTCTCAATTGGCTTTGCTTCTTTGCATCAACTCCCTTGCTGGCAGCGAGTTTGTGCAAAGGCAGCCAAAGTCTGTTTTATTTGGCACAAAAAGAACTTTTGCTGCTGTACCAAGCTACAGATGCTGCCCATGTTTTCTGCAGATAAGCCCCATCCACATCGAGATGCATTACTTTGAGTATCGTGACAGGAATAGATAAATCAAACAGCATATATTTTTCTATGCTTTTTAATCATCAGGCACATTTTTGAAAGCCAATTTCATAGATTCAATCACTGAAATTGTCCAGCAAATGGGAGTTATGGAATACATTACAGGAGGGATTGCAGGTTGTCAAGATTTTACGCATGGTTGAAGTTCTCATATTGTAAGCCTGCGTATGATTTTAACATTGGCATTAACTGGTTTGAAATAAAAGACTCGACGCCTTCCCTTTGCAAAATTCTCACAGGCATTAAAACCAACGTGCGAACCAGTCTTATAAGTTACATGCAGGGAAGAGATACCATGTGTGACAATTTGCTCTTGACTTGATAGAGCTCAGTCCAAAGTGAGTGCCATGCCAGAGTTTCCAAACAGCATGATGACAATTGCCACCTCAAAGTGTGCAGGAAGCGACCAGCTCTTTTTAAATCAGGAATTAGTCAAGATAAAAACCCTCTTTATTGTAATCAGCCTCTTAAAAATGTTGACAAGAACCTGAAAGGTGGCAGAAGACTAGGCAAAACTACATGTCGTCATTGTCTTCAGGAATAGTGCCAGAAGACTGGAGACTAGCAAATGTTGTCCCCTTGTTCAAGAAGGGGAGTAGAGACAACCCTGGTAATTATAGACCAGTGAGCCTTACTTCGGTTGTGGGTAAAGTGTTGGAAAGGATTATAAGAGATAGGATTTATAATCATCTAGAAAGGAATAATTTGATTAGGGATAGTCAACACGGTTTTGTAAAGGGTAGGTCGTGCCTCACAAACCTTATTGAGTTCTTCGAGAAGGTGACCAAACAGGTGGATGAGGGTAAAGCAGTTGATGTGGTGTATTTGGATTTCAGTAAAGCGTTTGATAAGGTTCCCCATGGTAGGCTATTGCAGAAAATACGGAGGCATGGGATTGAGGGTGATTTAGCAGTTTGGATCAGAAATTGGCTAGCTGTAAGAAGACAGAGGGTGGTGGTTGATGGGAAATGTTCATCCTGGAGTTCAGTTACTAGTGGTGTACCTCAAGGATCTGTTTTGGGGCCACTGCTGTTTGTCATTTTTATAAATGACCTGGATGAGGGCGTAGAAGGATGGGTTAGTAAATTTGCGGATGACACCAAAGTCGGTGGAGTTGTGGATAGTGCGGAAGGATGTTGCAGGTTACAGAGGGACATAGATAAGCTGCAGAGCTGGGCTGAGACGTGGCAAATGGAGTTTAATGCGGAAAAGTGTGAGGTGATTCACTTTGGAAGGAGTAACAGGAATACAGAGTACTGGGCTAATGGTAAGATTCTTGGTAGTGTGGATGAGCAGAAAGATCTCGGTGTCCATGTGCATAGATCACTGAAAGTTGCCACCCAGGTTGATAGCGTTGTTAAGAAGGCGTACAGTATGTTAGGTTTTATTGGTAGAGGGATTGAGTTTCGGAGCCATGAGGTCATGTTGCAGCTGTACAAAACTCTGGTGCGGCCGCACTTGGAGTATTGCGTACAGTTCTGGTCACCGCATTATAGGAAGGATGTGGAAGCATTGGAAAGGGTGCAGAGGAGATTTACCAGGATGTTGCCTGGTATGGAGGGAAGGTCTTATGAGGAAAGGCTGAGGGTTTTGAGGCTGTTTTCGTTAGAGAGAAGAAGGTTAAGAGGTGACTTGATAGAGACATACAAGATGATCAGAGGATTAGATAGGGTGGACAGTGGGAGCCTTTTTCCTCGGATGGTGATGGCTAGCACGAGGGGACATAGGTTTAAATTGAGGGGTGATAGATATAGGACAGATGTCAGAGGTAGGTTCTTTACTCAGAGAGTAGTAAGGGCGTGGAATGCCCTGCCTGCAAAAATAGTAGACTCGCCCACTTTAAGGGCGTTTAAATGGTCATTGGATAAACATATGGATGATAATGGAATAGTTTAGGTTAGATGGGCTTCAGATTGGTTTCACAGGTCGGCGCAACATTGAGGGCCAAAGGGCCTGTACTGCGCTGTAATGTTCTATGTTCTATGTAGAAGTGTTGCCCTGGGATTTCCAAAAGGTCATTTGATTAAAGTGCCACATCAAAGGTTACTTCACAAAATAGGAGCCCATGGTATACTGGGTAACACATTAACACAGTAAAAGGAGTGATCAACTCCTGGAAGCAAAGTGTGGGGACAAATGGGTCTTTTTCAAGTTGACGCTCTGTCATGAGTGGACTGCCACAGGAATCAGTGTTTGGGGTCCCAACTATTTACAATCTATATCAATACATTGGATGGGGGCGTGGCGGGATGAGAACATGTGCTTGCTAAATTTGCGGATGACTCTTAAGATAATTTGGTAAATAGGTTGTGAAGATGACATAAGGAGTCTGCAATAGGGTGTGGACAGGATAAGTGTGTGGGAAAAAAATAAATGTAAGATAGACCATAATTTGGGAAGATGTGAACTTTTACACTTTGGCAGAAAGAAAATGAAAACAGCATACCATTTAATTGGAGAGCATTTGCAGAACTCAGTGTTACAGAAGAATCGAGGTGTCCTGGTACACGAATCACATATTATTAGTCTATAGGTACAGCAACGGATGAGAAAGGCAAATGGGATGATGCAAGAGGACTGGAGTATAAAAGTAGGGAACTTTTGTTTCCATTGTGCAGGACATGGCACAGTGTATTACAGGAAATACTACAATTCGGGGATACAGCTTCAAAATTTAGGGTCTCCAAGTTAAGACTGAGGTAAAGAAAAGGTCTTTCTGTCAGAGGGTCATTCATATGTTGAATTCTCTTCCCCATAGAGCAGTGAAGGTAAGTTTGATGAACAGTTTTAAAGCAGAGGTAGACTGATTCTCGAATAACAAAGGAGTCAGGAATTATAGAGGGCAGGCAGCAAAGAAGAAGTGAGACCAGAAGCTGATTTATGTCAATATCAAATTTATGTCAAAAGTAGTCCAAGATGTCATCCTGAAGAAAAATAATTTGGAAAGAAAGATTTGGGTAAATTCATACAAAAAAACAAACACGCTGAAAACATGCAATTTCAAATAAACCTGTTGGACTGAAACCAGGTGTTGTGTGACTTCTGACTTTGTCCGCCCGTGTTCAACACCGGCACCTCCGCATCACGATTATAACACTAAGCAATTTAAATCAAAATAATTGCTAAGGATGGCCTGTTTGATGCCAGACTCTTTCCTCCACAAAACGAGACTGATGTGCATCAGACTTTGATTTTGGTCATACGAATCCGTGCTAGCTCATCACAGCACTCTTGCCATGAAACCTCAAGATTGTGGGTTCAAGTTCCATTCCACAGGAGTCATAGGCAAACAACACAGAAACAGACTCTTCGGTCCAACTTGACCACGCCAATGAAGTTTCCTAAACTAAATCGGATCCATTTGCCTGCAATTGGCCCATAATCCCTCTAAACCTTTCCTGTTCATGTACCAGTCCAAACGTCATTTAAATGTTGTAACTGTATCTGCATGTAACACTTCCTCTAGCATTTTATATATATCAGAATTACCCCCTGTGTCAAAAAGTTGCCTTGAGACCCTTTTAAATCTTACTCCTCTACCCTTAAAAATATGCCCCCTTGGTTTGAACTAACCCACCCCAGGGAAAAGACCTTTGCCATTTACCCTCTCTATGCCCCCTCTATAAGGTCACCCCTCAACTTCCTACACCCACCCCTGTGAAAAAATCCCAGTCTATCCAGGCTGTCCCTATAACTTAAACCCTCCATTCCTGGCAACATCCTGGTAAATCTTTTCTGAATCCTCTCCAATTTAATAAAATCCTGTGTCAGTGGTGCCTTTTCCTATTCCTGACATTTGCATTTTGTAACGTTTTTTGATTTAAAACTGTGGAATGTTCAGTAAAGGTGCAATCAACTCTCAAACTTTGCCAGGGGCACCCAATCTACTATTTATACTCGATGGCTCACGAATATATACTTTATGCCCAGCTTTGAGTCAATAAAGGCATATATTCAGCCAGATCGGCTTTTTCCTTCTAGTACAGCAGCTGGTCACTTGAATGACGTCCACCCTGATGGAATACTTTCTAGTTTTCGAAGCATTTCGAATTTGATGTTACAGGAACACAGAACTCGCTATCTGAGAGTGACACCAGAGCACTTCGGTTCTGAACTGAATCACTGTGAAGAGCATGCCCACCTGATATGGATCTAGCTCACTAAAAGGTACATGTTGGTACCTTTCGGAAATCCCAGCATGCTTATTACATAATAACTACCAAGCAATTTTAATCAATTAGCCAATGTCTCAAATCTCCAAAAAAAGTCCCAGGTTTGAGACTTTGGAAGGTACCGATTTATTTGCCTTAATACTTTTCCACGAAAAGTTCACTCACTTCCTTGCCATTCCACATGAAGGCTGATAACATTTTCCGTATCACTTCTCTATTTTTAGCCTTTTCAATTGCTTACCTCAATACTTTACCAAGGAGAAATTAGAGAGATTAAAACCTACTTTAACTCTTAGTTGATTACAGACGCTCTCTCGTAATCACTCATACTGACAATCCAATTGCTCACACTGATCTCTCCCAAACTACCTTTCATCTTCACCTCACCTCCAAACACCTCATTACTCCACTACTCTGCCTGATGCATGACCTTTCCTTCACCTTCTCCCCGCATACTCAACCTACTCCCGGTCGCTCACCCTCACCACACAGACGGTGCCCCAGACACACATCTTCCAATCTACCCTGTCATCCATTAACTGCCATTCCACACTGATGGCTGTTAACCTTTCAATTATCTCGTCTTTATTTTTAGTTCATCAAATTTCTCTGCCATCTTCTCTTTGACAGCACCTGTTGGCAGCTTCTTTGTAAAGACAAATGCAAATAATTCAGTACCTCAGCCATACCTCTACCTCCACAGGATGATTCCATTTTTTGGTTCCCAGTGTAAAAACTGGATCCTTTTATTTTTCTGCGTATTTGATTGTGGACAGAAATGGGAGGAGAACTGGTTTAAAAGACAAGAATTGTTGAGGGATAACAGCACTTTTCCAAAAATAAATTACCTGACATTCATTGGAAGTGCTATTTACACAGCAACTGTTCAAGCAGTGAGGAAGTACAGTTACAGGCAGGCTGGAGCTAGGGGTGTGTGAAGAAATGGAGATTTAAGCGGCAACAAGTAGTTGATTGGTCAGTGATTTGGTGACCAATTATTGATGACAAAGACTTCCTACCTGCCAACAGCTATGTGATTGGCTCCAAGGTAGCTGAACAGGTTGAGGGTGTGAATGCTTGGGCTAGAAGCCATTGGACCTCTGGAAGCGAAGAAACTGCTTTTGCACTGTGATTAAAAAAATAAAAATCTCAAGCCTGTTGCTGCAAGTTGTGACTTATTAATTAAGTTAGAGAACTTTATATATGTGAAATAGTCACCCTGCACCTTCTGCAAACAAGCAACTGGAGAAGGAAGATCAAGAAGCAGCATTTTGTTCAACAAAAGGTTCAAGTCAGCAAACCTTGTGGACAGGGATCACTAAATTGCCTTCCCTGTCTTTCTTTCCACCCATTACACCATGTTTTCTGCACCTTTCTGTATGTGTGTATTGTGGGGAGTTTTATAAATTATTTAGAGTTTTAACTGTTAGAATTATGTGTTGCCAGTTCATAATTGTTTATCTGAATTTAGAATATATTTATTTGCAATAAACAATCATGCTTACTAAGTACAAAAAGCTGGTCTGTGCTTTCTGTTTCTCTAAAAGGCATTATTTGGGGAATTCTACATACTTTTAAAATCGTAAACTTCTGTGACGACTCTGGGACTAGTGGGATTTGATTTCCAGCATACTACCCAATGAGGCATAACTCTTGTTGGCTCCATCTGTCCTTTAGTACTTTTTATACATTTTAAAAGGTTTATAAAAAGATTTCCATGTTTTATCTTATGTAACCCAGTCATCTATTCTTAAATACTTTTTGCTTGATCTATTCCATTGTAAGAACTTTTTGTATTGTTAGAGAATCCTGAAGTGTAGCTGCAACATTCATGTTTTCCAGATACTCATCAGAATTTATAGAAAGAAATAAAATCTTGCATTTATATAGGACCTGGGGTGTTCCACACACGCATCTGGCAATTAAGTGCTTTTTGAAGTGCAACAGAGTACTGTTTGTGATGTTGGGAAAATTAATTTTCATTCATGCATGTCAAGTACTCACAACCAGATAGATAATTTGTTTTGGTAACAGTGCTCAAAGGGTGCATGTTGGTTGAGACATCGAGAGAAAAATAATCCTTCAGTCAGATGGGATGCATTCAAAATTTCTGAGCAAACTAAAGTTGAGAATCTGGTCACAAGCTTCCAATCCTCCTTAGACCGAGAAATGGTGCCAGGGAACTGAAGGGTTGAAACTTAACATTGTTTAAAAAAAGGCAATGATGATAAACCAAGGATTAAAGGCAAGTTCCCCTCATGTCAATGGCAGGGAAACTTTTAGAAATCTATAACGATGGAAACATTGTCATTTGTAAAAATAACAGTAACATCAATGAAAGGCAGCATGGATATGTTCAAAGGAAGTTTGTTCAGCTAACTTAAAAGAAGTCCTTGGATAGAGTAATGGACAGGTTTCTTTAAGGTAGTGTGGTCCATGGGTATCTGAACTTCCAAAGCAATTTGAGAAATAAATCACACAGTTTACATTGGGACTAAATAGACAGGCACAGTGTGGATATGAAATTAACAAAGACACAAAGCAGAGGATGGTGGTAGATGGTTACCCTTAGAGTGGAACGAAGTACATCGTGGTGTCACTCCAGAATCAGTTGAGAAACAATGCTTTTTGATATAGTTTAAAGATCATGAATTGATTGTACAAAGCAAAGTTTACAAAGGATACAAGACTTGAAAAAGTAGTCAACGGTGAAGAGGACAGAGACAGATTTCAGGAGGACACAGGCTGGTGACTGGAAAGATATATTACAGGTGGAATTCAAAGCAGAAAGTGCAAAGTAATGCAATGCAGACAGAAAGGAGATGGATGTGTGTGTGTGTCTTGTATGTGTAAAGCGAAGCACAAAGATCTGGGGCTGGACATTATCTACCCCCATTTAGCAAAATTGCCCAGCCGACCACTTCTTCCTCCCACCCCAAGCTTAGTCACAATGCCAAGTTCAATGGCCCATCCAGCGTATGCAAGCAAATAATAAAGGGTCAACTGAACTAGTGTGTATGGTCAAATAAAGGGAGGAAAGGAAGGGAGAGGGAGCAGCTCATTTGGGGGAATGGGGTCCTAGGTGCATTGAGGAAAACCCCTCCCTCACAATGACACACCATCCTTTCTTCTGTGTGACCTGCTTGACAGGCTAGACCCAACCCCTTTCCCTGGGCTCTGGTGTCTCTTCTTTGAAAACCCCAGGAGTTGCCTTCTTGGGGCAGCCTAGGTTCCTCCTAAAGCTTCTTCTTGCATTACTGGTGGTACCCAAAACAGAGCACAATTACTGATGGAAGTAATGCTGTAGCCAAGAGTGGGGCATCCTCCAATTTACTGCAATGTATTATGGCTGAGAAGGGCTTCTAAGGAACAAAGCAACATTCCTTCTGGGGTAGAGTGAAGCAATGGATTTATATCCAGAATTTGTCAATCATAGAACCAATCGTAACACTTTGTTGAAAAAGGAATTAGGGATCCTTGGTTTACGAATTGGAAGTATGGCCATACAAAATGAAAAAGTTAGATAAATCTTGAAAAAAGTATGACGTAAGCTTATCAGGAGCGTGTTGCCTGTACTGGGTCAAGGTGTAGAAGAGATTGGATGAAGGATTTCGCTAACAGGGAGAGAGTGAAGATTATTCTGATCACATCAGGGATGGTTTCAGAGAGAATTTTAATTAGGCAATGGGCCAGAAGTGAAATGAAGAGAATTTATTTTGAAAACAATGAGTTACATTGGTCCAAAATTCACTCCCTCAAAATTTGGGCCGGCATGTACATCCTACCCTCGTGTCAAGACCACAATTATTCCGATTGTTCCCTAAATGGACAAAATGTTTACATACAAGTTGCTTTTGATGTCAATTTGATATCATCTAACAACACAGAGGTAGACATTGTCTACAGAGACTTCAAAAAAGCATTCAACAAGGTTCCACACAGTGGACCAGTTAGTAAAGTTAGATAACAAGGGATTCGGGGTAGCTAGCCAATTGGATACAAAATTGGCTTAAAGGTAGGAGGTAGAGGGTTGTTTTTCGGACTGGAGGCCTGTAGCCAGCCTGTGACCCCACAGGTATTGATGCTAGGTCCACTGCTTTTCGTTATTTACATAAATTATTTGCGTGTGAATATAAGTAGTAAGTTTGCAGATGACACCAAAATAGGTGGTGTAATGGACAGTGAAGAAGATTATCTCAGAGCACAATGGGACCTTGGTCAGATAGGCCAATGGGCTGAGGAGTAGCAGATTGAGTTTAATTTAGATAAATGTGAGATGTTGCATTTTGGTAAGGCAAACTACGGCAGGATTTATACAGCTGGTGGTAGGGCCCTGGGGTGCATTGCCGAGCAAAGAAACCTGGGGGTGCAGGTGCATAGCCCCTTCAAAGTAGAGTTGCAAGTAAACAGAGTGGTGAAGGTGGTGTTTGGCACGCTTGCCCTCATTCGTCAGAACATTGAGTATAGGACGTTGGACTTCATGTTGCGGTTGTACAGGACATTGGTGATGCCATTTTTAGAATACTGCATACAATTCTGGTTGCCATTCTATAGGATGGATGTTGTTAAACTTGAGAGGGTGGAGAATAGATTTACAAGGATGTTGCTGGGACTGGAGGGTTTGAGTTATAGGGAGAGGCTGAATAGAATGGGGCTTTTTCCCTGGAGAGTTGCAGGCTGAGAGGTGATGTTATAGAGGTTAATAAAATCATGACAGGCATGGAATCGGGCGAATAGCCAAGGCCTTTTTCCTACGGCAGGGTAGTCCAAAACTAGAAGGCATAGGTTTAAGGTGAAAGGCAAAAGATTTATAAAAGACCTGACAGCTAACTTTTTCACGCACAGAGTGGCCACAGCAAGTGGTGGAGGTGGTTACAATTATAACACTTAAAAGGTATCTGGATGGGTATATGAATAAGAAGGGGTCAGACGAATATAGATCAAACGTTGGCAAATTGGACTATCTCAGATATGGGATGATTAATCAGCGCAGACAAGTTGGACCGAAAGTTGGACTCTATGACTATTACAAAAGGTCTCCATTCAACAGAAGCTTTCACAATGAGTTTGATCTGAGGCTGAACAGGAAAAAATTGCAGGGCTGGTTGAAAATTAAGGGGAATAACACTCATTAGCGTAACACTTTTACAGAACTGAGATGGGCACGATGAGTAAAATACTCCTGTTTGTGATCCTATGGCTCTGACATGTCGCTGGGCACACAATCACACATTGCTCTTTGTCTACAGATTTCATTTTAATGGAATCCTGTTTCCCATACAGGGAAGACTGAACAAAGAAATTAAGGGTGACCAGCCTCCATAGTGCTCTAGCTGAAAGAATTTAAGAGATTCACCACCCTCTGAGCAAAGAAATCACTCTTCATCTCAATTCAAAATGGCCTCACCCTTATTCTGAGACTGAAGCTTATGGTTCTAAACTCACACAGCCACGGGGTACATTCTTGTCGATTCCAATAAGAATATTTTTCATGCCTCAAAAAGATTGCATCTCATTGTTACAAATGTAACTTACCTGCTTCATCGAGTATTTTAAAAAAAATGCAAGGCTATTACATTGGGATGCCTAAACTAAATGTATTTCCATCTATAATAATGTGCATTTCAATAATACACATAGTGCAATGAATATCCATTAGACTCTGAATATGTTAATTCCCAATAAAAACATGGAATGGAAAAATAGAGTGCTCACAGGTCAGTTCCATGGTAACTTGTCTCAAAAAATGCAGCTGTCAAATACATTTACAGATCTAAAATGTAGTTATGCTATTATCACTACTATGCTTTCGAAAGGTATACTATATCTTATGGTATGTCAGCAATCCGGTTTTTCCACAAGCACTCCAAACCGGTGAATTTTTTGTCAAAAAAATACAGATTGGTGAGAAGACCAACATTTAGTTGATATTTGAAGCGAGTAATCAAGCAACCCTGATCTTTGTTCCGAATATGATGATCAATTCTAATTTGAGAACGCTCCAGGCGAGGCACTGAGCAGTGCTCACACAATTTCCTAATTATGAAAATCGGTTACCTGTGCTTATAAATTTATAACACTGAATTACACTGTCAGAACCCTGTTAATAGTTCACAGGGGTCTACAGCACAGAAAAAGGCCCTTTGACCCACTGAGTTCGTACCAGTCAGAAACAACCCATTTATTTGAATCCCATTTTCCAGCGCCTGGTCCATAACCTTGTATGCCATGGATCTTCTAAAATAGGTCCACTTAGAATGTGAACTCTACTCTAACGTTATTAGTCCAGCGTTTATGTTGTAGACAGTTCAGAAAACTGCTGGTAGTCCCAAAATTCAGCATTGTGTTCAAGCTTTTTCTGCCTCAATCAATGGAAAGTATAACTTCTGCCAGACTACCTTCTTGATGCTGTCTCATAACAGCAAATCAAATTCACTTCATCACAGTTCAAACCTCTCTGCACTTACACGCATACAGTATCAATGCCTACATACATAGTCTGTGTGCTCATTAAATGGTGACACAAGCAACACAAAATAACTTCCATAAGAAGCTGAAACAAAAACAAAATGTTGGAGAAACTCAGCAGGTCTGGCAGCATTTGTGGAGAAGGAAACAGTTAATGTTTTGAGCCTGACATGATTCTTCTTCAGGACTGAAGAGGAGGCTGGAAAAGTGATGGATTTTATGGGCTAGAGAAAAACAAAAGTGGGGAGGGGTGAAGAAGCAGATCATAAAGTTGCCCCAGAGCAAAAGGAGTGCTTATGTATAGTGGAGGAGAGATATAGATAGAGAGCAAGTGTTATGGTAGATGTTAGTAGCATAAAAAATGTCAGGTCTACTGACAATAAACACATGCAATCACAGCAATGGAGTGGGGAGGGAAGTGGACAATTAAAATGGAGGATGGAGTTCACAGTCTGATGATGCTGAACTTAATGCTGAGACCTGAAGGCTGTGCCTAATTGGAAAAATAATCATTGCTCCTTTAACTTGAGTAGGGCCTTGCTGGAAGACTACAGCAGGCTGAGGAAAGAAATGTTAGTATCGGAACAAGACGGTTATTAAAACGTAAGTAACTGGAAGCTTGGGGTCATTCTTGCAGTCAGAGCAGAGTTATTACACCAAGCAGGCTACATTTGGTCTCAACGTATTGAGATCACATTGTGAGTGATGCACATAAAAGATTAGATTGAAAGTATAAGTTTATTGTTTACTCATTCATGGAATGAGGGCATCACTGGCAGCATTTATCGCCCATCCCTAATTGCAGTTAAGAGCCAACCACATTGCTGTGGGTCTGGAGTCACATGTAGGCCAAACCAGGTAAGGATGGCAGTTTCCTTCCCTAAAGGACATTAGTGAGCCAGATGGGTTTTTCCAACAATTGACAATGGATTCATAGTCATCATTAGATTCTTAATTCCAGATATTTTATTGAATTCAAGTTCCACCATCTGCTGTGGTGGGATTTGAACCCGGGTCCTCAGAATATTTTCTGGGTCTCTGGATTAACAGTCCGGCGATAATACCAGTAGGCCATTGCCTCCCCACTGTTAATCACTGAAAGGTGTGTTTGGGGCCTTAAAACAGTGAGGAGGAGCTGCTAAAGAGGCAAGCGTTACACTTTCTATCATTACATAGAACATAGAACAGTACAGCACAGTACAGGCCCTTCGGCCCACGATGTTGTGCCGAACTTTTACCCTAAACCTAAGGTCTATCTAACATCCACCCCTACCTTATACTATCATCCATATGCCTATCTAATAGCCGCTTAAATGCTCCTAATGAGGCCGACTCCACTACCCTCTCCGGCAATGCATTCCACGTCCCAACCACTCTCTGAGTAAAGAACCTACCTCTGACCTCTCCCCTATATCTATCTCCACTCACTTTAAAACTATGCCCTCTCGTAATAGCTACCTCCACCCTAGGAAAAAGTGTCCGGCTGTCCACTCTATCTATACCTCTGATTACAAGGGGGAGTGGTTGAAGGGATGTTGGAAGTAATGGATGAGCAGATCAGAGTTTCTTGGAGTGAACAACCCCCGCAGAATGCTGACATGGTGAGGTGGGGAAATTGTGATACCCTGCTGGAGGTAGCAGAAATGGCAGACGATAATCCCTTGTATGCAGAGACTGGAGTGGTGGAAAGTGAGGACCTTATCAAATTTTAGGAGGGATGGAGAGGAGTGAGCACAGAAATGTCGAAAACAGGTTGTGGAACCCTCGGTTGAAGAAAAGTGAAGGCATGTCAAATGGACCAATGGAAAGTAGCATCATTTGAATAGATGCAACACTCAGAAACTGAATGGCATCTTTACAGAAAACAGAGTATCAGGAGTGCAGTAACAAAGTAACTGTGGCATTTGTTGGATTTGAAATGGATATTGGTTGATATTTTTGGGCCTATCACCAGAAATAGAAACAGGGAAGGGAAGGAACGATTCAGAGTGACCAGGCGACATTGAGAGAAGAATGGAAATTGGAAGTGAAATAATTTTTCCAGTTCTGGCTGAGATTCGAAATACCTCTACTCTGCAAGACCGATGCTGACTTTCTGCTCATTTACCATTCGATTACACCATCTTGCTAACATTTCTGTCCTTGGCCTTCTGTGGTACTCCAGCAAAGCCCAGTGAAAGCTGAAGGAACAACACCTCATATCCTGCTTACTGACTTCCTTCTCCTATTCCACAACAATTTCTTGTCCCAACTTCATCCATCGTGACTTTCAGAGAGAACCGGAGGGCAGGGACACAATCTTCGCACATTGGCAGTGGTCTGTCCCCTTCCCAGTTGTACGCTCAGTGCTTCATTCAGAGATCCTTTATTGTTGGATTAGACACATTATCACTTCCATCCTTCTCAATTTGTTGGGGAACTTGGAATAATGGTATCGTGGCTGAACAAATGAGTCTCACCTAAGTCTGGATATTTTTGCCCTTCAAGTGGGTGGTAGTGATTGATATGCCCATGTGATTCACCAAGAACTATCTTGCTAATATTCTTAATACTCATCATACAACAATTGTAAAAGTGTTTAGTGCTGAGACTTATTTAGATGTGCATTTGCAATGCCAAGGTATACAAGACATACAAGGTTATGAGCAAAGTGCTAGAAAATGGAGCTAGAATAATTGGGTGGTTGTTCTTTTAACTGGGGGAGATGTGACAGACTGAAGGTGCTTTTCCTGTGCTGTAGATCTCTATGACTTCATGAGATATAGTGTTATGTTTCACAGCTGCTTTTACAGGGCAGCTAGTTTTATTTTGAAAATGTAACTTGCAGTTTTAGTCAACTTTATTTTTCTCAGGATACTAATTACTTTTGTCCTGAAATCAGGATGAATGACTTATGCATCACTATATTATCGCTTACAGAGTTTAAGATTAGACAGAATCTATTCAGTTCCATGAAATTAAGGTACTGTTCTAAGCTCTGCTGAGACCAACAAACATTTTTTTCATGTTTAATAATGTTTTGGTCCAGCATTCAAGACATTTCATGGGCCTGGTGAGAATAACAGAGATGAGAAACCGGGCTCACAAGCAATTAGTCTGCTTTCAAGCTGTCAAATACAATTGATTTCTAATCTTTGTACAGTAAGCAGGTAGTCTGGGCCCTTTAATGAGAAATATAACAGTTACAGGATGGCAGTGCAACAAAAACAGTGACCTGGAGCAGCTAATATTATGAAAGCAAAGTTACTGTGGATGCTGGAACTCTCCAGTAAATTGGCGATGAACATAAAATACGAATTCAGAGGTGGCCCAATTTGGCAGGAAGAACAGAAAAGCAGAATACCATTCAAAGAGAGAAAGACTGCAGAATGCTGTGGTACAGATCAATTAGTGTGTCCTTGAAAAATTTACCAAAAAACATTAGCATGGAGGTATAATTAGGAAGGCAAATGTGGCCTTCATTGCCTGGAGATGGCATATAATAGTTGGGAAGCTTTGGCACGATTGTACAGGATAGTGGTGATACTACAATGGAGTATTGTATATTGATTTGGATTCCTTTCTTAAAGAGGGACATAATCTCATTGGAAGCTGTTCAGAGACAGCACATTAAGAATCAATTAGACATTACTGGGATCAAAGGGCTATCTTTTGGGGAAAGGTTACGCAATTTGCATCTAACTCATTGGTGTTTAGAAAAATGAGAGATTACCTTATTGAAGCATATAAGATTCAGGGTGGAATTGACAAGTTAGATGCTTGGAGGTTTCCTCTTGTCTGATGATCTTGAACTAGAACTGACTGTCCCATGCGTGAATGAAACACAATTTCGAGAAAAAGAGTGTCCCATTTAAGATGGAGTTGACAAGGAATTTCTTCTCCCAGAGGATCATTATTCATTGACATTCTCTGCCATGGACATCAGTGCAGGCTGAGTCATTTAACACATTCAAGGCCGAGTTAGAAAGGTCTCTGATCTCCAAAGGAGGCAAGGGTTACAGGGTAATGGTCAGCAAAGTCGGATTAAGATCACAATCAGATTAATCATACACTTCTGAAATGATGGAGTGGGTTCACAGGACTGAATGGCCTACTCTTGCGCCTATTACTTATGATCTTACTTTTTGATAACAGCTTTGGTGTTGCACTGCATTAAGAAGTATACATTTCATACTTCAGATCCTTAACTGTGCTATGTTGTTGTTCATTGCTAAAAATGCAAGAAGGATAAAAAAAAGTGCTATTCCTTGCTTGACCCTTGTTTGTCAACACATTTCAAAATTAACTTTACAATAAACTGGCTGTTAGCTGCAAATACTTAGAACTTTTGAAGGGCTACTGCTTGGACTGCTGCTCCTGCATTAGAAAAATGTTCACTGGGTATTACTTCTCCTTTCAGTTATTCTGAGCTTATGAAGTGTCTCTTAGACAACCGTGGACCATTACTGAGTCTTTTAGAAATTATAATTCATCAAAGAATATTTGTGAAACTTTTGACTGAGTGCAGTATAAATACATACAAAATGACTGTACAGTTTAAGATTTCACAACCGCTTCATGCAAGAAACCATCTGCTGATGGAACAGAGAGACACAAGTTATTATTAATGTTATTCCTAATTTGCAAGTTTCAAAATTAATGCACAAGAGAAATTTGTCATGATTAGCAGCCAGACTTGTAAATGTATTAACATGCATTAGGCCTAAACATAATGTCAATCCAGTTTTGGTGAGACAGTAATGGTGTGAAATCTTCACTTTGTCAAAATTTCACTGTAAGTTCCCAGTTAGGCTGCTGAAGATGCAGTTAGGTACCAATGACATTAACAGATCCACGTGAAATGGGTCCTGTAACTTTAAAATAGGTGTGATTGTTGCCTGTTCAATTCAGCAAATTGAAAACATGAACTGTCAGCACCTGACACCTCCAGTACAGATTAGTAACCAGGCAATTTGGAGTGCTCAACCACCCAATTTCCGCACAGGTTAAAGTTGGGCCATCTTCTTTGTGTTATTTTCTTTTGATACTAGTTACAATGCAAAGCAACATTTTTTTCAATACATACTACACTGGCAGCAAAAAGCAATCCTTAACTCCAAGTCTGTTCTCCGTTGTTGTTACAGCTCTGACTGGGAATCTCCCACATTAGGTGCCATTAAAAAAGTCAAGCCACAAAGATTTGCGGTAAACAAGCAGGCCAATCACCAATCACATCTGTGCTAGATTTTTCCTGCATCAGTTGAAAATTAATCCCACTATTGCACTCTCTCCCCATTGCCTTTCAAGTATATTTTCTTGAAATAACAGTAGTCTGTCTCACACCTACTGCTTCAAGAACTTCATAAATATTATCTGAATTTCTCGACCCCAAATGATGATAACTTTAAACATTTAATCGCCCAAAACCCAGCATCAAACCAGAGGAAATTGTGTGTTTTTTTCCGTGATCACACTGAAAAAAAATCATATTTTTATAGTGCGTTTGATATAATAAAACGTCTCAAGGTATTACACATGAAAATGACAAAATGATCCTGAACACCAAATGAGATATTAAGGAAGGCGACTAAAAGCTTAGTCATAGAGGTAGGTTTAAGCACCACTTTAAGGGAAGAAAAAAAGTTGGGATTCAGAGAGGTACAGGGAGGTACTCCCAAAGTTAAGTCCAAGGCATAGTTACATAAAACATGGGATGCTCAAGTGGCCAGGATCAGAGGACCATTGAATTTTCAGATGGGCTGGAGGAGATTTTGGAGACAGGGAGGAGTAAGGTCATGGAAGATTTGAAAAGGAGGATGAGAATTGTAAAATCAAGACATTTTCTTTATTGTAAGCTAATGGGGTCAACAAACACACAGCTGTGAGAAGAGATGAATGTGAAGTGAGACACAATCAGTGCCTTCAAGCCTGTGGAGAATAGAATGTGTGAGATGAGCCAGGAGTATGCTGGGATAGCTATGTCTAGCAGTTACAAAAGCATTAATGAGAGTTTTAACAGTAGATGATTTGAGACAGAGGTGAAGTTACTGAGGTGAAGTTACAGAGGTAAAACAAGCAGTAATATTGACAGCACAAACGAGCTCATCTTAGGGTCCAATTTGCCATCAAATTGGTTTAATATAAGGCTGTTGCCAGGGTAATGGATGGAGTCAGTAGCTAGTGATCGGAATTTGGAGTGAGAATTGAAAATAATGGTTTCAGCCATCCCAATATTTTGAGTAATTGTTTCTTTTTTCAGTATTAGATGTTGGATATGCAGTCTGATTATTGAACACCAGGGGCATAATCAACAGGGGTAGTTGTGTGGTAGAATTGGGTTTCATCAGCGTACATGTGAATACTAATGCTGTGCTTCTCGACGATTTCAGTGATGGGCAACATGTAGATGAGATATAGAAGAGAGCTGATTTTAGATCCTCGGGAGACAGGTGTAGCAGCAGGACTATTTCTCTGGATATAGTTTGATAGCTAGAATGCAACTAGGTGAGAGAACTTCTTCTCTCAGAGGGTAATACACCTATGGAATTTTTACTGCAAGGGGTCATCAAGGCTCGTCATCAGTATATTCAAGACGGAGGTAGACAGATTTTTAATCTGTAAGAGAATTAAAGGTGATGGGGAAATGGAGTGTAGGATTATCAGATAAGCCTGATCTCCTTGAATGGTGCAGTAGACTGGATAGGCTGAATGAACTACTTCTGTGCCTGTGTTGTATGGCCTAATCCTAAACAGCCCAATGCCAGTGGAGAGGCATTGCAGAGGAAAGGCATGTTCAACCATGTCAATGGTTACAGAGAGGTCGAAAGGGACAAGAAAGAAAGTTTGCCAAAATCATGTCGGATGTAATTTCAAACTTTGCCTAAGAGTCATTTTGGTACTGTGGTAGGACAAAAAACTTGAAGTTCTGGGAAAGACAAGAATAAATCTGGGTGCCAATATAATGTTCAAGGATTATGTAGAGGAAAGGGAGATTGGAGGTGAGTGGTAGTTTCCAGGAAAAATGGGGTCAAAGGGTTGTTTTTTTCTGTTTAAGGAATGGTTTGACGACTGCAGGTTTAAAGGAGAAAGGGACAACACATTTAGTCAAAAATGTTTATACTAACTGAACATGGGAACCAGGATAAAGTGTTAACTATTTTACAAGATAATCTTATCATCTTAAAGTATGTTAATTAAACTCCTCCTAACCTTCTTCAGTCAATGTACTGCAGATACTCACCATGTTTTTTAAAGAAAAGCATTCAGGTTTGATGTCGGGTGGAGTCTAATTTTTATCAATACTGCAGGGGTCATTGGGAATTCAAATTTATTTCAGTTGCAATACATCAGGAACTTGGAAATCTATTTATTTTTTGCAATGTTAACAAACATGCCAAAGCATCAAGGATTTCTGTTCTGTTTTCCAGATGCATTGTTTTGGCTGTCAGACTGACAAGCAAATCTGTTTAGCGCACCGATGAGATCTTAGGGACGAATCAATTCAAATATAATTAGTACTTCAGCGCCAATCATGAATTGCCTTATTTATTACAAATATTTTGAGAATAACAATAACTTGAGAAAATGTAATTAAACTTGTACCCGAAATATTAAATTTTGCTGTAATTAATCCTGCTAGCTTTGTATAGAATACAATATTACTGAATACTACAGTTTTATGAAGTACAATCACCTATAAAAACTCTAATTACATATGCACTGAGAAAGGCAAATTGCAAACTTGGCTCTGACAAAGGTCTTGACCCAAATGTAAAAAAATCTTTATTTCTTTTCTGACATGGATGTTGGCATCTTTCCAGCATTTCTGCTTTCACATTATAATGGTGTACTAGTGAAGATAGACTCCTACTAATTCTGTAAAGCTTCTGATATTTGTCGCTAAATTCATTACGTGCAGAATAGAAGATCTATTCTAGTTGCATGTACACGAACATATAATGATTGTGATAGAGTGCTGCCACTAATCCTACTTTCTACTCTTTTCAGTGAACAATAAGATTTTGACAGCCCCTCCTGTTGCACTGCAACAAAATGTCAAGAGGTCATAATAAATCCAAGGAGCCACTTGGTTAGCAGGAGTCAAAATTAAACCACAACTAAATCTTATCTAATGAGGCACTTATCTTAACAAGATGTTGTTTATGGATGATAGTGATAATTACAATTTTGTAGTCTCATTAGCCAATCAGGAGACAATGACGTGACATCTGTCGCCATTGGGATATCAAGCTAGATTCCACTTTACCCCATGCAAGACCATAAAATATCATCAGTTTGGATGGAGCCTAATGCTGTCTCCAACATTGACGATTTCAGACCTATTAACTTATACAATAAACCTACTGAGTCTACCTTCTGAGAAAGTCCAATTCACCAATTTTCAATGCAATGTACAAACACTCTACACAGGGGAGGTGATAGCCCAGTGGTATTACTGCTGGACTGTTACTCCAGAGACAATGAAATGTTCTGGGGACCCAGGTTTGAATCCCACCATGGCAGATGGTGTAATTTGAATTCAGTAAAAATCTAGAATTAGGAGTCTAATGATGACCACAAAACTATTGTTAGGAAAAACCTATCTGGTTCACTGATGCCACTCTTACCTGGTCTGGATTACATGTGACTTCAGCCCCACAATAATGTAGACTCTTAGATAGTGGGAATTGCCAATGCTGGAGAATCTGAGATAACAAGGTGTAGAGCTGGATGAACACAGCAGGCCAAGCAGCATCAGAGGAGCAGGAAAGCTGACGTTTCGGGTCTGGACCCTTCTTCAGAAATGGGGGAGGGGAAGGGGATTCTGAAATAAGTAGAGAGAGAGGGGGAGGCGGATGGAAGACGGATAAAGAAGCAGATAGGTGGAGAGGAGACAGACAGGTCAAAGAGGCGGGGATGGAGCCAGTAAAGGTGAGTGTAGGTGGGGAGTTAGGGTGGGGATAGGTCAGTCCAGGGAGGACGGACAGGTCAAGGAGGTGGGATGAGGCTGGTAGGTAGGAGGTGGGGGTGGGGCTTGAGGTGGGAGGAGTGGATAGGTGCGAGGAAGGACGGACAGGTCAAGGAGGCGGGGACAAGCTGGGCTGGTTTTGGGATGCGGTCAGCGGAGGGGAGATTTTGAAGCTTGTGAAGTCCATATTGATACCATTGGGCTGCAGGGTTCCCAAGTGAAATATGAGGTGCTATTCTTGCAACCTTCGGGTGGCATCGTTGTGGCACTGGAAGAGGCCCAGGATGGATATGTCATCCAAGGTTGACTCTTAACTGCCTTTTGGGGTGGATGAAAAATGCTGGCCTAGCCAGCAATGCCCTCATCCCATGATTAAATTTTTTAAAAATCTCAGCCAGGTACAAAAGTAATTTTCCCAATTACTTGCTGACCCAAAACTTAGCCGTCTCTATTGTGCATATTTCTCCAAATGAATGTCATTGGAAAGCTGACAGTTTCTTCTGGATGCAACTTTCTACATCTCACTTTTTAAGAGTAACCTTTCAGTAAACTGAATTTCTTATTTTCTCATTGCGGTTCAAGGTTCCAGTTGATGAGAATGCACCTTCAGATATCAGAGCTGAATTTGCACCAATTCCTTGAATGCTAACATAGTAAAAATAAATACCCCAGCGTATATTACTATCATTGCTTGTGTACAATGGTACTACCAATGCTTGAGCAAACTGCCAGCTGCTACAGAACATGGTCAATTTGAAAATCATTGGCTACGGAGTTTGAGTGCGTTCCATTAAGGACAGATGATGGCACGGTGGTAACATTATTGGAACCAGTAATCCAGAGGCTAAGGCAAATGCCCAGGAGACATGGGTCCAAATCAGACCATGGTTCAATTAATAAATATGAATATAAAGCTACTCACAGTAAATGGTGACCGTGAAACTATTATCGATTGTTGCTAAAAAAAAAAAACACCTGGTTCACTAATATCCTTTAGGGAAGGAAACTGTCTTTCATATTGTGTCTGGCCTACATGTGACTCCAAATTCACAGCAAACCCTTAACTGCCCTCCAAATTGGTTTAGCAAGCCATACTGTTCAAGGGAAACAAATCAGTGGTGGCCACACCCCATAAAACAGTAAAGAAAACAAAATGATAACAGTCACCAGGTTTCTGCCCAAAGTGAAAAATGAATTAGACTGTGATCACTGACTTCATTCCTGAAGGAAGAAGTGAACATTTTGAAGGCCGATCCCAGAAGTCTGGAGCTGTCAAGCTCAGATTTTCACAGGTGTGTCAGTTCAGAGACTTCACTTACCATCAATCGCAGATAGGAGAACCCGTGAATGGTCATATGCAATTACGTTTGCATATCTATTCTTTGGTTTGTTGACTTCCATGTTTGAATGTTCCCATGTGAACTGTTGGCCAGGATCAATTGACTAGAGTGAGGGAGAAGAGCAGAAGAAAGAGAAATCCATTGGAGCGGAGACAATATTATTTCTGATATGCAATAGTCACTCGTTATTCTTGATTATGCTTAGACTATCCTCCTTAGAGCATCTTTACCTCTTACTCGTTTTCACCCCCAAAGTTTTATGGTGCATTTTCTTTACTTGTGCTTCTGTGGTTTATGAAAAAAGAGGAATACAAAAGTGTGAAGCTTTTCATAGTTCTGGACATTCAGAGTTTCTCAGAACAGCTTGAGGTTCTGATTATGCTGGATTAAGGTGGATGCATCACTTCTGTTAGTTTATACTGATTGAACCTGTTTAACATATGTGGATCTGGACTGTGAAAACAAAATTGAGCAGTTCAGAATAATTGAGGTCATTGGTGAAATATAATAAGATTTTCATCTAAACAGTCAACAGTTGGAATTAATCACAAGTAATTATTTCTCCATAAGTATTAATGGTGATATTTATAATATGACCACATTCATGGGACTCTGTCGATATTGAGGTCATCATACCAATAGAATTCCTGTGCATGGCGATATCAAAAGATCCAAAACTACTGAATTACAGCCTGCAATTTGAAAAGGATAATGCATATCTGTTCCATTTACACAGTAATACAAGTTAAGACATATTTTCCCTTTTTGCGAAAGATGAAAACATTTTTAATTGGTCGTTGTGAATATTGGACTGCTTTGTAAGAAAGTATTTCTTACAAATGTCATCATATTCACTCACATTTATCACTGGAAAAGCCAAGCCTCAGATCCCACTCAGTGCAAAATGCAACTGCAAAGAAATGAAAACAGCTTACACTTCTGGTGTTCCATCACTGTAAATCTACAGTGGATTGTCAGGTTTTTCTCTTACTACTCATTTGAAATCGTAAAAATAATGTGAATTTATCTGGGGCAGTAGCAACCTTAAATAACCTACTTGTATCACTAGAAACAATTACATGGAATAGAATCAGGCTGTTGCTAAAAAGTCAACAGAAGGTCAACACCAGCTTTTTAAATCATTTACTTGTGACCAAACAGCCAAAGAATGTGGGTCCTGGTTGTGGCAGGGCCTTAAGTCTTCGTTATGTACACAGCTACATCTGAGTAAATCACAAACATGGCAACCCTCCTTATTAATTTTTCAGGGTCACTGGCATTATAGTGCGACCTCTGTGCTCAATGCAGTAATCTACTGTACAGGCACAAATCCAACTCTCCTTTAATGAAAACACACACAATGCAATTACTGGCTGCTGTGAAATCCCAGTCTGTAGTTACAAACAAAACATTGTAATACAATGTGCTTTAGAGCACAATGTGCACGACTCATTCAATTCCTTCTCCATTACACGGATAAGAACAAAATTAAATTCTATTTTCACCCCCATGAATCACAAACTCCTCCAGAAGCTCCATGTTATTTTTCACACCAGTGATGGTCTGAAATACTTCAACTGTGCAACTGCACGAAATAAATTATATTTATTCTCTTCTGACATTTGAAGAGCCATGGGAAAATAATTAAGCAAACCAGAAATACAAAGGAGCATAACTTCCTCTCCACAAAAGGAACTTACAACAAAATATAGGGATGACACTTTAGTAAACCCTCGACACTTTTAGTTCACATTATCTTCCCAATGGTGCCTATTAAAATCAATCTCCAACTGCAATACTCCAGCAATGGACTGAAAGTCACAATTTACTTCTAATGAAGCCCACAGTGAGTTCCTTGTAGCACTATTAATGATCCACAGGGTTCCTTTTGTCACTTGATGAGCTATCATTTTCTGTGACAACTGACACAAGGTTCCCTGTTTCAGTGCTTTGTCCCTTTACCACTGATTTTTCACTCAATCACCTCAGTTTAAAGCAAAACCAACATAATTCCAATTATCACCTTTATATGCAAAAACCACATTTCATAATCATCCAATTCATTATACAGATGTTGTCCATGGGTGAGCACTATTTCAAATAAATCATTGTCAGAAATTGCATAATTTCAAATGAGAATGGTTTCGGAAAATGTCCAATTGTTACAGCATTAGACAGTTCAACATCAGAGCATTATCACTCAGAAAAAGGTATCTACCAAAATCTTAGAGTGGTGATGGAGGTTTAAAAAGTTAACCTCCCCTTCTATTAAACTGTCTTTTCCAAAGAACCCATTATAATGCACATAATGATTAATGGCATTCCTAACTTTAGGAATCTTGAGAAAAATTTGAAACATACTGCTTGGAAGCTTCAAAAATGCACGCCTAATTCTCTGGGCAAATACTTCAGTTACTGTCTTAGAATCATAGAATCTCTACAGTGTGGAAGCAGGCCATTCAGCCCATAGTAATCCTTCAAAGAACATCCGACCTAAACCCACCTCCCCCCTGACCCTATCCCTGTAACCATGCATTTCTCATGGCTAATCACCGAACCTACACATCCTTGGACATTATGGGCAATTTAGCATTGTCAATCCACCCAACCTGCACATTTTTGCATTGTCCGAGGAAACCCACACAGGCATGTGGAAAATGTTCAAATTTCACACAGGCACACGAGGCTGGAATTAAACACAGGTCCCTGGCGCTACCAGGCAGCAATATGAACCACTAAGCCAACTGTCGATGCAACAAATATCTTAGAAAGTACCTGAATATCTACTTGTCACTGTTATGGCTATCATATTGTTTTCTAAAATGTAAGACAAATAATCTGGTGGCATTTCCTCTCTCCAACAGAAGAAAACATATATTGTTAGATTAATCAAAACATTGTTTGAATTTTCAACCTCATTTAAAAATACATTGCCCTATGTACACCTTAGTGATATAAATATATTATTGTTACAGACGGAATAATCTTTAATAAAATTAAAGACAGTCTGAAATGTAAACTTAACTTTGATGATTTTATCCAATTGTCACATACAAAAAGTGTACAACTGAATTATCAAATGATGAACTGAATGTAATTGTTACATCCCTTATCACCACTACCTTCCACACCATCTTTCCTTAGGGCAAACAGATAAATAGATTTTATAGACTACTTCAACATTTCAGGACACTCTTGCTCCACAGAGACTGGTAACAGGCTTTTATCCATTGCTCCCACAAAGTAAATACATAAAGTACATGAAGGGGACTCCCTGATGACTCACAGAGTTTAGCCAGCGTGTAGCAGAGGCAGACAGACTGGAATGTTATAGGTATGATCACTAGTCCATGAACGTAGATAAAAGAAGAAGCGTTTCATGGACTGGGGATCATCTAAGTCATCTATTATACAAGGACTCATGTTAGAAGAGCACAGAATAAACATCTCATTTAGTTCAGCTGGGTTTGTCTACTGACATTTGACCCTCAAATCAAATAACCTCTCATACGTCACTGACAAAGCTCAAACATGATTAAGTGCAAGCAGAGCTAGACTGATTAGGTGAACCTTAACTCAACTAGCAATTCAGGCCTTCAGAATGGGGTACTGCAAAATATTGAGATCAAAATAAACAACTTTAACACCAGCTTACCTGTAACACTGCACAATCCAATTGAACATCAAGAAAATATGACCTAAACTTAAGGCTACAAGAGGTCAATTTGAGACACTCTATAGTGGAATTGGATGGATTGGACAAGAGATTCTGGAGCTCGACAAATTTAGCAAGTAATAAAAGTTTGTTAATGAGTTTTTAAATATTAATGTATTTAAAGTGAACGGTTAAGGCCCTGTCACTCCATTGCACGGTACACTGGTGCTACACTTTTTTGAGGAACTGCATCTCCTCGATGATATATTCTTTCATTCATTGAAGGGTGCGGTCTATTAGGAACTCATGACTGATCAGGAGATGAAGAACCAGTGAAAGATGATACTGTAAAAAGTGAAAAGTGAGAACCCTAGTGAGTCTCATGAGAATGGGAAGAATTTCTTGCTTCTGATTATTATGCAGTGACAGATCTGGACAATGCACATGGAGAAAGGAATTCTCTAACTTTCCGTTCTTTCGGGAAGCCTCACCTTCCAACTACATATATAAAAATATAATGGACACTGTGTATGATCTTGCTAATTTGCTCAATTAACAGGAGAGGCTTTCTACTGGAGAGTGAACTATAAATATTCTCTATGTATCTGTTGTGCTATGATCTCAGTAGAGACCAGTAAGGTGTGTATTTATTTATATTTATTTCAAAAATCAGAAAAAATGGATATGAATACAAGATTGAAGCCACAATGCTCATCATTTAAATCAAAATAATTTTACCATACAAAAATCAAAGTGCATGAATACTACAGTACTACAATCTATCTGAATAAGTCAATCCTGCTGAAGTATTGGAAGTACAACAAACATAGGTATTTCTTCTCTTAACCAAATTCATAACCTAAGTTTCCATCTACAGCCCCAAAACTCAATTTGGATACTTGCAAGAACTTGCATGACTAAGTACTTGGTCCCAGTCCCCAGTACTGTTTCCAAGCATTTATTTTACAAGAGTTGAGATTTCTTGGGTCTTTCGTTTATTTCCAGCAAGGCTTTCCCCTTCAACCATCTTACGCTTGTCGAATTCCAGCACAACACAGGTGCTGACAACACCTCAAGCACAGCCACCTGGCAGCAGATCTTTCCTGACTCTACGATTCACTAACTCTGGAGTTTTGCCTCTATAATTCTCTCTCTGTCTCTCCTCAGTTTTGCAATCTCAGATGATAAATTCGCTGTTACAAGCTCTTCAGTTAACACGTGGTTTAAACTTTTTTAGCCAGGCTCCAAAAATTTAACTGAATTTTGCTGGAAACAGATGTTCTGTGTTCTGCAGCCAAGTTGCTTTTAACTAAAACCAAGTTTGAGATGGGATCTATTCACCCACATAAATAATTTCTTTTTAACCCTTTTCCTATTGCTCATTTCCCCTGCAGCTTGATTACACGATTCGTACGGTCCTGATTTGAATGTTTGACGGCTCCATCATAAATGTGGTGATCTTAAATAATGATGCACTTTTTGGTAAACCAAGTCTAGATTATGTTTTCTCCAGACATAAATGCAGCCAAAGCCGAGGCAATTGAGCAATTTTGCCCTGATATTTAAAGGCTGACTCTTCTGGATACTTTTAAATTTTAACTGTTCAATTGGGGCAACAGTTGTCAATTACTGACTAATATCCAATGTTACCTAACAAATGAGTAAAGGCTCTTCTGCCAAAAGCTAGTGTCCATGCCTCTGAGCCAGTACGCCTGGGTTCAAGTCCCACCTGTTCCGGATGTGCCATAATATCTTTGAATGCATTGATTAGAAAAAAAAGCTAGTAAATAACCATATAGATGGATCCATGTTTTACAGACAATGGAAGAGTGACTAGGAGGCAGTGACAGCTCTGTCTCTGGCCTCAGGTATGTTGGCACTTTTGTGAGATGTGTATTGGGGACAGATGAATTTGGTGATGGAAGTTGCACCTCCCAAAACCATGGTCTCATTATAGGTTTTGCTCGATTTCTGATAGTGGCAAGAGGACTGATTGATCCCGGAGCTGCACACATCAGCTTGTGCAGTGTCACAATTGTCGAGCTATATTGGGGGCCATGGCAAGTTGGCAGAAGTTATTGATTTTCCATCTGTAAATAAAGGGTGACTTGATGACACGATTCTTGCCTCTGTGGAGTAATTTCAGTTGTAGCAATGAAACCCAAGTTGCCGGGAAACTGCTGCCAGGTGAGAATCCGTGGTTAAATCCTTGAACGAAAGGTGCTGAATTCTACCTTGGAAAGATCGGGAGCTTTGAAGGACGTTTTGGCTGAAATGGATGTTGTACACACTGAACAGATGGTTCATAGAACATGAGATCAATCTTTGTGTATCTGCTGCTTTCTGTATCATTTACAAATTTATATTGGTCATGGTTTTTGGAACTTTGGATATAGGAACAGGAGTAGACCCATCTGCTCCTTCAGCCTCCTCCTCCACTCAATGAGATAATAGATGATCTAGTAATGGCATCAAACCCACTTTCCTGTCTATCCCCCATAGCTCTCAAATTGCTTTGTTGACCAAACAGCTATCTAACTCAGCCTTGAATATGTTCCAGAGCCCTGTCTCCTTAGTTGTGGAATTCTCCTTCCCAAAAATAAACAAACAACGCCCACGGAGAAAAACAACTATACTCCTCTCTGATCTTAATGGCGATTTCTCTGTATAATACATGCTTAGCCTACGAGAACTTTGGTTTGATTGTTGAAGTAAAACGAATGAAAAAGACTGAAATCATTGTTTCAGATTGGAGTCAAGTAGTACATCTTGTCCTTTGGGTTTTAATGATGTCCTTAGGAATTCTAATCATTAATAATTTATAACCTCTTATTTCATTGCAAGAATTTTCCCTTCTGTCAGAGTCTCCATTGGAACTCCCAACAAGTTTTCCAAAAGTTCATGTATACTGAAGAGGTAACTTACGTCTTAGGTGGGAGTCGAAAGGCAAAGAACTTACTGGCAGAACAGACACAAAGTTCTGATCGGCCTACTTCTGTTTCCACGTCTTATGGTCTACTATCCAATTTCCCTTTCCAATGAAGTTTAGCAAGGAAAATCCCAAGATGCAGACTGCAGTTTTTCACAGCAGAGTTCATTTGAAATGGTCTTTGCTGAAACAAACTCAAAGCTCAGATTATCTATTTTCTCCCACACTCAACATGGAGAAGGCATGATCAAAACTGCACAATTGGGAGTCACTGGTTTTCCTCTTTTTGTGCAAGAGAATCAGAGGATCCCTATGATTGCACGGTGGATCAGTGGTTAGCACTGCTGCTTAACAGTGCGAGGTTCAATTCCAGACTTGGGTAACTTGTCTGTGTGAAGTTTGCACATACTCCCTGTGTGTGCGTGGGTTTACTGTGGGTACTTCAGTTCCCTCCCACAGTCCAAAGATGTGCAGGTGAGGTGGACTGCCATGCTGAAATTGTTCGTACCTTTCAGGGATGTGTAGGCTAAGTAGATTAGCTGTAGTAAATGTGGCTTTATGGTAGGGGTCTGCTCTTCGGAGGGTTGGTGTGGACTCAATAGGCCAAATGTATCATAGGATCCCTGTAGTGCAGAAGCAGGCCATTCAACCAACTGAGTCTGCACCAGACTCCCACCCTATCATCGTAACCCCACATTTACCATTGCTAATCTAAGTGAACCTACACATCTTTGGACTGTGGGAGGAAACTGGAGCACCCAGCAGAAACTCACACAGACAGGGTTGTGCGTTTTTATGAAAAATTTGTTCGTCTGTATTCTTTCAGTAAAAAACACACACTTCATTTGCACTGATAAAACTCAGCCATTTAAGGAATTATATTCCCCACAAGTCAGCCTTCAGGAATTTATAGTTCACTGGAATTCAAAACCAAGGGCAGTTTCATTAAGCAATAAGATAAATGTTTTCTGTGAATAGCACTGTGCACTTCTAAAAACTTGGCACTTATTCAGATATGGCTTTAATTTCTTGATGGGACTGAACAGTTGACCATCATCTATTAATAACAGAAACTAATATAGTAAATACAATAAATAACACATCACATTTTATAATATCATGGTGGAATCTTTCAGTGCCTTCATAAAGCCTTGGAATGTCAGCGACATTCAAATGTGTCATAATAAACACTATTAGGACAGGAAACTTGTTAGAAATGGGGTATTGCTGGAAGACTGTCAGACTACAAATATTAATTCTAATAATTGAAAAGTTAAGTGAGGACAAGTGCATGGAACTATAGATTAAATAACTTAATTTAGGTAGCAGATTAGGTAATGGAACACTTACTGAAATATATAATATAAAAACGTTCAGAAATAGAAAATGTACTAAACCAGAATTGGCATGGATATAAAAGTGGAAGGTCATGCTTGATCACTCTCATTGAATTCATTGACCACATAACAGAAAATGTAGTGAAGAGTGAAGTACAGACAGCAATATATTTGGATTTACAAAAGGGGCGGCACAGTGGCTCAGTGATTAGCACTGCTGCCTCACAGGTCTAGGGACCCAGGTTTGATCCCACCCTTGGGCGACTGCCTATGTGGAGTTTGCACATTTTACCTGTGTCTACGTGGGTTTCCTCCGGCTGCTCCGGTTTCTTCCCACAGTCCAAAGATGTGCAGGGTAGGTAGATTGGCCATGCAAGATTTCCCGTTGTCTCCAGGGCTGCGTAAATTAGATGGATTAGCCCTGGGAAATGCAGGGTTACAGAGAAAGGATAGGAGAATGGGTCTAGGTGGGATGATCTTCAGAGCGGCAGTGTGGACTTGTTGAGCCGATTGCCCTATTTCCACACAGCAGGAATTCTATGATTCTGCTAATATATCAAATAATAGACAAATGCCTTAGGTCTGAGAATGCAGAATTGGGGACAAGTAGCACAACGGATAGCAACCTGGTTAAAAAACAGAAAACAGAGATAGAGGACAGAAAGAGTTTCTGCTCAGTTGTACTGGCTTTATCTCCAATGTTCTGCACAAAAGATCAAGGAATTTTGATGGCAAATTCAGTACAAACTGAGCCAGTACTGTCTTCTCATGCTGATTAAAAGATGCCGTGCTTGAAGTTGGTATCACCTATTCTTTGGATCCAGGTTGAACTAATCACCATGACTAGTTTCCAGTGACTGTGTCCATTTGTGGACCTTCAAGGCGGGGGCTTAACATGAAATATGTTTTCAAGAATTAGGGACATTCACTGACAGATTTTAGAAGTTTTTCAGGATTTAGTTTTGAATTTAGTGAGAAACTATACACTGCACACCAATATAGTGTCAGATTTTTCAAATCAACTCACTGAGGGGATGGAGTAAACACATATTAAAAATGATTAATATTTAAGATGACGGCATTTTCATTTGCAGGTAATCACTCAAAAATGTAAAGGGATGTTTTTAATGCAACTTTTTAAATTGCAAATATTTATATTTTAATACAGTATCCATTGCACTAGCTCATTATAGATTTTATGTCTGGCAAACAACAAATTAGTTTGAGCATAAAGTTGAACAAAACAAAAGCTTCTGAAACCAGAGCGATTCTGAGTGTAATTTGCCCCAGGATCATTGACTGTACTAAAAGCTGGAAGTTTTGTTCCTTTACTCAGACAGTCAATAGGTGCAAAGTACTAACATTTCACAAGGATCAGTGCTAGGACAAATTGTTCACCTTTGCATAAACTATTTGGATTTGTGAATTATGACTCTAATTTCAAAACTAGCAGATGATATTAAATTCTAAAGTGTACTTAGTACAGGAGAGGGACAAAATAGCTTAGTTAAAGGTATGTGTAATTGATCAATGGACTTCACTGTTGATAAGTGGGAGGTGGTACAACTTTGTAGGAAGAATAATCAGACCATTTAAGTCTTGGAGAGTGAATGCCCAATTGGAGAGTGACTTAGAGGTGCACACACAGAGATCAACAAGGCTATATTACAAAAAAAAACAAAATGCTTGCCTTCACTTTGAGATGAATGGAATTAGAAAATCGAGATATCACCTCAGTTTTATTGACAGAGATCTGGTTGTGGTGTGGTCAGCGGGGTCTGCTTATTACAGAAGCAGGTTATAGTGTGGCTCTTTAATGCAGATGTGACATTTGCATCCCATGTCTTTTGTTTCCTGATCAATCATAGACAGTGTGATGGCTCCCTGCATCCTTCAATGGAATTATTTCAAGTTAAAGGCTGGATTCTATGCTGCTTGAGACAAAGTAACTGGAAGGTCATCACCTTGATGATCACCAGCAGTGGGAGCCCATCACCCGAATGATCACTAGCACTGGTCCACTGTTTTGAAGGCTTCAGTCTAGGAGGGTGCAGATGTTAGTAATGAGCAGTTGAGAATTTCACAAGACTTGAAATCTCTGTCTGTATACCCTAGACTGAGGTAACACCACCACCTAGGTGTATTGCTTGCTGTCTGTTGAATAGCAAGTAGCTGCAAAGAAGACAGTTTGTGGTCACCCCTGTTGCTGTGGACATCAATGCTCCACATATTCCTCATCAGAACGTAGTGCTGCCTGATAGTGAAGGCTGACAACACAGATGAGCAGCTGAAGATGAATCAAGTCTAAAACAGGCAAAGTGATTTCTAACCTTTTAGAAATCATCTGAGAAGCAGTGAAATCAGGCTTTCGGAACAGGCACTGAAAACACAGGCATTTCCAAAAGGTGGGGCAGCAGCTATGTACTTTCAAGACAGGAAGACGTACCAGCCTGTAAAGCTCATTGATGTATCATCTCCTGCTGTGTTCTCACTTTTGTCAATACTGGCAAGTTCCAAATGTGCGGGCTGTTGCACTCAGATATTGGATTAAATCCACAGTTTCATTTTCTTCATTCTTTCATGGGACATGGGCACCCTGGCAAGGCCAACCTTCGTTGGCCATCAACTGGTTGGCTTTCTTGGCCTTTTCAGAGCGCAACTCAAAGACAACCACATTGCTGCGGGTCTGGAGTCACATGTAGGCCAGACCAGCTAAGGATAGCAGATTACCTTCCCAGAAGAATATCAGTGAATCAAATAGGTTTCAATTTCATGATATGCCATGGTGGGATTCAAATCCATATCCAATTATTTGATTCAGTAAGTCATGTAACAAAGACCTCTCATTCACCTCCAGACGTGCACCACTAAATTCCAGAAATTTTGACCCACTAATATTTTTCAGGGATTTAAATTCCCTCCACAACCAAATTCAGTTCTCCTTGTGTCTTAACATAGTGTAAATTACGTTATATTTGCACAAGACCCTCAGTTAGACGACACTTGGAATAATTCTGATCTCAAATTCTAAAAAGGTTTTTACAGGCACTGGAGAAAGTGCAAAAAATAATTATTAAAATGATACCAGAATGTAAAAGTAACACCTATCAGAAAAAAGTGAGAAAGCTGTGGTTCTTCCTCTAGAAAGATGAAGGCCAGAAGTCTTCACCTGATAAAGGGGCAGCACTATAAAAGCTTGTGATTTCATATAAACCTGTTGAACTATAACCTGGTGTTGTGTGACTTCTGACCTTGTCCAGCTCAGTCCAACACCGGCACCTTCACATCATAGAAAAATAAAGACCGGGGCGGGGGCGAGTGATCTTCCAGATCTTTGGGCAATCTGAGAAAGGATGTTTCCACATTTTGAGAAAACCAGAACCATAGCACATAAACATATGATACTAAGAAACCCTCCATGTGAATTCAAGAAAATTGTTTTCCTAGTGAGTAGTTTGAATATGGAAGTCTGACCTCAAGAAATAATTGAGTTGATGAATAAAGGTGCATTTAAGAAGGAGCAGGGGAAGAGAAGTAGGATTGTTTGCAACAAAGAAAAGTGAGAGGAGGCAACTGTGGAGTACTGGTATGCACCAGTTGGGCAAAGATCGGTTTCAGTCTTGTAAATACCAACCCAACTTGGCAAAGCTGAGATTCAACCTCAATTTATCCTTCATCTTAATCTCCATTGTTGCAGCTTCACTGGCTGTAAGTGTGGATTCATTCAGATCTGTTCACACATTATTCTGAAAAGGTCCAAATGCATTTTGCTGGACATTATGATAAAAATGTGTGAACTGTTGAAAGAAAGTCTGTGAGCACAGAGTTCTGGGAAACTTAAACTTCTGTTACCCTGCCATTTCTTAACAGTCGGAAGTTTTTAGCTGAACAAAGGTTAATTTCTTCCTGACAAGAAGAACGAAAAATTGTAGGTCAAATCACCCTAAGTAATCCTTAGACAACCCACCGCAAGCAGTTATAAACTGCTGGAAATGAAAGCGAAAGAGACAACTTGTCCGCCCAGTTTTTGAAAAGGGGAAAGCTGCATGTCACAGGTGCAGAGAAATCAATGAAATTGCTAAAAGAAAATGTTCTGCTTTCCCAGGTCAGACGAAGACTCCTTTAAACGGCTATCATCTACGGCTGGCCTGTGTAACTTCCTTTAGCAGAGGCCTCCAAAATTACTGACCTTAATCTTCATCCTCATGTTGGGTAGTGAGAATTTGGGAAATTTCCCAGCTTGGCAAGCCCTTCACAGGAGTGGGGGAGTGCTTGGAATGACAATATTTTCAGTGAGGTTGAAGTGCACTGGTACAAACAAGAGATGGCTCAGCCAACATTTTTTAAAAATTCACTTGTGGAACATCCGTGCCGCTTGTTTGGCCAGCATTTCTTGCTCATCCCTTGAGAAGGTAGTGCTGAGCTGACTTCTTGAGCTGCTGCAGCCCATGTGTTGTAGATTGACCCACCATGAGTTTAGGGAGGAAACTCCAGGATTTTGACCCAGTGATAGCGAAGGAAGGGTGATATATTTTCAAGTCACGATGGTGAATGACTTGGAGGGGAACTTGCAGGTTCCCATGTACCTGCTGCCCTTGTCCTTCTAGATGGAAGTGCTCGTGGGTTTGGAAGGTACTTTCAAAGGGTCTTTGGTGAATTCCTGCAGTGCATCCTACAGATGTTACACGCTACTGCTGCTGTTAGTGGTGGAGGGAGTGGATGTTTGTGGCTGTGGTGCCAATCAAGCAGGCTGCTTTGTCCTGAATAGTATCAAGCTTCTTGAATGTTTTTGGAGCTACTCCCATTCAGGTAAGTGGGGCGTATTCCATCACACTCCTGATTTATGCCTTGTTGGTGGTGAATAGACTTTGGAGAGTCATCAGGTGAGTTACTTGCCACAGTACTCCTAGCCTCTGACCTACTCTTATAGTATTTATGTGGTGAGTCCAGTTGAGTTTCTGGTCAATGATAACCAGAGTCAGTGATGGTAACACCATTGAATGTCCACAAACAGTGGTTAGATTGTATCTTACTGGAGACGGTCACTGCCTGGTACTTATATGGGGTCATGATCTGAAATAACACCAAGCCCACTATTCGGTAAGCAAATGAAAACATATTAAATGCCGTACAATAGCTATTTATAACATCAAAACTGACAGAAATGTGAGTGGACAGTAGCAGCCGTCATAGAGTCATACAGCATGGAAACAGACCCTCCGATCCAACTAGTCCATGCCACTTAACTAAAACTAAACTAAACCAGTCCCACCTGCCTGCACTTGGCCAATATCCCTCCAAACTTTTCCTATTCATGTACTTATTGAGAAGTCTTTTAAATGTTCTAACTGTACCTGCATCCACTACTTCCTCTGTCAGTTCATCCCAAGCATTAATCACTGTCTGTGTAAAAAAAGTTGCCCCTCTTGTCTTTTTAAAATCTTTCTCCTCTCACCTTAAGAATATGTCTGCTAGTTTTGAATTCCACACCTTAGGGAAAAGACCTTTGCTATTCATCTTATCTATGGCCCTCATTATTTTATGAACCCCTATACCCCTCAACCTCCTACGTTCCAGTGAAAAAAGTCCCAGCCTGTGCAGCTATTTTTATATCTCAAACCCTCCATTCCCGGCAACATCCTGGTAAATCATTTCTGAACCCTCTCCAGTTTAGTAATATCCTTCCTGCAAAAGGGCAACCAGAACTGCACACTGTACTACAGAAGACTCTTCAACATGACGTCCCAACTCCTATACTCAAAGGTCCGAGCAATGAAAGCAAGCATGCTAAGTGCCTTTTTAACCACCCTGTCTAACTGTGAAGCAAATTTCAAGGAATTATGTACCTGAACCCGTAGGTCTCTCCGTTCAACAATACTATCCAGGGCCCTACCATTAATTGTATAAGTCTTGCCCTTGTTTATTTTACCAAAATGTAATACCTCACATTTATCCAAATTAAACTCCATCTGCCACTCCTCAGTCCATTGACCCAATTGATCAAGATCTCTTTGTAATTTTAGATAACCTTCTTCACTGTCCACAATACCACCAATTTTGGTGCCATTTGTAAACTTGCTAACCATGCCTCCTGCAAATCCACAAAAGTGGACTCAGTACCGAGCCCTCAGAATACCACTGGTCGCAGTCCTCCAGTCCGAAAACAACCCTCCACCACAATCCTCTGTCTCCTGCCATAAAGCCAATTTTGTATCCAATTGGCAAGCTCACCTCGAATCCCATGTGATATAACTTCACTAATTAGTTTACCATGCTGAACCTTTTCAAATGCTTTACTGAAGTCCAAGTAAACAATGTATTGCCCTGCCCTCATCAATCTTTTTGGCTACTTCTCAAAAAAGTCAATCAAATTTGTGAGACATGATTTCCCTCATGCAAAACCATGCTGACTATTCCTAATCATTCCAACTAGAAATTAAAGTACTGGCAATAATCACTTGGTCAGGCAGCATCAATTAAGAGAGGAAGTGAGGAATAATGTTTGAAATTGATTATTTTTGAATATCCCCATTAGTACATCTCCTCTCTTCTTTCTGCTGTGACTCTTCATTACATGGTCTGGATTTCAGTAACAACTTTTATTATTCAATTTCTCTCATTGTCATTACACTATCACTCACAGTCATCGCTTTAATATCACAAAGATTTAATCATCAGTCTTCACCTAATCGTGGACTTTCTTCTGCTTCTCTTTATTCACGTTCATGCTCCCTCTATTTTTCTTAAGTGCTATGCACTTTGCAATCCCCTTGTACCAATAACCCTAACTTCACCTTGCCACGAATGGAACTAATCTGCTGAGTGTATCCTGCATTTTCTGCCTCTACTATAAATTCACCAAGATTTTCCTTATTGAAACTCAAGACTGATGGGTTTGAGCATCAAGACAAAACAAAATCCGAAAATGCTGGAGGTTTTAAATAAACACAGAAAATATTGCAAACGAACAGCAGACTGACCAGCATCAGGTAACCTGTTTTTTTTACAAATGCTGACTCTGCAGCTCCAGTGTGTTGTAGATTTGAAATTTGGGTCCACAAATATTGCTTCATTCAACATCACAGCTGGATGTTATATGCCGCTACCCTGTGCTCTGTTGGCACAGAGGCACAAAAAACAGGCAAGCCCACTTTCTTTGGACTTGCCTGTGAAGCCACCCCTGTAATAGAAGGTACTGGGATCAGCAGCCCACCTATCATTTTGTTACAAATAAGTGGTAGACATGAATTTTAGTCTTCTCCTTTTCTGTCTGCAAGCAAAAATGTTTTTAGATTTTTTCTGCTTTTCTTTCTTCTTTTGAAATTATCTGTGGTGTGTTGCTTGTGAAGTGCAGTTTTTTTAAATGGCCCGCAACAAACTCTCTTTAGAGTTAAAATGGAATTATTGCATATTCATGCATTTAAACCTGGAGGATAATTGCAACACAGACACACGTGCAAGCATGCAAAGAAAGAAGACAAAAAAAGGAACAGGGATATAAGTTGGCATATGTTAAAACTCAAAGTTATCAACATTATTTCACATTATTTTGGACTGAGTCCAGAGAGTCTGGCGGCTGATATCATAGAATCTCTTCTTGTCGTCATTCCAGTGATAGCTGTGTGGCTCATCCACTTTTCAGGTGAATGTTGGATTTCCTCTGGGCACTCAGTTTGAGAAAGGTTAAGAATGAAGGCAAGCTTAGCCGAGCCTGGAGTCTAGTCTTCTGTACAGAGAATTTTGTGGGTAACAGTGTACTGGCTGTGCCCAGATTGCTATGCTAACATTTGAGTGATTTTTTTTTAAAAAGAAACATTGCTCACAGTAGACTAGCTCTCTCCAGATTAAACCAAAGCAATCTTGAAGTTACAGGACTCCTGAATGAGTCACTTTGGTTCGCAAGGTAGTTTCTGTGCTTGCTCGTTGTCTATCGTATCAGTTAAATTGTGCCATTAGTGCCAGTTCAGCCATATTGAATTTCATTCGAGCCCTCCTTCATCTAGAAATGGCTGTGGAGATATGGGATTTACAGATCTTTTACATGACATCACTTCTATTCTTATACATTTTTGTTCTGCTAGAAAACAAGAGGCGTACATTCATTCTCTTATTCTCTCTTGAAAGTGAAATAGAGTCAGCAAGTAAAATATCAGTTCACTGTTGTATTCTGAGTGTTTACTCTTAGGACAAGGCTTCAGTGGTTACATGGCTCTGTTCTGCAGTGGGATGATTTCTCTGTTAAAGAGCTGTGAGAGTCAATTCTAGCAGAGCAATCTGCATCGGTCAGTTTCCGTTTTCTTCGGAAACCATCCCAAGAGTTGTGGTCTGAGTATGGCAGGATGGTTTTCAACTTCTGTTAAAATCTCTTACTGCTTTTCTGTCCATATCATCTATCAGTTTATTTTTGATGCTGTCAATGATCAGGTCATCCAGGCACACTGCAGAATAGTAGGATCCAACTATCACCTAGTTTGCTAACATCTGAAAGGTTGCTGAAGACATGTTTAAACCCAAACACATGACCGTACACTGGCATTGGTCATTTGGGGTAATGAATACAGATATATGTCTCAGTCTGGGGATCAACAGGACTTCGCAACTGAAGGTGTAGTAAGATCCTGGTCTCCTTAGATTGTACTGGACAAAGAAGGGGGATACTGAAACTCTTCATGGGTCAATTGGCACTTGATAGCAATATTTATGTCCAGAGTATGCCAGCCTGACAGCCAGGGATTCAACTTGGGTAGACTCCAATTTCCCCGTCAACCAACTCATCCTGGCTACCTTCAGACGTGTTCTCTCTCTGTTAGGCACTCTCAGTTGACTGGACTCTAGGTTTAATTCTGTTTTAGTTGCATTTCCACTCCTTTTAGGGCAGTCATAAGTGTGGTTGAATATCTGGGATAATATCTTTCCCTGCTCTGTTCCTTTGAGGTAGGATTAGTCTCTACCCTGACCTATGGAAACACTCTCGTACTTAGTGTTTTTGAGAAGCTGATGCTGTCATACCCTGTGGCTATTCAACTTGGGAAGAATCCCCCTCACCATTTTTTTAATGCCAATCTTGTACATTCCCTGTTCCTCCTCTCCAAGCAGAAGGGTGGAGCGGCTCATCAGAGCTCCTGCTCGTCCAGCATAGGTGCAGGCTCTTGTTTTCCTATATTGAAGAAGGTAGTTGCCTCACCTGTTGCCTGTCTGTTTGCAGCTTTTTCTGGTCTCCCTCTAAATGTGTAAGGGGGATTTCAGTAAGCAATCCTTTTCCAACATGGGTACAGGCTCCCTTCCTCTGAAATGTTCTGGTAGATCTGCGAGTTGTGTGTGCTCCTCTTGATTCCTGAGAAGAAGAACTGCACCAGCCACACTTGGCTGTGTCTTCTTCAAAACTGCTACTCCCACCTCAGCCTTTACCTCCCTCTAGCTCCTCAAGTGAGCATTGTACATTGGGTTCTGGATGCCTGGGAACTACCAGCAGGGCTTGAAAGGCCATTTGGATGGTTGCAAGCACCTAAGCCATTCTTGCTGTCAGGATAGGTCAGACAGCTACTGCAGAATTGAATTCGCCCTAATTTAGTCCCCCTGGCTTATGTGGGACTGACTAGTTTTTACTGGTCTGCTGCGTGGCTTTTAAATTGTGTGGGGCTTCTTTTCACTCTCATTTTATTCTTCATGGGCACTGCCCATTAATCCTCATTGAAGTCAATTTGTGGCTCACTCCTTTACCTCCTCTGAAATTTACAGGTTCTTTGTGACCCATTTACTGGCCTTTCTTCAGCACTCTTGAAACATGTCATCCCAGGCAGATTTTCCAGCCCACTAAAGGGATCAAACCTTTTCTCTGCAACACTGCAGAGCTTTGCTCAAATAGCTTAGGTTGTTCAGCATCTGTGGACTGTCCCCTCGGTTCTATACTGACCCCTTTTTGACTCTATAGTCTCTTTGCTAGACTTTTTAATTTCTCTGACTTTTATCTTGACTCTCTTCGATCCAACTTTGCCTTCCTCATTACCTATCATTTCCTCTCCATTTTTCCAGTATGTATGGGCTCTATCATCACAGTTCGGAATTTGGGACTTCTTGAAATTCTCAATAGCCAATAAGAACCTTTCTAGTTCCCTTCTGTTTTTCCAGTCTCCTTGGACTGCTCTGACTTCTCTGGGATCTGTGCTCAGGGCCTAACCAAACCATTTCCCAGTGGTATATTAACAACTTCAAATTAACTTCAATCTCCTTTTGGGCTCCTAGCTTCATCTCCAGTATCATTTTGCTCAAAAGCCCATTCTCTCTCCTGTTCTCTTTCTCTCTCTCTTTCACTCTCCTGAAACTCTAGCTATCAGTTCTTCTTTTCCAGCTCTATCATCTTTTATTTTTTGCAAGGAAAATTGTCCTGGGTAGAATACCTGAATTTGACTCTGTGCTGCAAGTGAGCATTCGTTCAAATGCTTAAGAAGCATCTGAAGTTATTCTGGTCTTTTCACCTTGCTATTTACTTTTATTTGCATTCCCCCAGCTACACCCTCCAGCTGCCCTGCACTTAGGAAAATGTTTTGTTCATTAAAGATTCTTTTCTTACCCACATTTTGGTTTTAAAATGTAACACTTCACTCTAGTATTAGGATCAAGGGAATTTGCTACAGTTGGTTGTCTGTTTAAAAGATATTTCTAGTCACGGAAATTTCCCTGTTGGCTTCCATGTGGTTTCTTGAAGTATTCACTGAAAGCTTGTTTTTGAGATTCGGACTCTGGTCAGATTTTTGTGCAGTGCATAAAATGAGTTCAATCCCGGACCTGCACCTCATTTCTGTTATGGATTCGATGGAGAGGTGAACTGAATTATTTTATTTTCTTCAATTTCTGCAAAGGTATTTTTCATTTTTCTTTTCTCTTTAGAAAGAAATTGTGGTATGTTTGTGCAGGCCAATTTTCACATGACTCATAAAATACTGTCTTTAGGGTTAAAAAGATGGTTAATTCATGCATTCCATGCTGGGGAATGACTGTTGCAACACATACATAAGCACAGACAGAAGAAAGAAAAGGAAGGAAGATAAGAAGTTACAATTAAACAGTGCACTTAGTTCACTTATCACACCAAACTGGGATTTCTTCTAGAAGCCAGGTTTTAGAGGGATCGAGGTTAAAGGGAGACTCAGCTGAGCCTGGAGTCTGGTCTTCTGAAGAGAGAATCTTGCAGGTCGTGATGTTAACAGATGGGATTTTTTTTCAAATAGACTGTGTTGTTCACACTGTACGAGCTTTCACTCGATTAAAGCAAGGCATAAGAGTCCAGTGCTGCTTTGTGTGGCTTTTGACTGCACAAGAAAAACTGTGAAATTCCAGAAGATCATTGTCTGAGCTCTGCCCCAGTCCTATCAATTGCAACTATTCAGAAATTTTGGTCAAATGGTATCATGTAACCAACCAGCAGTCATGTTTAAGTCGAGCAAAGTTCAGTTGAAAATTTAAGTAAGAAATTGTAACTTTTAGAACTACTTATGATCTCTTTCCTCTGTGGGCATGACCACACATAAATAAATAATTCAGGGACAACTGCCCATCATATTACCCTGCCTTTGCTGCAAATGATTGTTGGACAACTGGATGAGAGTAAGCAAACTGTTTCTTTAAAAAGTTTTGAAAATGTCGGGTAGGAGGTAGGTGTATACTGTCTTTGGAGAGTACCTTCCCCCAGCTTGAGAAGGTAGTACCATCCCCATTCATTCCAGTATATCAAGAAAAACCCCAGATTCCTTCCTAAGGTGGGATGGCCCTCACCGTCAATAGCCCTCTGATTTAATTCACTCTGGGATCCACGTCTCTTCGCAATCCTTCCTGTAGTTCCGAAAACTCCCACTACCCAGCTCTGGCACTGCTGGCATTGTTGGAGTTGTCAGCCCATCAGATTGATTGGCAGTTCCAGAAGTTGGGGCATCATCCCACTGAGGGGCTGATGCCCCACTTCCAACCTGCTGCATAACATTGTGGTGAGGTGAAGTTTCTCTTTGGTGATTGGTCTCTGACTACGTCCAACCTACATTACACATGTACATTGTCAATGAATTATGAGGAAAAATTTTAAATCAAGTTTTTTTTCCTATTTAAGATCATCCATTCTTCACCTTTTACATCAGTTTCCTACTGAGATGCCTTGTGCAGGGCTCCTGGAAAGACTAACTTGCGGATCAATGAGGTGAAAGCTCTAATCTAACTGTTAAAAATAATGTCACTCCTGTAACCAGCATCTTGACTATTTAAAGTAAAAAGCAATCGGTAAAGGGTTAATAATTATGCAACTACATTGTCAAAAAATAAAACAAAGGTGTCTTGTTTTGGGTTTAGCTCTATCCATTTTAAAGCAAATATGAAAATATAGCATGAGGTGACATCAGAAACCGTTTACCTCATACTCCTGCGAGAACTTCAAGTTGTCATTAGCTTTCAACCGCTCAATGTGATCCGCGAGCTCAGAGATAGGGATTGGTGGATGATTGGCCATGCCTGACAAATTGGACAAGAATAAAACACATCACAAGAGCAATATTTAATGATACAGTGGTACAACACAAATCTGTAAAGCAATTTGTTAGAAGAGCTTGACATGTAAACTAGTAACCATGTTTGATGTTGAGAGAAATTTAAAAAAAAAGCAGGCAGTTTGATTACTCAAAGCAGGGCATGCTCAGAAGAGAAGGGGCTCTCAAGGCAATTAGCAGTTACCGCTCATGCTCTAGAAGCTCACATTCCCAAAATGTTGCCGAAGTTAGCTGGGCAGAGAAGATGGAAGGTTAGCCCTGGCACTGACTGCTGCTTTGAGTAATGACAGCGTTGCCACACTTCAAACTTATCTCCCTACAATGTACAAAGAGCTATCTGCATCAAGTTAAAATGAGAACTGTGGAATGTGAACTACACAAACAAGCAGCCAGAAGCCTGAAACGAGAGAAAAAGATTCAGAAGGAAGAAGTAGTGAATTAATGTCAGGGAAAACTAACTTGTTGAATGGAGGTTACCATGGTAACTGGAGACACCTGAACCTGTAAAGAAAATTGGGGGGGAGTGTATAAATAAAGTTTCCACTCTTCCTCCAAAGAAAAATAAACACAGGGAAAACAGAACAAATTCGTGAAGGTGCTGTCAAAAATGTGTTTTTGTTTTGCCACAAAAACAAGATTAAATCATTTTATTGCAAATGTTTTTTTAAAAAAGGGGAATTAAATCATGAAATTACTTCCACCCATGTTTGATGCTAAAAACCTTTCACACAGCAGCCATTCACATGCACTGTACTTCTAATGAAGGACTGACTGCATGGACCAGGGATAAACAGCAATTACAGAGCACACAAAGACTGCAAAATAATTCAAACTTCGAAAATGTTTCCACTGATCACAGATTGCAGGGGATGAGGGCTGGGGAGGAACAGGACAAAGATTACCGTTTGATTTATTTTGCTCAGTGTGACAGGAACAGGACACTCATGTCAAATATGATAGTCCCAAGTCAAAAACTCCTGGCCAAAATTAAATCCCATGATCGCTCCTACAACCTGCTGCGAGTATCAACATTTTTTTGAGAGAAGCAAGATTCAGGAGCTTGTCTCCATAGCCTGACACTTTTCCTTAGGACTGTAAACATTTGTGAACCAGTCTCTCTACTGCCCTTCATTCATTTTTAGGCCATGTTAACTTGTTTGAGCACCTGTCTGGAGAAGGCCAGAAAGCACTTCACTGGTTTTACAATAGTGAGCAGCCGGCAAGGAATAATGACGGTAACTAATGGAACATGGAGAACTGCACATAGGCACATTGAGAGCATGCATGTGCATGGAAAGCAAAACTAAAGAACTGTGGAACTCAAAAGGAAAATTACAACAATATTATAATTTTATCCAGCACTCAAATGTTGAAAACAAACTTAGGAGACTTAGACCTTTTGGACTACCCATGCGACAGTGTTAGTACCATCTAATTACTGAGCAGCCGTGTAGCTGGAAAGGAAGAACATGGAGCCAAACATGGGGTTGATGGCAGGAACTGAGTTATTGGCCAAGGCTGTAAAGAGTTGGTAATCACTACACAGGTCACAGATACAACTTCATTCAGTGCTCAGTACCTTCAACGGTACCAGTTACAGAAGCACTCTTATCTAAGAGAATTTGTTGATTAGTTCTTGAGGCATAGATTGAATTCTGCTCCTCTTTTTCTCCACATAAAGATTCTCCCACCCCAGCTTAGATCATTTTCACTACACATCTATGATAGAGACTCAACGTAATGTGTCACTATTGGGTCTTGACATCAAATCGCAGCAGGTTGCCCTTCTGAGCTGTAGACCAATTGGTTTGGGAAACAGGAGGCAGTTACTCAGAAAAATAAGTTTTCCAAAGGAATTCAAAAGTCAATATTTATATTTTAGTGCTTCTAGTAAAGAAAAACAAAAGCATCCTCAATTCCTGTTAAGTTGGAAATCTGAGGTCTTAAGGGTGGGGGAGCTGTCAGTTGATACAAGCCAGTTAGTAGTTAGTTTGTTGGACCTGACACTAGCCATGCATCAGAAAAAAAATCAGGGACTATAGTGCAAAATTCCACAGCTGCAAAAGTGGATAATTATTCCTTGACTGTTTTTATTTCAAGACATTTGCAAATTTTAATTTAAATGGCATTAAAAGGTAAAATTTCTTTTGGGCAAAAGGAGGTGTTAGGTTTTTTGATGACATCAAAATAATAAACACTAATAAAGCAAACAGGGAACTTTCAACATGTCAGTATTAAGCAGCACATTGTCAGGTATAGCACACAAGATACAGGGTACAGCTATGTCTGCATGTACTTAGTGTTGGTCTTGAAATTACCTTATAAAAAAATTAGAATAAGAATGCTTACTGCATTTGTAATAAATTGCTTTCAAAGTATTTTATTGTAGGTATTAACCCATGTATAATAAATGGGTCAATACCTCTTTTGAAAATGGCACAGGAAAGAACTTTATATAACCATGTTGAGCATTTGTATGCTAATTTTTGCATATCCCAATTTCAAGGTTGATAGCTGAAATTTTTCAGTCATCGTAGTTTTGAGGCTGGAAGTACCTGTTAGGATAGTACTAGCAATGGAATAAAACTGATTGAAAATTGTAGGCAAATGTGTCTTAAGGCCAATCTCTGAAAACACTCGACTGGTAACATACCAGAGCAACTTAGGCATTTTCTTCTCTCACGGTAGATATCTTTCATTATCAATTAACATTGCCCTAATTTATGTTATTTCCTTCGTCGGATGAATGTGTTGCCGACAAGGTCTGCACTTGCTGCCCATTCCTGACTGCTCTTGAACTGAGTGGCCTGCTCTGGTATTACAGAAAGTTGTTTACAGTCAAACACACGACTGTGGGTCTAAAGTCACATGTAGGTCGGACCAAGTATGGATGGCAGATTTTGTTTCCTAAAGGACAGTAGTGAACCAGATAGTTTTTTTTTCAGAATTCAATGGAAGTTTCGTGGTCACCATCACTGATACTGGCCTTCTATTAGAGAATTTTATGTGTTAATTTCAAATTTTAAATTATACCAATTGTCAATTTGAACCACTGTCCCTGAGGTCTGTGCAGTCAAGTTGCATTGCCACCGTCTCCAACCTGCACCTGGTAAAGGATGTTAAAGAGCAGCTGCAACACATCTTCTGGGGGAGGGTGATAACGGAGATGTTGATTACTAGGAGCACAAATTTAAAGTGATTGGCAGAAGGATTAGAGAGGACATGAGGAAAATGTTTTCACCCAAAGGCAGGTGGAATCTGGAAGGTGGAATCTGGAATCTGCAATCTGCTGCCTCGTTTGGTGTTTGGGGTGAAAACACTCAAGTCATTTTAAACGAAGGTGAACTGCCCTTGAAGCCTGTAACCTGCAAGGCTACAGATCAGGTGCTGGTAAGTGGGATTAGAATGGCAGCTTTTATTTCAATTAGCCCAGACACCATGAGCTGAATGGCCTCTTTCTGTACTGCAATATTTCTATGGTTCTAGTAATTTAAAGTGGCCATTTAAGTTTAATCAGAATCTGATAAATTTTGAAAAATAGGTGCTTGGTTTACTCAATTATAGCAAATGACTTTTTTGCTCTTTGGCCACCATTGTGATATCTATTGAGTACATCTGATCTACAGTTTGTTGGGAATGATCAACACCACATTGTAGACTGTCTTTGTCTTCTGATTATTGGTCTGGTGAAAGCATTCAGGGAGCACTGCATCTAGCAGCAAAGACATATCAATGTGAGTTAGTCCCCTTATCTAAACCCATTCACAAGACTGGTGAAAATACCTGGCTCTAAACAACAGCTGAGCGGTTATTATCTGTTACCTTTCCATTTCATTCAGTAACACTTTAGCTGGGTTTAATACTACCTCCACGTGGAATGAGTAATTCCTTCATGTGGGAGATTTGTGGAATACATCATTAGACCAGGTTGGCCCTTGTGGTGCAATGGCAATGTCCCTATCTCTGAGCCAAGAGACCGGGTTCAAGTTCCACCTGCTCCATGTGTGTGTCACAACATTTTTGAACAGGCTAACTAGAAAATATGTACATCACTCAACCAGTACATGACACCCAAAGCAACAGCATTCCAGACTCAGCTGACAGGTGACTTGGTTTCTCCAAGATATCAACTCCGTGAACTCTTTCTCTGCCTGGGCATTCCAGACAGTGCCCCAGCTACAAGTTTCTAAAACTCACTGTACTCCTGCTTAGTCTGGATGTCAGTCTCTTGCAGTACTCCGATCCAGACCAGACTGCAGTGAGATGTGTTATTACTTCAGGTTTGTACTATTTTAATTTATTTCTCCTATTCATGTCTCTTTACGGTTGGGCAGTAACTTGAGAGAAGAAAACTATACTTTTGGAGGGAAGAAGATCCCAGTAATACTTCACACTTTGCAAAAACCATTACCAGAGTATAAACCAATCAAAAGTATAATGGCTGGTCAAGAGGGAGCAGCCCCAACCAGTTAACAAAGTCTGCTGGTTGTTCCTAGCAGTCCTGAATCTGGGACGCTACAAACAAGTTTTCACTGAGGAGTACCAGCACGAGTGGTATTAGGTAGCTACAGTGGCACTGCAGGAAGACAGCAATATTAAACAGCACAGAAGACTCAACACACCAAAGGCAATCTTTTTTCACCTTTCCTTCCTCTTTTGCTTTATTTAAACCAGAAGCTCTTTGCTGACATATAAAAAACTTGATGTAAGTTTTTTAACATGGCAATGAAAAAATCAACAGAGTTTTGTGTAACCACATTTCTCTCTCACACACCCAAACAAAAAAGCAAAACAAAACATGGTCCAACACAAACCTGGATAGCTTGGATTTAAACTTTTCCACCTCTCACCTGGAGTCTGAAAATTGAGACGTCTTAGTTCTACTGGGTCCGTGGGATGATGGGAAGGTAATTCTTTGCTGTTCGGAATGCTGCTTTTTCGCGAGTCAGATTCTGTCCTTTTCCTACAAGGAGGATGTTGACTGATGTTAACAATCATGGAAAGAGACTAAACTCCATGCAGTTAAATAAACAGAAGAAGCAGATTTAGTCACAAGCAGCTCAGGGCAGAAATGATGAAAATCAACCTGCTAAAGACTTGCTGGACCGATAGTGGCTGCATCAATGGTCGATAACCTTATTCACAACCCCTGTGGTTTGCTCCAAAGGCAATGTCCATTTTCAGATATTTAAACTACTTTTTCCCCTCCATTTTCTCCCTCTCCATCAAATGGAGCTTGTAGGCTTTTACATTACATACACGGGTATCATTTAAATTCAATTACACTCTTCAGCCACAGTCTAATGACAAACTCTTTCAATCCCATTGGCATATTTGCTGCAGCAGTAACTATAAATATCTTACAAAATCAGAAAATGGATTTTACCCACTTTTTTAAAATTAAAAATGTAGTTTTAAAAAAAACCTATTCCCTCAAAAATGCAATCATATTTTTTCCTAGACTGTAAGGCAGCCTCTGTTAGATTATAAAGGCTGCCGGGGAAAGCAGTTAAAAAAAAGTGCATATTATACAGAATGATAAAGGAGAGAAACTAAAAAGTGTTCCGGATGGCAAGTCCCATTATAATACTGCAGCTCCAAAACTGCCAGGTCACGTGGCCTTTGATTGCTGTCAGGAGTTATTAGTTACAGGAAGGATGAAAATCACATATAAGATTTCATGGCAAAGCTTTCAATTGAGGAATTAAAAGGGGAGTGGGTGGTTATTTAGATAGAAATAATGCACAAGGGGATAGAGCAGGCAATCGGCAGTAAATAATGATGCACATTTGTCGGTAGGCATGACGGGCTGTATGGCTTCCTTCTAGGCTGAAACACTTTGGTGATTTTGTGCGATAAATGATGACATTCATCGTGCACATTTGTCTGTTTGTCAGTACTGCAGAATGCATTTTCGTTTTTGGTTCATGCCTCAGGTGTGTGTGTGTGTGTGTGTGTGTGTGTGTGTGTGTGTGTGTGTGTGTGTGTGTGTGTGTGTGTGTG
>NC_063334.1:40313086-40462249 GCF_021869965.1 Rhincodon typus
GTGCGCATACACCAGTCTGTGTCAAATCAAACAATTCTCAGTGTAAAACTTAGGTGTCGCTTTCCCCATTCTTCTACACTCCCCCAACCTTCCTTTATACCACCTTTGCTTACCTGTCCGGTTTGCTGTCCCATTGTATTGCAACAGGGGATAAAAAAAAAAGAAAGGTTGGTGCGTTAGCTTCCGACTCAGACAGCAATAACCATGGCAACATACTTGCTTCAATGCAGATGTCTCCCTGGCAGGAAACATATTACTTAACATGCAAATTAGGAACTGACAGTTCATCAGTGCAGTTAACGCTTTCTAATAGCAGTATAATGAAGGACTAAAGGTCAGGCCAAGAAAACAGTAACATGCGTGCCTCAACAGAAATATATTTCAATTCTAATGTCACATTCGCTTATGGCCACAGTATACTGAAATGCCATACTTAATTATCTTTCTAGTGAAGGTAGTGATCGCACAGTTTGCAATCCTTAAATGTTTACCAGTCATCAAAGAACAAAGAATAGTACAGCACAGGAACAGGTCCTTCGGCCCACGATGACTGCCAACACATGATATGTTTCCAAACCACAAACCTTTTTCCCCAGACGCAGTCCATATCCCTCTATTCATATGTCTGTCAAGATGCTTCTTAAATGTTGGTATTGCAGCTACCTCCATTACCATCTCTGGCAATGCATTCCAGGCACTTAATACCCTCTGTGTAAAAAAACTTGTCTCTCACATCTCCTTTAAACTTAACCCACTTTTCTCTTAAATCTATGACGCCTAGTAATTGACATTTCTAAACTGGGAAAAAGATTCTGACTATCCATTCTCTCCATGCCTCCCATAATTCCGCAAACTTCGATCAGGTCCCCCTCATCTTTCGAGTTCAGGTGAAAACAAACTAAGTTTGTTGAGTTTCTCTGCATAGCCAACAACGTTCAAACAAGGCAACATTCTGGTAAACCGTAGATATACCCTCTCCAAAACATCCATATCCTTCTTGTGGTGTGGCAACCAGAACTGTACACAATATTTCAGATGTAGCCTAATGAATATTCGACATATTTGCAACATGACTTGCCAGTTTTCATACTCTATGCCCCGTCTGATGCAGGCAGTCATGTTAATATGCCTTCTTGACCACCTTATCCACTTGTGTTGCCACTTTCAGGGAACTGTGGACTTGTATGTCTAGATCCCTCTCTATGTTGTTGCAACCCAGGGTTCTGCCATTTACTGTATACTTCCCTCCTGCATTAGATCTTCCAAAATGCATCACCTCACATTTGCCCAAATTAAACTCCATCTGCCATTTCTTGGCCCAAGTGTCCAGTCTATCAATATCCTGCTGTATCCTCTGACAATTGTCCTCACTATCCGCAATGCCCCCAAACTTTGTATTGTCTACAAACTTACTGATCAGGCCACCTACATTCTCCTCCAAATCATTTACATATTTTACAAACAACAGAGATCTCAGCACTGGTCCCTGTGGAACACCACTAGTCACAGGTCTTTAGTCTGAAAAACATCTTTCCACCGTTACACTATGTCTTCTATAACTAAGTCAGTTCTGTATCCATCTTGCTAGCTTACAACGGATCCCAAATGACTTCACCTTTTGTACCTGCCTGCCATGGGGTCCTTTGTCAAAGGCCTTGCTAAAGTCCATGCAGACAACATCCACCACCCAGTCGCATCAATTATCCTTGTCACTTCCTCAAAAACTCAATCAAGTTTTTGTGACACAACTCTTCCTGCACAGAAGTATGAGAGATAGTAGGAACTGCTGGAGAATCCGAGACAACAAGGTGCAGGGCTGGATGAACACAGCAGGCCAAGCAGCATCATAGGAGCAGAGAGGCTGACGTTTCGGGCCTAGACCCTTCATCAGAAAAGGGGGAGGGGAAGGGGGTTCCGAAATAAATAGGGAGAGAGTGGGAGGCGGATAGAAGAGGGATAGAGGAGAGGATAGGTGGAGAGGAAACAAACAGGTCGAAGAGGCGGGGATGGAGCCAGTAAAGGTGAGTGTAGGTAGGGAGTTAGGAAGGGGATAGGTCAGTCCAGGGAGGATGGACAGGTCAAGGGGGCGGGATGAGGTTGGTCGGTAGGAGATGGAGGTGCAGCTTGAGGTGGGAGGAGGGGATAGGTGGGAGGAAGAACAGGTTAGGGAGGCAGGGACGGGCTGGACTGGTTTTGGGATGCGGTAGGGGGAGGGGAGATTTTGAAACTTGTGAAATCCACATTGATACCATTGGGCTGCAGGGTTCCCAAGCGGAATATGAGTTGCTGTTCCTGCAACCTTCGGGTGGCATCGTTGTGGCACTGCAGGAGGCCCAGGATGGACATGTTGTCTGAGGAATGGGAGGGGGAGTTGAAATGGTTCGCGACTGGGAGGTGCAGTTGTTTATTGCGAACCGAGCGTAGGTGTTCTGCAAAGCGGTCCCCGAGCCTCCGCTTGGTTTCCCCAATGTAGAGGAAGCCACACCGGGTACAGCGGATGCAGTATACCACATTGGCAGATGTGCAGGTGAACATCTGCTTGATGTGGAAAGTCTTCTTGGGGCCTGGGATGGGGATGAGGGAGGAGGTATGGGGGCAGGTGTAGCACTTCCTGCAGTTGCAGGGAAAAGTGCTGGGTGTGGTGGAGCTGGAGGGGAGTGTGGAGCGGACAAGGGAGTCACGGAGAGAGTTGTCCCTCCGGAAAGCAGATAAGGGTGGGGAGGGAAAGATGTCTTTGGTGGTAGGGTCGGATTGCAGATGGCGGAAGTGTCGGAGGATGATGCGTTGGATCCGGAGGTTGGTGGGGTGGTACGTGAGGACGAGGGGGATTCTTTTTTGGTTCTTATTGCGTGGACGGGGTGTGAGGGATGAGGTGCGGGAGATGTGGGAGGCACGGTTGAGGGCGTTCTCGACCACCGAGGAGGGGAAGTTACGGTCCTTGAAAAACGAGGACAACTGAGATGTACGGGAGTGGAATGCCTCATCTTGGGAGCAGATGCAGCGGAGGCGAAAGAATTGGGAATAGGGGATAGCATTTTTGCAGGAAGGTGGGTGGGAGGAGGAGTATTCTAGGTAGCTGTGGGAGTCGGTGGGCTTGAAATGAATATCGGTTTCTAGGTGGTTGCCCGATATGGAGACAGAGAGGTCCAGGAAGGGGAGAGAGGTGTTAGAGATGGTCCAGGTAAACTTAAGGTTGGGGTGGAAGGTGTTAGTGAAGTGGATGAACTGTTCGAGCTCCTCGTGGGAGCACGAGGCGGCGCCGATAGTCATCAATGTAACGGAGGAAGAGGTGGGGTTTAGGGCCGGTGTAGGTACGGAAGAGGGATTGTTCCACGTAACCTACAAAGAGGCAGGCGTAGCTTGGGCCCATGTGGGTACCCATGGCTACCCCCTTTGTCTGTAGGAAGTGGGAGGAATTGAAAGAGAAGTTGTTGAGTGTGAGGACGAGTTCGGCTAAGCGGATGAGGGTATCAGTGGAGGGGGACTGGTCGGGCCTGCGGGACAGGAAGAAGCCGAGGGCCTTAAGGCCATCTGCATGGGGAATGCAGGTGTAGAGGGACTGGACGTCCATGGTAAAGATGAGGTGTTGGGGTCCGGGGAATTGGAAGTTCTGGAGGAGGTGGAGGGCGTGGGTGGTGTCACAGACATAGGTAGGGAGTTCCTGGACCAAGGGGGAGAAAATGGAGTCTAGATAGTTGGAGATCAGTTCGGTGGGGCAGGAGCAGGCGGAGACAATGGGTCGACCAGGGCATTCAGGTTTGTGGATTTTGGGAAGGAGATAGAAGTGGGCAGTGCGAGGTTGGGGAACGATGAGGTTGGAGGCTGTGGGTGGGAGGTCACCTGAGGTGATGAGGTTGTGGATGGTTTGGGAGATGATGGTTTGGTGCTCAGGGGTGGGGTCATGATCAAGCGGGCAGTAGGAGGAGGTGTCGGAGAGTTGGCGTCTGGCCTCGGCGATGTAGAGGTCAGTGCGCCATACTACAACTGCGCCTCCCTTGTCCGCGGGTTTTATGGTGAGGTTGGGATTGGAGCGGAGGGAGTGGAGGGCTGCATGTTCTGCGGGGGAGAGGTTGGAGTGGGTGAGAGGGGTGGAGAGGTTGAGGCGATTGATGTCTCGACAGCAGTTGGAGATGAAGAGGTCGAGGGAGGGTAGGAGGCCTTGGGGTGGTGTCCAGGACGATGGGGTGTGTTGGAAGCAGGAGAAGGGGTCAGTAGAGGGAGGGTTAGGTTCACGGTTAAAGAAGTAAGTGTGGAGGCGGAGGCGGCGGAAAAACTGCTCTATGAATCTGCTCAAGAGTCTTCCCATTTGTTACTTCACATTAATTTAGATGTTAGGAGGGTTAAATACTTCAGTCAGGTGGATAGAACCTGTAGTGCCCCTATGATTGGAGACAGCAGCATTGGCAAACAGCAAACTCCTTGTTTTGGCTGTGATATTAGTTTTCACTGAATTACAAAGTGCTGTCTGAAAATCTCACATAACTATTTAAACTCCTTTGTTATTTTTATTCATATTAGCAATCTATTGGACACCAATGCATCAACGCCTTGAACACAGCCTGCAAATCTTCAATGAGATAGCTGGAAACTAATTACTATTTCTTTGCTATTTACACTCTTTACAAGGTAGATTGTAGCAAGAATTCTTCAGAACCTCTCTCCCAGTTCCAGCTACATGACCTCAAAGCACCTGACGTCAATAATGAAGGTATGTAATAACTTCGCTAAACAGTTTGACTAGAAAATATAAGCTACAATTCAGTGCCTCAGTAGTGTGGCAACCTTGGTTACATTGTTAATACATGACTCTTTACAACACAGTTCTTCCCTGATAGCAATGCATTGATGACCATAATTTTTGCACTAAATCAGTACTCATTTTCTTACCTTTTATACAGGAGGATAGCAATGACAATGCAGATGATGAACACAACAGCTAATACAGGGCCAACTACCCATATCAATCCTTCTTCTTCATCTTTAATGGGCTGAGGTTCAAGGTCCGCTGACAGTACAGGATCAGAGTATGGACTTGTTGCATACATCATCTGGAACATGAGTCAGAATGCCACGAAAGATTAGTAGGAATGAGTAGAACTGCTTAATCAAAACTAGAAGGAACAATTGGAACTGCATCTTTTTGTTTTAATACAAGAGGAATTAAGGATTTGCATAACGAATGTGGACTGGGAAATCAGCACAGAGCTGCTACATTGTGACACGTGGAAGTAACCATATTGGATTTCCCAATCAGTGTGTTCAGGAGTTGAGGGCAACTGTAATAATATAGCCATCCATGAATGAGTGATCTCCGTTGTGCTGTGGAGGGAAGGTACATACTTCAGGAGGTACCAATCCTGCTTGAGGTACCACAGTGTTGCTGAAAGCAATGGACAACTAATTGTGCGCACGTGACATCCTATGTTGATAAGAGCACTAGGGCTACGCAATTAAAATGTAAAAGCTTGATTTCTCTGTCACAATGATGACACATGATACAGAACTTGGATTATCTGAAAACAAGACACTTGATTCATTATGAATTCATGAAGAAAAGGGACAGTTTACAGTTGTTCCAGCGTAGCACCGCATTATGTATCTAAACTGTTCACTGAGGCAGGGGTCCCAGCTGGAAAAGTTCTAGGCACTTCCTCACTTCAGTTGTTTAAACCTTCCATTATTAAAATTAATAAAATGCTGTGACTTTTCATAGAAATTATTTTTCTCACTTTGTGATAAATGCTTATAATATGTCTTAATAGCATTTGTTAATTTGGATTTTTAACAAGTTCTGTGAAGGTGATTTTTTCTTTCAGTCCGCAGAAAGTCATTTGGAGTTGTGCCCCAAACAGATCATTTCAAAGGAGGCATGTAATTTAGTTAAATGCCTTACCAGGGTACCTGCAGTGTTAACTGATGGAGAGATTACATTGTTGAGTTTATGACTTACAATATGAAAGAAAAAAATCAGAGGCCAAAAGTAGTTTAGTTTGAGTTCAGTTCAGAAAAATCAGAAGTTCCATTCAGGGGTGGGGTTTCATGTTAGCAGAACATTCAAGTTTTCAGTTCAGGAGTTTTCACCCAAGTAAGCGGCTTTTAGGTTATGAAGTCTCCAAGATGAGGGAGTTCAGAGAGAACTTTTCATGTTATCAGGACAAAAAGAGACATTTAGGCTATCAGAACCAAAAGACGGTTCAAGGTGAGCAGAACTAGAAAGAAATCATAAAAAATGTCTCAGCAGTTGAAGAAGGAGAATCGGAAACAGTCGATTAAGGAAAAAATTAAACAGTTGAGGAAAGCGGTGTTATTCCCTTGGAATTGGGATAAAGAATATTGCTGGGAAACAAGTTGAAACTTGTTTTTTTTTCTCATGTGCAAGTAATTTGATGACTATGTTCAGTGACTACCCATTATGGCAACTAACTGCAAAAACAAACTTATGACCTAACTAGCCAGGTTCCATTCTGGGATCTAACTTTTGCAGTATTACCAATCAACTGGGATTGTGGCAGCTGTTTAGGACACTGTCCCAATGATGAAATTTGCATTCGCTTTGCTAAACCACAGTCCAAGTCAGAAGCAGAATGTCAACGTTTTTAACTATTCTGGGGAGTAGATGGAAGGAATGTGCAGAAGTAATTGTAACTAGAAAATTGCAAAATCTAATCGTGAGGCAAGATCCAAGACTTGCCGGGTCTGAAAGAAAATGAAGCGTTGCCAATCTGGCCTGGTAGGAAACATCTTTCAAAAGGTACAAAAAACGTTACACATAGAGCAAATCATTCCTCCCCATTCATTCAACCTTCACATTGATAAAAGCAAGTACATCAAAGTCAGAAAATTGTTGGTGTTTAGGTTCTTCAGATTAGTTTAGATCACAGCAGCAGAAGAGTCCTCATCACCCTGAGCTGTCAAGTCCAGACAATCAAATGGAGTGAATGCAAGCAGTCTGTCCAAGGTCTTCAAATATCATTGGGAGGAAACCTCCACTTGTTCAAGTGAATTCCACCTTATGCTCCTGTGCCATGAAAACCACAAGGAGATTTATCAAATTGCCTGGATCATTAACTGCCACTGAATAACACATTTCCTTCATGGGCAGTTACTACACACGAATGCATCGACAAGACTGCCCACAAAAGAAAAGTTTTTCAATTGAAATGACCATTCCTCTGGGACGACTTGGCTGTACTGGCTCCTCAAATGTCTGCTGGTGTGTGATGGTAAACTGTACTCAAAGCCAATGCGTGTCAAAAACTTTTCACTGTGTTCGACACTTTGAGCACAGCTCTCATTCTGGATTCCTGAATCTTACTCCTTAGAACCAGACCTTTGTCACTCACGTTAATGAATGGTGGAAATAATATCCAAAGGTTGTGGATCAATCATTAGTACATGCTACATCCAGGCTTTACTGCTGATGAAGGAACTCATATTAAGAAAAAACTGCTTCAAAGGGAGCCATCGAAACTCACAGGGAACTATGGATTCAAAATGTTCTGATGTTAGCTTGTTCAGAATAAGATACAATTTACATGGCGGAATGACCTTAGAAGTGAATATGTACCAAGTACACTTTGTAATTGGTGGGATCAGATGTTCGCTCAATGCTATATTGTCAGAAGAACATGGCAGGCAGAAGCAGCAGCAATACTGCAGATATGGGCTCAGTCACTTTATTTCAAGCACTTGAAGGCAAGACACTAGCATATGAGCTCCCAGCCTTTGAAGTGACAATCATATTACAAGTCAACAGACTGCTTCTATATAGTCTTTTCAACAAGCACAGTACATGCTTTACAAGAACCCAGCAGCTTCATAGATAACGATTACTCAGGTAGCCTTCAAGGGCTCTGAAACTTGCAATGGCTACTGCATCAACTTTACTCTGGGTCCAAACATCTTATCTATTTGAGATCCTTACAGACCAATATGAACAAGGATGAAGAGTAGGCCACTCAGCCCTTCAAGCCTGCTCCAACATTCAATAAAGTCACGGCTGATCTGATTTTGACCACAACTCCTCATTCCTGCATATCCCTGATAATCTTTCATCCCCTTGTTATTAGAAACTAAATAATAATGACAAATGGCAGTTATTGAATGAGAAAATCCAGGTGTAAAGTCTTCCCCGGATAAATATGGGAGTTACTACAGTGGAAGTTTGTTGGGAGCAATTTATTACTCTGAGTCAATCTACTGACCTGCTGAAATATAAAGCTAAATGGGGTATAGCTAGGGTTATTCATTCATGGGATGTGGTTAGCACTAGCAAGGCTGGCATTTATTGATAATTACCCTCTTGGAGGTGGTGTTAAGTGGCCTTATGGAACTGCTGCAGTCCTTGTGGTGTAGGTACACCCAGAGTGATATTTGGAAGGAGTCCCAGGGTGATGGCTGAGAAGGAAGAGTGATATGTTTTCAAGTCAGGATGGAGCATGACTTGGATGGGATCTGGCAGGTGGTGGTGCCCAATGCCCTTGTCCTTATTGGCAGGAAAAGTCATGGTACCCAGAGGTTTGTTGCATAGGCAATTGGCCTTTGTGCAGTTTTGTCTTGCCCATGGCTGGTCGTTTTGTCTGGTTTTATCTCTCATTGTTTCTGGCAGCAATTTGATATGACTGAGTTGCTTACTAGGCATCCACACTGCAGACGGCAACAATCATGCATAGGTTAGAGGGGTAACAATTAGAAATTTCCTATGACAAAGGGCATTAGAAATCCAGTTGAGACTTGTTGCAACAACCAAACAGTTTCTTGATTACCATTACCAAGCTACGTTTTTGTTCTAGATTGTTTCATGAACTGAAATCAAAGTCAACCTCATGTTTCCAGATCTTCCACCTCAGTCCCTCGACAACCCATTCGTTAACATAGCCACTAATGTTGGGAGACCTAGATGACTGCTGCTTAGTTACTAAGACAAGACTTTCCAATAGTACCAAATTTTATGCTCATGACGATGATGGAAATCCTTGACTGGTGTTGTGAAATACCAGTCCATTAGACAGCACTAGTGTTACTCAGTGGTACTTAAGCTGCCAAGTACCAACTTTAAGCTGATTTATAACAGATGTTGGCAAAGGTTGTGAGATACCAATAGATGCAATATCTTCTTCCTGGGACTTGAGCAATGTAATTGTCTCCTGATCAGCCTTGATTCTGGAGTAGATCTGAACATGAAAGGAGGTTTCACTCAGCTGCATCCCGAGATTTTATTGCTACTTGATAAATCAACTTTGGTCTTACTGTGGTCAAGGTTTATGACGTAATGCTCAAAAGGATTACACCTATCTGGTGTACTAAACATGGGACAGATATTACATGTGGAAGTGTGTGGAATCTTGCAGAAGATAAGAAAGGCAAGTTTTTAAGGACAAGTTTTAAAAGCACTGATGGAATAGTCAACATTTCTGGATTTAAGTCAGCTGAGGTTGTGTTAATTCTGAAGTAGTTTAGAATATTTCTTCCATTAAGACTACAACAGTTAAACAGTATACAAACCTATTTCCATTCTAAGTCCTAATAGCTTAATAAAATTTACCTGTATGTTTCCAAGGCTCAAACAGAATGAGTAAACACAGACAAAGAAAAGGCAACTTAATCAACTTCTATCAACAATTCACAATGATACTTCAATAATTACATATACATGAGCAAGCTGGCTAAAGAAACAAAATTCATCAGTCTGTTATCCAAGATGGTTGAGGTAAAACCAACATAATTGACAGGGCTGCAAGCAGAAAGGATGAAGATCACCATCCAGGTACACATCTACAGTGCAGCAAATACATTTTCTCCAATACTTTAGCTAGCGGAGTTGAAATGAATAATGAAGAACACTCAAATGATACTTCAATGATTCTAAGTAACAAAAAATGATTGGATAATCCAAATGTTTTATGGTTTAAGGAGATCATAGTTATCACAAATTTTATACTTCACTTTTTTGGTTCGTTTAATTTCAGGCAAAAGTCAGCATCAAGGTTAAGATGATATGGTAATCCAATCCTCATGGAGATCCATCATACAACTGCATCATTTTAATGCATTTTGTGTCGCAATTAATATATCAGTTAACCTCTGTTCTGCAGGAAGGATTAGCTTGGTTCTTTTCCATATAGCAGATTAGAGTAAATGACCACCAAGTTAGAAGCGCAGGATGACAGCACAATAGGTCATTCAAAACGCTTAAGTCGATACCTTATCATTATTCCACTCTTGAAATTTCAATGTTCTAAAGAATTACAAACCAATGTTAAACAGGTTAGCACAACTGGAATACTTCATTTCCCTTACCCTATTAGGGCATCAATTAATTGCGAGATGTTTTAAGTCCAGCATAGTTACCTTTGTCATAAATACATTATGTTTGATGGTACCTGAAATTGATCGTTTTGAATCCTATGGGATTTAATAGAATTAAGACGAGTGATCGTCCTTCACTTGTGAATTTATGAATTAAAAGCAGGAGTAGACTATTTGGCTCATTGAACCTGCACCGCGTTTTGAAAAGACCCAACTGAAATGACTTTAATCAAACTTACAGATTCAGGGCTGTCAAGTACCGCTAAAATAAAGAAAACGTATTCTTGGCCACTTTGGAGACGCTTATTTTCAAATCCATTGTAAAACAGCTGATCACCAAGGGTAAATTCATTGGGCAGGATCTCAAAGTGGGCGGCAATGTATGGCTTAAGAGCATCTGCTTGCCTCCTTAGACGGATACTTCTTCGTTTTCTGCTAATTTCTCTCAGTAACTGGAAAAGAAAAGAAAATTGCTTTTATTTCTCAAGCTGAAGGTCAAAATACATATTCTACACAACTAACAATGAGCAAATGTGCCTGATCCATGCTGAGCAGAGCTCTGAGCATTTCTTTGTTTAATATTGATTGGTATCAATCATACCAACAAAATAAATCAAAATTCTAAATCCTTGGTGGCTGCTGAACACTGGGGAATCAGCATACTACGCAATTGCTGCTCTAGGAATCATATGAAAATGCATCAACAGGCCAATCATTAAACAACATTATTCACAAAATCCCTCTGTAAGATTGAAAATGGGCTTCATCAGAAACATTTGCTTACAGATTAATTGGGTGGATATTTTGAAGGGCAGGAATGTGTTGAGATTGAATTATCAGCATTCACAGTCATTACCTTTCTGAAACGGACCACAGTTTTCAGTATATTGGGCACGCACAGATAAATAGAAGAATCCTGAGGTTGTGTTCATCACCCAGGACTCTAACCCAGGGTATGTTATAGCTCCTCTCAGATGCTCTTCAACCATCACTGAAATCAGTGAGAATTTCAACATTCCTATTTCAACATTACTGTGAGAAACACTTTAAAAAGAGACATCTTGTTCAGTCGGGGTGGGACCAGGGTTTTAATAATAATGGGATCAAAAAGATTTGGTGAACAATGCAATTGATTTTGAAAAAAATAATTTTGTATTCATAATCCACTGTTAAACACTTAATCAGGGGATTTTTAAAACTAGATTTTAAAGTTGTTTTTCAGCGTTTTTCTGAATAGGTCAGATTTTGTCAACACCTCCATGTGTGTCTTAATATATAATTTGCTCTGAGTAAAAAATCTTTTATTTTCTATTTTCAAAAGAAAAAGATTCCAGTTTAGGTATTTGTGAACACCACTGAAAGTGACTGTCTGCTTGGTAAGTCTGATGACATCACTACATCTTCATGCTGGTAATGCCCAGGAAAAGAATGTGGCAATCACAGTTTTTGAGCTCACTGAAATACAATTCATGAGTTCAATCTTCAGAGTGAAAAGCTTACATATGCAGTAAATAGGAGTGGCAGGACATCACAAGCGCAACTGTATGTGCACAGATGGATCTTGAGCTATATTTGCGTTGGTACTATACACTGTTCAATATTTACTTCCCCTCTCTCCTGGTCAAAATTCTATCACATACAAGGGATTAGGCAACTGGTTCACATGGGAGATTTGATACGATACCCCATACAGTATGCTGTTGCTGTCTTCACAAATACAATTAGCATTGAATAGATAACTTGATGCAAACATCAGTTTTGTGCATTATTCTCACTGTTGTCACAACTGAAAATGTTGAATGAGGTATAACTACGTTTTTAATGGTATGATAATTCAGAACTGTCATGGAGGACATAGAGGACATTGACAAATTTCACTGGTCAGCCGGCTTTTGACAGGATCTTCTACAGCACTTCCGACTGACTAAGTCAAAAGCCTCAGTCAGTTTGATGAAGGCCATGAAGAGTGTTGTTCCTAGCATTTCTCTAGGAGTTGCCCAGCAGTGAAAATCATGTTTATAGTTCCACAGTTTGGTTGGAAGCCACACTGGCTTTCAGGAAGGAAGGGTTTCCTCAACGATTAGGAGAAGACATCTAATGAGAATGTGTGCAATGATCTTCCCAGTGATGGAGAGTAGGGAGATTCCTCACTAGTTCCCATAGTCCACTTTGTCTACTTTCTTGAAGACCGTGTTGGAGGCAGAATTCCTGAGATAAATATGAAGTTATTTCTTCTTTGTCTCAGATTTTCAGCAACAGTTGATGGAGATGACTGGGTAAGCTCTGCTTATCCAATTTGAAAATCCCCGCTAGAATCATCTTTTCTCCTGTGGCTTTTCCATTCTTCATGCTTCTCATGGCAGTGTCAACTTCTGCCACACTAGCTGAGAGTCTAAGATCATTTATGATGGAGAATTTCCTCAAACTTGACCTTGTTAACAACTGCTTCATGGTTTAGGAGTTCTTTGAAGTATCCTCTCCATTGGAGGCTGATGTTTTCTCTGTATCTCAAAGTGGTTGCATCTTTACTCCACACAGGTTTGAGGCCAAAGGTGTTAGGTCTATATATTGACTTATTAGCACTGAAGAAACCCCAGGTAACAGCATGGAGTTGCAACTCCCTAGCATTCTCAGTCACCATTTCTCTCATTCTTCTTTAAACTCCACCTTTATTTTTTGATGAGTCCTCCTCGTTGCCTCATTGGCAATGGTGCTTTGCCAGGCATGGAGAGCTTCTGACGACCAGATACCAGTGGTGGTCCTCACCAATGTTAATATGACAGAATTCTTTGAGGTCAGGTCAGGGGTCAAGCAAAGATTGCCAACTATCATTGCCCCCACACTCTTCTCCATTTTCATCGCCACCATTCTTCATCTTGTCAAGAATAATCTCTCCAGCGGTGTGGACATTGTCTACAGGATGGATGGAGGACTTTTCAACATTAACCAGTTGAAATCCAAGAAGAAACCAACACCGACCTTGCTTGTGGAACTCTGCTCTCTCAGAAAAGAGCTTCAAGTCTTGCAAAATGTCTTTGCAGAAGCATACAGAACGGTGGCCTCAGCCTTAATCTCAAGAAGACTCAAATCCTTTATCAACCTGACCCAGGTCAAGATCTGGTCCATCCCTCCATTAAGATAAATGGAGAAATCCTCGCTAATGTGGAACATTTCTCCTACCTGGGAAGCTCTCTCTCATCTAGGGCTGACATTTATGTACCGATTCAACATCTCATCCAATCTGCAAGCCTCACTTTCTGACAGCTTAGGATGAGTCGCTTCTGGATGAGAGTCTTCCAAATGAGAGCACAATAACATCCATGCTGATATGATGAGTCTTGAGTATAAGCCATTCTTTCTTCCAGCACTTCTATATAGCTCTGAAACTTGGACTATGTACAGATGCCACCTCAAGATCCTTGAGAAGCACCATCAAGGTTTGTGATGGATTCTCACATCAGCAGGACAGGTGTACTAAAATCTGTATCCTTGAAACAGCTAATAGCACCAGCATTAAGATCACAAATATCTGACCAACTCCACTGAGCCAGTCACATACTTAGGACGCCTGAGTTCTGACTGTCAAAGCAAATCTTTGTGCAGCTCAAGGAAGGCACTTGACTGAGAGGAGGTCAGAGGTAGCATTTCAAAGACTCCCTGAAGTCACCCCTCAAGAAATGCAACATAGATGTCAATGCATGGTAGACCTTCATTTAGAAGAAACCAATTTGGAGGAAGCTCTTGCATGAAGGGATACAATTCTTTGGGAATAACCATTGGCAAGACAAAGTAGGAAAAGGAACCAGAGAAGGGAATGCCAACGAGTTCAAAGCCAAGGTCCACTTCCAACTCCCAGAAATACCCGCCAAATGTGTGGTTGGAGATGTGGCTCAAGGATTGGGTTCATCAGCCACACAAGAACCTAAAGAACCCCTGCCTAGTGACCTGGACTTTCCTACGTGGACAATCATATTTGTTTGTGCGTGATTGCCAATGATGATGAATTCAGAATTAATTCCAAGCAATCTTTCTGGGCCTGAAAAACGAACTTTGTAAACGTGGATCATTATTTGCTGGCCCAGCATTTTTCTATTTTGGCTTCAGTTAAAAAATTAAAAGGAGTTGTAATCTGTGCGTTATACGTCTTGTTCTGCCATTTGTAAGAATTCTTCAAATGCAAGACTTGCTGCTCAACCTGCTTCCTAACTTTATTATTTCTGGATATCCTATAGGTGGTACTGTGTTGTAAATCACATTGAAATAGGAAAAATAAATGTTAATGAGCCCACTGATTCCTCGTGCGCCATGCTATGACACACCTCCTCGACAGATGGAAGTTGAACTCTGACATTCTGCCCAACCGTAAGTACAATACTGCTACACCACAAGAGACCAGGAGACGTCAAAGGAAAATTTTCAAAGCTAAATAAATTTTTTGTGCGAAGTTTCTTTTACCATGTCAAAATTAGGGCCATACTTTCACTGCAGACCAGTAAGTTCTTACTGTTGTTGCTACCTGGAAATCAATGCTGGTGGTAGTTATGAACAAACACCTAATATTCTTGTAGAACACGATTCTTCTCCCCTATCTTTTGATTCATTTAGTCCCAAGAATGATATCTAACTCCTTCTTGAAAATAAACATTTAATGTCTTGGCCTCAACTACTTTTATCAGAGAATTCTATAGGCTTACCAGTTTCTGTGTGAGGAAATTTCTCTTCAGCCCAGTTTTAAATGGTTTACCCTGAATGCTTAGACTGTGACCCTTGGTTCTGATGTCCCAGTCATCGAGAATATCCTTCCTGCATTTACCGTCTCTAGTCCTGTTAGAATCTTATAGGTTTCTATGAAATCCCACTTATTCCAAACTCCACTGAACACAGTCCTGACCAATTCAGTCCTGTCACCCCAGCAATCAGTCTGGTAAACCTTTGTTGCAGTCCTCCTAGAGCCAGAACATCCTTCCTCAGGTAAGCACACCAAAACTGCACAAAATACCTCAGGTGTGGTCTCAGTGAAGCCCTTTACAAATGAAACATGACAGCCAATTACTATTTGCCTTCTTCAATGCCTGCTGCACTTGCATGATTACTTTCAATGATTGGTGTACAACGACACAAGGTCTCATTGCACATCCTCCTCTGTAAATTTCTCACCAGGTCCTGCTTCTATTTCTGACCAATCCTATTTCCACTGGTTCGGGAAATGGGATGGGAGGTCACTTGCATGTGGAACAAGGCAAAACCAAATTAAGACCATTTGAATTTAGTGTCGAGTTTAAACACACCCTATTTTCTCTGCAGTGAGGGCCTTATCCCAAAACGTGTAACTAACTTTATCTTAAGATATAAATGCTCATAAAATATGGATAAGATCTGGGGAAATCATCAAGTTGCCAAGTTATTTAAATAGAAACAGAGAAAATAGGTGCAGGGTTAGGCAACTTGGCCCTTCAAGCCTGCACCACCATTCAATATGATCATGGCTGATCATGCAATTTCAGTATCCCACTCCCACTTTCCCTCCATACCCTTGATCCCTCCAGCTGCAAGGGCCATGACCAGCTCCCTGTTGAAGTGGATCCAACATCCTCCTATGATAGAGAATTCCACAGGTTCATAACTCCCAGAGTGAAGAAATTCTTCCTCATCTCAGTCCTGAATGGCTTAGCCCTTATTCTTAGACTGTGACCCGTAGTTCTGGACTTCCCCAACATCGAGAAATTCTTCCCGCATCTAGCCTGTCCAGTCCCATCAAGGCTACATGGTTCTATGAGGTCCCTCTCATTCTTTTAAATTCCAACGAGTACAAGACCAGTCGATTCGGTCTTTCTTCAAAAGTCAGTCCTGCCATCCTGGGAATCAGCCTGATGAACCTATGCTGGATTCCCTCATAAGCAAGAATGTCCTTCCTCCGATTAGGAAACCAAAACTGCACACGATACTCAAGGTATGGTCTCACCAAAGCCCTATACAACTGCAGCAAGGCCTCCCCACAGCTACACTCAAATCCTCTCACTATGAAGGCCAGCATGCCATTAGCTTTCCTCAGCGCCTGCTATACCTGCATGCCAACTTCAGCGCCTGTTCCACCATGACACCCAGATCCCATTGCCATCTCACCTTTTCCTAAACTGCCACCATTCAAATAATACTCTGCCTTCCTATTTTTGCCACCAATGTGGATAACCTCACGTTTATTCACATTACATTGCATGTGCCAAGTATATGCCCTCTCAGCCAGTCTGTCCAAGTCACCCTGCAGCCTCTTAACATCTTCCTCACAACACACACTGCCACCCAGCTTAGTGTCGTCTGCAAATTTGGAGATATTGCATTCAATTTCTTTCACCAAATTGTTAATGTATATTGCGAATAGCTGGAGTTCCAGCACTCAAACCTGCAGTACCCAACTTGCCACTGCCTGCCATTCCGGAAAATACCTGTTTATTTCAATTCTCTGCTTCCTGTGCCAACAAGTTCTCTATGTATGTCAATACATTATCTCTGATACTGCGAGCTTTAATTTTCCTTACTAATCTCTTGTGTACGACACAACATCCACTGATTCACCCATATCCACTTTACTGGTCACATCCTGAAAGGATTCCAGAAGATCTGTCAAGCATGATTACCCTATAGTGAATCCGTGCTGAGTTGGAACAATCCTGTCACCACTTTCCAAATACTCAGTTATTACATCTTTAATAATCAACTCCAGCATTTTCCCCACCACCTACATCAGGCTAACTGGCATTTAATTCCCCATTTTCTCCCTCCCTCCTTTTTTAAAAAATTGGGATTACATCAGCTACCCTCCAGTCCATTGGAACTCTTCCAGAGTCTATAGAATGCTGAAAATGATCACTATTGCGTCTATTATTTCTAGGGCCACTTTCCTAAGTACTCTGAGATGCAGAGCATTAGGCCCTGGAGATATTTTAGGTTTTAATCTCACTGTCATTTCCTGACTAATAAGGATTTCCTTCAGTTCCTCCTTCATGCTTGACCCTCTATCCCCTAGCATTTCCTGGAGATAATTTGTGTCCTTCTTAGTGAAGACAGATCCAAAGTATTTGTTCAACTGGTCTGCCATCTCTTTGTTGTCCATTATGAATTCACCTGATTCTAACTGTAAGTGATCTACATTTGTCTTCACCAGTCTTTTTCTCTTCAAATATCTTTAGAAGCTTTTGCAGTCAGTTTTCATGTTATTTTACTCTCACATTCTATTTTCACCTTCCAAATTAAACCCTTTGTCCTCCTCTGTCTTCGTCTCCCCTCTCCTTCAAATTTTGAAAAATATGAAACACCCTGTATCTGCATTGAAAAGAAATCTGTGCTTTTACTTTTGATAGCTATCTGTCAACATAATCCCAAGAGTCACCTTTCTAACTGTATAATCTATCATTACTAGGTGGAATGGGGTAGAGAGGAAAGAGAGAGGGGGCTGTAAATTCAGTTTAAGAGGTCCATTGAGGAAATCTTAAATAGATTCTTAATTTTTTTAAAAATTTCATTATAGCATGGCTCTTGAGATCTGCCATGATGGATATTTCGTGAATTAGCATGGAAGATGTAAAGTAGAAGGGTCATGAGTAGGTTAGCGTTAAACTGGCATAGGGGCTATTAGGGGTCATAGTTATAAACGGGAGGATACGAACTGGCACTAAGTTGTCATAGATGCTATAAAGGGCCATGGTAATAAGTAGGGGTTCATGAGTTGGCACTAAATTAATATATGAGTGGTCATTGGGAGAGGGTGGAGGTGCATAGTTTGGATTGGGGTTTGAGGACCTGTGAAGATTTGAGGGCCTAAGCCTGAACAAGTGGGATAAAATCATGAAGAATCGTAATGAGCTTTATAACCGGCCTGCTTCAGTATTTGGCAGCCTCCATGTCCGTCTCCAAAGTGACACTAACGTACAGCTTGCCAGCCCCAGAATGAAGATCCCGTAACTTGGGGGATTTTTTACTTAGAGGTGGGCATAGCAAGCCAGGGAAATTCTCAAATCCACACACCCAGTTTGGGAGCAGAGGTCTGGGCTGCAGTGTCTGTGTGACATTGCATCTGCAAGGGGGCTTCAGCACAACACTGAGGCTGAAACATCCGTTGTCACATTGCTGGCATTGCCGTCTTTTGGATAAATCAAGACTGTGGCTGCTGTTTTATACCATAGAATCACAGAGTCCTAGAGATCTACAACACAGAAAAATGCCCTTAGACCCAACACATCCATACCAGTCAAAAACAACCACCTAACTGTTCTAATTTCATTTTCCAGCACTTGTAACATAGCTTTGTATGCCTGAGCACTGCACGTGCACATCTAAATACAATGTTATGAATGTTTCTACCTCTACCACCCTTCCATTTCCATATTCCCACCAACCTGCTGGATGAAAAAGGTTTTCCTCACATGTCCTGTAAACCTTCTGCCCTCTGTAAAAGATTCCACAAGAACAGTGATGTCTTTCATGTCCTGTCCACACTTCATCACTCAATCTCACTGTCGTGGAGGTGATGACCTAGTGGTATTATCACTGGACTATAATCCAGAGGCCTATGTAATGTTTTGGTGAGATAGTAGGAACTGCAGATGCTGGAGAATCTGAGATAACAAAGTGTAGAGCTGGATGAGTTCGAATCCGACCATGGCAAATGGTGGAATTAAGAGCCTAATAATGACCATCAAACTGTTATCAATTGTTGGGGGGGGAAAAAAAACTATTTGGTTCACTAATGTTCTGTAGGGAAGGAATCTGGTCTCGCTTACCTATGACTCCAAGACTGCAGCAATGTGGTTGAATTGTAACTGCACTCTGTGCTATTAGGAATGGGCACTAAGTGCTGGCTGAGCCAGTGAAGCTCTCATCCCATGAATGAATAAAACAAAAATCAGCTCCAAAGAAACAAAGGTCACATGGTGACTACCTCATTGTGGCTGGGAGACCCCGATTGCACACAAACTGCTGCTATATTCCATACACTGCAATAGTGAATACACATCAAGCTGTATTTATTTCTGTAAAAGCTTTTTGAGGCATTCAAAAGTCATAAAAACTATATATATTCAAGTCTTTTGTCCTTCATTAGCTATTTATGTGTTTGCACTTGTTTACTTATTTATACATTTTTACTTCACCCTTTTCACAAAGATATATTGATGAATACCTTCGTCAAAACAGGAGAATGAAGAAGTTTATAAAAACAAGTTAATCATTAGCATCACAGACTGCCTTCAACTGGAACATTTCTGCAGTGCTAACAATCAGAGAAAATAGAACAAAATAATTAAATTGTCAGTGTTAATCAACAGAATCTGTGCATATTTACTGAAGGAGTTCCCTGCTTTGACAGTATCCCCAACCCCATCCACTCCCCCTCCGCTTGTAACTGAGCAATAAAACTGCTCTGTAATCTAAAGAGTTGAGCACAAAAATCAAAAAAATAATCTGAATGTTTAATAAATTGCTGTTTTAGTCTCAAAGTATTTACCCACCAGCTCAACAATACCCAATCATTTATAAATGTGAAAATCATCACTGCTGGTCTGCACATACGCTTGGACTTAATAGCACTTTTATTTAGTAAGAAAATATATTTTGTTGCTAAGTAACAGAGTATACAATCAAAGACTCTGAAGTACTGTATGAATTGTCTAGATTGATAAATGAGTCTGGGATTCGAGACCTGCATTTCACACTGATTTGATTGGTGAGGGACGATCTTACAATTTACAATTCTGCTGATTATTCATGAATTCACATATACTTGCATCTAGTTTTGCAAGGCAACAGACTTTTAATTCAGTGTATTCTCCAAGTAAACTGTTGCAAGGTAATAATGTGTTAGTTCACGTCTGTCTGCATATGTTTCAAATTTTAAGAACTGCTTCAGGATGATGTCATCACATGGCTTTACTATTTTTCTATTTATGTATCAAACATACTGTTGTTATCCTGTCATAGAATAAATCTACTTAAGGGGGCCTGGTTCTAAATTGCAGCTGTGGCCAATTCTGTGGTTTTTGTTCAAACACATGCCCTCAAGCTCTGAGCAACCAACAGTCCTCACTGAAATCAATGGATACCTCTTTGTAGCTCAAACCCAGAAACATTTAAAACAGTTTATATACTTAAACGGGGAGTGCATTCCAATTCATTATCACAGAGCATTAATTGTTACCAATTTTGCTGGTGTCTTTTGAGGGAGGCGTGATGGCCATATTCACCACTGAATTAATAGATTATGTATAGCCTCAAACAATATGACCCACTTGATTTTGGTTTGCTTGCAAAAAACCTTGGAACTTAGAATAACTGAAGCTTGGGTGACAGGGAATAAAGAGGGATGAATCCTGGTGGACCAAAGAATGGGGTGCAGCAAGGCACCATCTGTCATAAACCTCCCAACAAAAAGGGATAATCATATACTTTCTTCCAACCTGGCATACCTTGACCTACTGTAATCCTCTTCCAATGAGAGCTGACTCAGAGTTTGTATTCTCCCTTCTCATAACTGAGTAAATTAACCAGACGCAACAATTATACAGATGAAATACTGCAGTGGTATTCTGTTCCCTCAAATCATCTTAAGAAGAAAGATTTGATCTACTTTAGCCAAAACAAAGCATATTTAGCTCAGAAAGGTAAATAATATTTCTTTTAAATGGCAGAGAACAGAGGGTACAAGTTGAATGAGTCATCAAAATATTAAAAAAGCATTTAAAAAACAGCTGTTATAATAAAACAATGGGTGGGTAAAGCTAGAAAGATTTTGCTACATCGCAGGGTGGAATGTGTTCCTGCCAGATAAAAGAAAATAAAGAAGGGATATGATTCAAGTCTACTAAATGGTAAAAGTCATTAATAATGCAGATATTAGTATGTTATACAATTTACATTGATTAAAGAATAGGAGTGAAATGTAACCAGAATCATACAGAAAGAGATTAGAAAGCTTGCCACAATACTGAAAGCATGAGGACGATATACTGCGGACTATCATGAAATTACAGATTGATCAAAATAAATCAATTTTCACCCTAAAAGCTTGTGATCAAATCCCAAATTTAGATGTTGGGGCTGAAATAATCAGTAAACACAAGTATCACCTCAAAAGCACACGTAACAAAAACACTCAGAACGAATTTTTTTACTGGACTCATGGACAAATTAAGGAGGAAATATGTGAAGTTTTAGTAAATATGATTATTTGGGCCAGAAATAGACAGTTTGAATAGCTGAGTTTGTTGGATGATGCCAACAGTGTGGGTTCAATCTCTGTACTGGCTATTGGTAGCTCATGACTTGCCCAATACTTGATCTGGAGTGATGTCCTTCAAGCTACTTGAGCCGATATAGCTTCACAGACTACTTGCCAGCATCAAGACCAGAACCATTGAGCATCATAAAGAATGTTATCCAGCTTTTTAAAATAAAACAGGAAGGCCAAAAGTTACTAATCTGTCATTCATAGCTAATATTCATAACAGGCTAAACCATCAAACTTTATGCAGGACGCTTTTGACACTTATTTGAACAAGCCAAATGCCTTAAGGAGCGTTAAGCATGATTTAACTGGCTTGCCTCGTGAAACAATTGGAACATTCTGAAGTTGTGGGGGTCTTCAGAAGGATTTGATAAAATTCCACATGTAAGGCTATTAAAAGGGTTAGAAGTGGATGAAATTAATGGCAAATTAGATGAATGGAATGGAAACTAGCATGATTAAATAAAACCAAAACTGAGAACAATTTGAGAAAGCTCCGCCCAGCAAAAGTGATTGGAATAGTTCTGAAAAGATCTATTCTAAGTGACTCTGCTGCTCTCAATGTTTTTGTACAATATAGAGAGGAGTGCTGATGACAACACCATAATGTTTGCTAATGATATCCGGCTGCATGGCAGTGTGACAACTATAAGAGTGTGATCAGCATTCACAAGTATCTATCAATTAAGCAGATGGGCTGTAGAATGGCAGTCAGACTATAACTTAGACAAATGTGAAGTAGTGAACACTGGAATGTGAAACAGCGAGCGGATATACAAAATGAAAGAGTTTCCATTAGTAATGGAAGAGGAGGAAATCATTCAAGTCTGATTATTTGTCATTGACTGAAAATCTCTAGTCATTGTGAAGTGGTTATGAATAAAGCTAATCAAATCGTAGATGACAGCAAAAAAGCATTTGATAAGAAGCCAAAATAAGTAATTGTAACCTTTTATAGATCATTGATAATGACACAATGTGCATAATGTATTCCAGCCTACCATGAGAGCAGGGGCAGATTGGCGAATGCTCTAAATCATCATGTAGGACTTGCTGAATTGAACTTATTTTCATTTTAGTGGAAAGAAAATTGAGAGGGCCCATGATCCAAATCTATGAAATGCTGAGTGGTATTGATGATCTTTTAAATGGTCTATTGAGAGTAAGCACAGAAATAGGAAGACAGATGTTTATAGTTAACAATCCACAATGTGACTGGAGATTGGAGGAAGCTATTTGTCCCTACAGTAATGAATATGTAGAATAATTTTCCAGCAAAAACAGTTGGTACTATTTTGATTAACTCTTTCAAAAGCGACTGGATAAATACATGGTTGAGTGAAGCATAAACTGGGATGATTAAATACTCAATCAAACACAAAAGCCTCGATTTTAAAGCTGATAATAACTCTTTATCATGAAGTGCCACTACCAGTGTTAAGATGAGGTTGATTGAAGAAAAATGGACTAATGGTTGCAATGCTATTGGAAATATTATGTGCCAAGTGTAACAGAACAGGGTTACACAAGTGGTATGTGAAGAGATGTATTTTCTATAGATTTGAATAACTGTCTTTGAAAATCAGAGAGCTATCCCTTTGGAAATTAAGTGAATATACCAAGTGTACAATCGAATCAATTAGATAGGGTTGTGAAATGAGCAAGCCTGATGAACAAAACACACGTTGATTTTGCAGCTTTTCCTTTGTATGCAATAAACACCCATCCATGATATTTTTTAAACATGACATAGATAATTGCAAACAGGATAATTATATGTCCTATGAAACACTACAGTTCGGTCTTGCTGGTAAGTTTGGGAATATGACTTGTGGAATAGAACAGGTCAGAGTTGCAGAAATATTAAACTCTGATATGCAGGGCTCATGATTCAGGAGGTTCGGAGCAAATTTACCATGTACTTTCCTTTCTTGGAAATATTACCAATGATTATTCACTTCTCCAGGGAGAAAAATAAGCCAAGGCAATCCTTTATGATGTAAATTGTTCATAGTCTGCCGCAGGAACAGTGATCAAAAGCTTTCCAGTACCACGTCCTCATATGTTTTAACGCAGTAAATGAATGTAAACATTTATTAAAATTATGTAATGTTCTTTTGAGTTATCAATATTAATATGAGCATTTGTCACACTTATTGAAAAAAAATCTGTTTGTTGACGCATGATACTGATTTTTGGCAACCAGACTGCCATTTACTGCCAGCCCAATTTCTGGAACTAGGTAATTTCAGTAAGTAGCAAAATATGCACAGAAATACAAACAGAAGTTGCTGCTTGCAAGCTCACAATTAACTTGATTGCTTCTCTTTTTGTGCCTTTCCTGTTATGAGCCAGTTAACGGTGCACCAGCTGCACACTTACCTCCTCCAAATCCATTTCATCAGGACTGTCCCAAGGCTTGATAAATTTCCCACGGGATTTCTTCAAAGGCACAACAATTATATAGTACCCTCTGTTAAAACGAAAAAACAGGTTAATTGATAACAATGTCAAAACTGCCTAGGTCATCTAATTAAACAGACAATTTTCTTAAGCCAGCCATTATTTCAAAACAAAGGTATTCCCCACATACATACATGGGCATTACCCCTGGTTCAGCAAGAACTTTTGAGACTTGAATTCCAAGTTGACCAGAACTGAACTTTCAACCCTGGGGATAAGATTTTCTTTGAAAAAAAAACGCGATGGTTAATCGGTCACCAATTCCATCACATTTCTCCTGAGGTCAATGAAAATAAAATGGGCTGCTGTAAATTGAATTGCCAATTCAAAGTAGCCCATGGCGCATGACCTCTCAAGGCCAGTTTCAACGACCCCACCCAATATCGACCATCAACAATATCACCAAATCCCAACTCTAAGATTATCCGTTTCTGCCCTACTTTAATCTTTTGGTTACTATGACTGTAATGCATGTCCTGGTCACGTCAAGAACAAAGTACTCTTCTGGTCATCTGTCATGCTTCACTTTCCTCAATTCAGTTCACCGGAAGTGTAACATCTGTGTCCTGTTCCACACCACATCCCACTCACCTATCACCACATAGCCAAGTGTTTTACATTAGCTCCCAGTGTATTAAAAGCCTCAAAATTAAAATTCTCATTTACCTTTTAAAATCCATTCATTATCTCATTCCTTCCTCTCTTCTAAGTTCCTCTAGTTTTACAAAACCAACCACAGCACTCCAATACCCTCCCTTGGATTCTGACTTCTTCTAATACCTCCTTTCCTTTGTGATGGCACTGAAATTTCCTTCCCAAACCTCTTTTTTTTTAATACAAAAGAACAAGGAGCAGGAGTAAGCCACCCAGCCCCTCTGACATGTCTGACATTTAATGAAGTTTTTATAAGGAGTTATTTTTCTTACATCGTAATGCTTGCTGTTTTGTGAAACAGCATGAGGCAGCAATGTACAGAACCCTTGCTTGTTTTTGATTCACAAACAAAATATCATTCATCGTTCTTCTTAGCAATAGTGTGAAACTCTCATTTCAGAACACAGAAAACGAGCTATTCAACATATTTTGCCAAAACCATCAATGGTCCAGGCAGTTCTGGAACAACATGCTGGAATATTATTTTGTGGTAAAGACAAGAGACACTGGAAATTCTAATTCTATACGTGGAGACTCTGGATGGTTGTTGCTGCTACACTTTGCAGGAAATATTGCAATCATGCCTACAGGTTCCACAGGAAAATCAATTGCATGTAATGAAATTGTTGGCTTTACGTTATTAATGTGAATGAGCATTGCCACAGACATTTAGGGTTGGCAATTCGGGTCAGAAGCACCTCTTTAATTGCATGCTAGATAGTGCTGACATGCCACCCAAAGCTGGTGGCCAAAAAGTGAACAATGAAACAGTATTTCCACTATTGGCTGCTGCTGAAGGATTAAAAAAACCCATTTAAATTAATTTTCACAATATTTTGGTGCTAATCTTGCAAACCATATTCCTGTTAGTTTTATTATGCAACTTACAGAAGGTAATTCAGTTAGGATATTTTTGATCTAATGTCCTACGAAAGTTTTTCCCACAGTTCCTGATCAAAGTATCTCACAGATAAAGAATGTTTGCACACTAACCCTGCTATTCACTCATAACTTCTCAAGGAACAAAAGACAACATCCTTTAGATCTTTGTTATTTTTAAGCTTAATTTACAATCACTCTTTTTTCCCTCTGTTTTCAAAGTACTTTTTTTCTCTTGATCACTAGTTCTACTCTATCTTTGGGTTTCATTAGTTAATGACATTCCTAAAGTGCTGGATGTAATGTTGATATTGCTGTGTCAATATTGATTTATGACATGAGAATGTTAGTAAGTCCTGCTAATGTTGCTCATTGCATAATCTGCCATCCCATCAATTTTTGAGTGCGTGTATTCTTGCACACACAAACACCAGCCATGGAAAATGCAACTTAAGAGATTTGATCATCATTATCCTTCTCAGTGACTTCCTATTTTCCTCTCACAATTGTTACCATTAAAGACAACTGGGTTACTTGAGATAGAGGGAAAGACACTGGATTTTCGCCCTGATGGGTATTATTGAAGTAGCTGCTCATCCAAAATAGACAGTCTGAATACCTTGACATTTTATTCCTAAAATTTCAGTGGAATTATAGTTGTTCTTTTGGGACAGCTGGACTCCATTACCACTGCAGAGGTAAGGAGAAGGGAGGGTGGGTGGGTGGGAGACAACAGTCTTTTAACCACTTTTGTTCCATTGCACCAGCATCATGTAAAACAAAAGTGAAGTGATGTTGGGGGATCAGGACAGATTCTCACATCAGTGTTTCTAAATTCAGATGTTTCACTGTTGTTAACAACTGGACTTTTATCAACAAGCTTAATGGGAAGGAGAGATTTAAGCAAAGTGCTCTCTATACTTAAGGCTCTTATGAAATTACTAGTGAATTTCCTATGGCATTACTGACAAGAATCTGCAGTAAGTGAACTTACTGACAGAGTAATCATCCAGGAAATAAAAAACATGGATATTTACTACAAAGATTGTCTTCCACAGTTATAAACCAAGTGAAAGTGGCAGCTAGTTAATGGAGTGCCATTTGTGTAAATTCATTTAGTTTTGAAATAGTGTGTAAAGCTGTGATGTGACATCCTGTGTAATCCAATATATTTGTGTGAGATAATTCAAAATGAGCTGAGCCAAAACAATGCAGTTGCCCAGAGGGCATTACTTAAGTAAAGGAATGAAACAGCAACTTTGACTGATAGTCATTGAAAAACGTTATGCAGGAAATTGAGAAACCATAAGATTTATTCCAAAATGTATTCAATCACTGTGAAATTGTAACAGGAAATTGACTCTAGTGGCACAATTTTTTTAAAACGAATTGAAAGAAGAGAGCACTCAAAGAAGAATCAGGTCTTGGATGAGTACAAATTGTGAACATTAATCATAATCAAGATATAAATTAACCAAAATGTGAGAAGGGGAAGAAAGGACATTCGAGTATCCACTAAGTGCAGCAGAGTGGATGGTACTGCAGTCCAACTAGGACAGGATGTTTAGTGGCAATTTCAGGCCATGGGAGGGTGGGGTCAATGCCGATGAACATCAGGGAACCTTATAAACCAAGGGTTGATGTGAGAGAAAGGAAGTAATTCACCTGTCAGCAGTTATAGCTAGTGGGCCCCAAGTCCTTAATTTTGGTGAAAATGGGATGGAACGAACGGGAAGGGAGAGGTAGAACAACAATGGAGTCAGCAAAGTAATGACAGGGATCCAGAAGGAAGATAGCTGAGTAATATATAAAACTAGCTTTCAACAAAACTAATAACTGACAGTCTGTCATTACTGTTTCAAAAAGAACATGGCAAGCACTTGGCTACAACAATGTAAAAAGCCTACAGCTGAAGTGTGACAAGTGGAAAGGGTTCTGACATTCAAATAAAGTTCCAAAAGCAATTTCCACTGCAAAGTTATATGCTAACAGTTGAGATCAAGCAGATTAGAATATTCTAACACAAGAGGTTAATTGTGTCTGTGCTGACTCTTTAATAGGCAATAGTTCATGGTTCCCTCGCGTTGCCTTCTTTGTAACAAGCTCCTTATCCCCAAGCAACTGTCCAACTTACTTTTGAGATTTATCAATGGAATCAGCTCAAACCAGCCTTCCAGAAAGGATGTTCCAAAACCTGACAACACTTGCTGGGCCTAATTTTCATCTCGTCTCAGGACTGATTCAAAGCCATTGGAAAGTAATGATCCTTGGTTATTGATTCATTCACTAAAAGAAAATAATTATTTTATTTACTCTATCAAGGACTCTCTTGCAAACTCTAAGTTATGTCACCTGGTCTTCTCCTAGAAGACCAACTTATCTAACATGTCATCAAAACTGAACTCCAACACTTCGGGTTATATTCTGCTCAAATTCTTCAGACCCTGACTCAAGCCTTGACATCTTTTCTGAAGAGGTGATGCCCAGGATTCACGGCAACATGCCAGCTTAGGCTATTTCATGCTCATGGAGCATTACTCAGCTGTCGGTGGGACTACTGTTTTCTGTTTGCCAATGGTAATATAAACAAAATAAATTGCATTGATGGAGGGGAACCCTTCCATACCGCACCACTGCTGATAAAAGCACTGGGGAAATGAAGGCTGCCTTCCCCAATCCACACTTTCTGGCTGCAACAAGTTTTCACCAGCTGAAAAAGGCAAATGGTATTTTGGCCTTCATAAGGATAGGATTCGAGTACAAGAGCAGGATGTCTTGCTGCAATTATACAGGGCCATGGTGAGATCATGCCTGGAGTGCCATGTGCACCTTTGTCTGCTTACCTAAGGAAAGGTATCCTGGTTATGGAGGGAGTGCAACAAAGATTATCAGACTGATTCCTGGAAAGGCAGGACTGATGTTTGAAGAGCAACCGGATTGGTTAGGATTATACTCACTGGAGTTTAGAAGAATGAAGGGAGATGTCATAGAAACCTAAAAAATTCTAACTGGATTAGACAGGATAAATGAAAGGAGGATGTCCCCACTGACTGGAGAGTCCAGAACCAGGAGTCTAGGGATATGGAGAAGGCCATTTAGGACTGAGATGAGAAGAAATTTCTTCAGGTAGAGAGTGGTGAGCCTGTGGAATTCTCCCCCACAGAAAGCGATTGAGGACAAAACAGTGAATGTTCTCAAGGAGTGCAATTTAGTACATAGGGCTAAATGTATCGAAGGAAATGGAGAGAAAGTGAGAACAGGCTACTGAATTGAATGATCATCCACGATCAAAGTGAGTAGTGCAACAGGCTGGAAGAGCCAAATGACCAATTCCTGCTTCTCGTTTAGATGTTTCTATGAATTGAAGGAGCATAATTTCAAAAGGCCTCAAACAATCACCTTGCAGAAACTGATCTGTATTCTTATAACCAAAACCAACGTGCAGTGCAAAATGTGAGAAAGAAAGATGACTGAATATTTGCATCCTACAGAATAGTCTGGACATAGAAGGCACTGGTGATCCTTGTCAGGGCATAACTTAAGAAATTCCAACTTGTGGGTACAATGTCCTGTGAAGGGGTACAACAAGATTGCTGAAAGAGGAAGTACTTCAATGAAATATTACCAAACTTCCTGCAGACTGATCAGTTACATGTTACCAACCAACCCGAGTTGTTATAGCTTCAGCCGACCAACTCCTTTGCATCTTTTTGTTAGACATGAGATGGAAACTAAAAATCTAGCAGCCACTCAATGTCAGTAGTGCAGAAAATCCAGTTAGTTCCAGCACTGAGACAGCTCCAAATTGTTGCTGGTGGGGAAAATCTAGGTTACACCTGAGCATACAATTTTTCCAAGGAGAAATAAGATAAATTGCTTGCAAAACAGTATTTAAGTTGTAAGGATACAATCTTAAGAAACATGAATAGAAATCTAGACAACTGGTTATTAGATGACATTGCTTACTTTACTGGGGCTGGTGGTGTTGGCACTGCTGACAGCTCAACAGTCAGCATTCCATCAGAATTGGTTTTCTCAATCAGGACTGGCTTGGTGCGGAGCAGGTCTGGAGCGGTGTGTGCTGAGACCACTTGCTGTAGGCCCCCAGCACTGTTTCCTCGATTGGTCAAAACAAATGAATACGATGTGTCAGGGTCTAAATTGGTGATTAGCTTTTGTGTAGCTCTTCCATCCACTTCAATATGGTCATTATTGTAGATGATCTAATCAGTCAGAAAAGAAAAACTTGATTAGTTGCTTTATAACCATTATAAGCCTACAATTAACTCTGAAACACCCAAATTGTAGTTGACAGGCCAAGAGTTCTGTTTAGAGTTATCTACCTTCAATGTTAACCGTTGCCCTCAGAACAGAAGCTGTTTGACTGGCTGAACATTTTCTGTTTAATTTCATATTTCCAGCTTCTACAGCATTTTTTTTCTGTAATAGTTGTGTTGGTTTCTTAAAATGTGCATTAATATCAACATTGCAGTAGGATTAATAGTTTTCCAAAAATATCTGAACATTCTATTGCAGAAAACTGAAACCGTTTGCAACAAGCATTCCAGAAGTATTTACTCAATGTTTTTTAATTTTGTATACCTGTTGTAGGAATTGAACACTAACACATATGGTAGAATATATCAAAATGCTTTGTAGGATTTTCAATCCTGTAAGTAGTTAGCTGAGGATGTACCAAAGTTGAGGGAGCAATCATTGATCAGAAATGGAGTGTGTCTGAACAAGAGGCTTGAATCTTCACAAAACGACAAGCATAGCCAGTTCAAATGGTTCAGAGGTAACTATAAACAAAGATGCATACAGAAGGTGCAAGTGCTAAGGATAGTTTTCACAACTCGTTGTAGACAGGTGATTCCAAGGAATGACAAAGAGATGAAGTTTTCCAGCACTTCAAGTTCAATTTGGGACATTATTGGCTGGTCATCTTTGATAGCTATACAGGAAAGGTAACATTGGAGCGTCACCTGCAGAAAACAATCTGAAGCCTGAAGTGGGAAGCAGCAACATGCTGATACAAGTTTGAGGAAGGGAATTTAATTCCTATAATATTTTGAACTAGTGAGGTGAGAGTGATAGCTTTTGACATTAAGGCCGCATTCAACCGAGTGTGGCATCAACAAATCCCAGCAAAATTAGAATCAATGGATATCAGGGGCAAACTGTCTGGTGGGTGGATTCATACCTGGCAGAAGAAAGTTGGCCGTGGTTGTTGGAGGTCAGTCATCTGAGCTCCAAGACATGTCTGCAGGAGTTCTCAGGGTAGTGTCCTAGTCCCAACCATCTTCAGCTGCTGCACCAATGACCTTCACTCTATTGTAAGGTCAAAAATTGGGATGTTCGCCGATGATTGTAATCATGTTCGGCACCATTTGGGACTCTGATACTGAAGCAGTCCATGTTCAATTGCAGCAAGATCTGGACAATATCCAGGCTTGAACTGACAAGTGGCAAGTAACATTCGTGCCACATAAATGCGAGGTACTGACCATCTCCAAATTGAGACAATGTAACTCCTACCCCTACTTATTCAATGGTGTTACCATCACTGAATCCCCCACTACCAATATCTTTGGCATTACCATTGAACCAGACTTGTCACATAAATAGAGTGTCTACAAGAGCAGGTCAGAGGCTAGGAATACTACGGCAAGTAACTCACCTCCTGAATCCTCAAAGCCTGTCCACCTTGTCCTAGCACAAATCAGGATTGTGATGGAACGCTCCCCACTTTCCTGGATGGGTGTAGCTCCAACAACACCCAAGAAGCTTGAAAACATCCAGGAACAAACAGCGTGCTTGATTGGCATCACTCCGACAAGCATCCATTCCCTCCATGTTGATGCTCAGTTGCAGCACTGACTACTATCTACAAGATGCACTGCTGAAATTTAAAGATCCTTAGGCAAAACCTTCCAAACCTGCCATCATGTTTGTCGAGAAAGGCTGTAGAAACATGGGAACGCCACTACTTGCAACTTTCCCTCCAAGCCACTCAGCATCTTGACTTGGAAATATATCGCTGTTCCCTCACTGTCACTAGGTCAAATTCCTGGAATTCCCTCCCTCATAGCATTGGGGGTCAACCCACAGCTTGTAGACTGCAGCAATTCAAGAAGGCAGGTTAACCTCATCTTCCCAAAGGCAAATAGAGATGGGCAATAAAACGCTGGCCAGCCAGCAATGCCCATGTCCTGTGAGCAAATTAAAAAAAAAAAAAATATGTGACAAGGAAAAGTAAAACAAGAGGTTGGAATAAATATTCTGTGCATTGACTTTAAGGAAGCAATTGAAAAGGCAGGAATTTTCTGGGTAATGAAGATTCTGAATAGTTCATGGGTCTATCATGTCAGGTAGAGAATTTGTGAATGCATAATTAGGGAGCTGGTAATGTTAACTGAGGCAGCTACCTGCAGTTAAGAACTTTCTCTTTCTTTATTCATTCATTCATGGGATGAGGACGTCACTGATCAGGCAGCATTTATTGCCCACCCCTAATTGCCCAGAGGGCAGTTAAGAGTCAACCACATTGTCGTGGGTCTGGAATCACATGTAGGCCAGACCAGGTAAGGATGGGAGTTTCCTTCCCTGAAGGACATTAGCAAACTAAATGGGTTTTTCCAACAATCGACAATGGAGTCATGGTCATCATCAGATTGTTAATTCCAGATATTTATTGAATTCAAATTCCACCATCTGCCATGGCGGGATTTGAACCTGGGTCCCCAGAACATTATCTGGGTCTCTGGATTAACAGTCCAGCAATAATACCACTAGGCCATCGCCTCCCATTCTAACTAGAAACAATTACCTAAGTGATCAATCTTTGGGTTTCTGCAACTTATACCATTGTTCACTTGGCTGAATGGCTGGCTTGCAATGCAGTTACACCACAACATGGGTTCAATTTCTGTACTGGCTGAGGTAACCATCAAGGTCCTGTATTCTCAGTCTCACCACTCGCCCAGGTTTTGTGACCCTCAGGTTTAACTCACCATCAGTCGTCTCTCTCTCTCTAATGAGACAGCAGCCTGATGGTCCTCTGTGACCATGCAGATTATAGCTTTTTAATGGAAGCCAAGTAAAATTTAAATAGTGGCAAATACAATGTCTTATGGTGAACAGAATTAATGCATAATAGAGTGCAAAAGGATCCAGAGGAACTTATAATTGGAAAGCTGAATAGCACCAAAATATGAATTGCTGAGAAATAAGTCATGCTGTCGAAGATTTGCATCTCGCACTCATCAGGACAGAATCACAAGAATTCTCAAAGGGAACAACAATTTATAATGCATGAGAAGGTGCTGAGTGGTTGTCCTCTTTGATTGGTTGTGCACAGTACTAAGATTTGATAGACTTGAGCTACAACCTATTCTGCTAGACTATGTAACATGCAGAGCCAGACACACACATAAAATAGTGATGGCATGAATGCACTGGTGCACACAGTCAGCTCAAATTCAGTGTCCATATATGAATATGAAGCATAATCAGAAAGGAGGGACAGAAGGACAATGAATTCATTATATAGTGGTTGCCTGAAGACTTTGTGCATCCACAAAGAAACCCATAAGCGATTAGGAGACCATTGGTAGACATAAATAAATGGATGAAATGACACAAGAAAATGGCTTTGGGGATGTCCTCTAAGAACTTGGAGTGCATGGAGCTTTAACAATAGAAAGGCCTTGGATCCAACAGAAGTGTTACAAACAGCGCATAAAATATCAATGCAGTAATACTGTTTTGTAACAGATTCTGATCACCACTTAGATAAAATGATAGTGGCAGTAAAATGGATTCAAAAGAAATCAAGGATAATTTGGGACAACAAGGTGCAGGGCTGGATGAACACAGCAGGCCAAGCAGCATCATAGGAGCAGAAAGGCTGACGTTTCGGGCCTATAATTTGGGCCTTTGCTCATAAAATTGTGCAATCAAACAAACCATCAGGGAATTTAGACCAGTCTGAGCAAAATAAGTGAAGTATTCCACTGGGCAACCAATAGCAATGAGATCAGGGTGAACTAGCCATTTGGTTACAGAACTGGTTCGAAGGTAGAAGGCAGAGGGTGATGGTGGAGGGCTGCTTTTCAGACTGGAGGCTTGTGACCAGCGGTGTGCCACAAGGATTGGTGCTGGGTCGACTGCTTTTCATCACTTATATAAATGATTTGGATGTGAACATAGAAGATATGGTTAGTAAGTTTGCAGATGACACTAAAATTGGAGGTTTATTGGACAGCGAAGATGGTTACCTCAGAGAACAACAGGATTTGATCAGATGGGCCAATGGGCCAAGGAGTGGCAGATGGAGTTTAATGTAAATAAATGTAAGGTGCTGCATTTTGGAAAGGTAAATCGGGGCAGGACTTGTACACTTAATGGTAAGGTCCTGGGAGTGCTGCTGAACAAAGAAACCTTGGAGTCAGGTTCATAGTTCCTTGAACCTGGAGTGACAGGTAGATAGGGTAGTGAAGGCGGCATTTGGTATGCTTGCCTTTATTGGCTAATGCATTGAGTATAGGAGTTGGGAAGCCATGTTGCATCTGTACAAGACATTGGTTAGACAACTTTTGGAATACTGCAAGCAATTCTGCTATGGGAAGGATGTTGAGAAACTTGAAAGGATTCAGAAAAAAATTACAAGGATATTGGCTGGGTTGGAGGGTTTGAGCTATCGGGAGAGGCTGAATAGACTGGGGCTATTTTCCCTAGAATGTCGGAGGCAGAGGGGTAATCCTTTTCGAGGTTTGTAGAATCATGAGGGGCATGGATAGGGTGAATAGACAAGGTCTTTTCCCCGGGGTTGGGGAGTCAAAAACTAGACAGCATAGGTTTAAGATGAGAGGGGAAAGAGTTAAAAGGGACCTAAGGGACAATTTTTTCACACAGAGGGTGGTGCATGCATGCAATGAGCTGCCAGAGGAAGAGGTGGAGGCTGATACAATTACAACATTTAAAAGGCATCTGGATGGGTATACAAAAAGGAAGAGTTTAGAGGGACATGGGCCAAATGCTGGCAAATGGGACTAGATTAATTTAGGATATCTGGTCGGCATGGATGAGTTGGACTGAAGGGTCTGTTTTCATGCTGTACAGCTCTACGACTCTACAAGTGTATTGGCTGTCAGTTGGAAAATGAAATGGAGAGAACATTTAAAATCAGGACGGGAATCAATTGGTTGCTGCTTCGTCTGAAGGAGGCGGAGTGAAGAAATTAAAGACGTTATCATAAACTGTTGGATGTATAAGTCAAATCCAACTGCAGTAATACCTTGAAACTCAGTTGTGTGCGCTGAACAGACTGTTATTTTACACAGTGAATGTCGAGTACTGAATCATTCAAAAAGAATAGTTTTAAGGCACAAGGGAATATAGGCTTGGTGCTGTGCCAGAAGTAATGAAAACAATTTTTCACAATGAGTAGAAATGAGCAGTTAAATTGCATTGGACAAACTTAGGCTCCTTAGGCTCCCATACTGAACAGGGAGAAGGAAAATGTCCAAAAGACACACATTTTACCCCAGGTGAAGAACAATTCTACAAGAGAACAAGGGTGTTTCTTTTCACTTACACATGACTGGAGTATAACATAGACAGGCCAATGACTACATCTACAGACGCAACTCAAAGAGATTCAGCTTCTGTAGCTGATAGCTTAAATAAGAATGTTGGCACGAGTACAAAAAAGGATTGCCCAATATATACTCACAATTACATTTTCGATGAGAAGTATCAACAGCAGGAACTTCTTCTCTAATGAAACCATAAACTTAGCCAAACTATAAAGCAACTTCTAACCTGAAATATTATTTATCACGGCAGTTTTGCTTGTACAAGGATATTGTAAATCCGAAGCAACAGGAGCAGACCCTTGTCTCCCCTGTGGATTCTTAGGCAATATTTGATTTGAAGGAGCTGAATTTTACATTCTCAAAATAACTGTTGCTGAAATTTCAAATCTAGAATTCGGCCAGAAATTTATCACACTTCGAGTACTTTTTGGAGATGACAAAGTCTGCTTCTACCATACAGATTACTGTGGTAGATAAAACAGTCAACAGAGTTCATTCAGTCAAAAATATACTATATAATAATAGCAATGGAAAACTTGTTTGAGATTGTTCTGTTTGCTACCTTGATGGAGTTACTGTATTGTATTGGCCTTGTCTTGATTAAAATAGCACATGGAGATATTCAGGCTTTTTTATTTGATTGCAGAATTTGTAGATTTGTAGGAAACACAGAAATTGTTACACCATGTGGAATTTAATGCTCCTCCTGGAGGCAGACTGGGAGGTAGGGAGGGATGTAAATGGTATGGTAAGATAAGGGATAGAGATCCTGATCATTATTCGGACTACTCTGAATTGAGTTCAGAGTGGGAAGATCATACTAGCTGCTGGGCTACCAACCATAAGCAGCTTGTGGCTTCATAAATGGGGGCAGTCTGGAGGTTTTACAATGGCTTGTTCTTTTTGGACTTGAAAGACTAACTAGTGTTTGGCTTGAGGACTGTTGACATTGAATGGTCTGTGAATCACTTCTCCGTTGGAGGATCGTTTATATCTTTAATGTGCTTCACAGAAAATGTAATTTCTGCTTAACTTGGTAGTTGGCCCATTGCATTACCTGGAGGACCTTTAATCTCCCGAACTGCACTTGCGGTCTAACTTTACCCTGCTGACTCTGGTAATTATCCCAAAACCTCATGTGGGGGATCTTTAATCTCTTAAATGTCCATCATGGATGATGATTGCTCTGTTGAAACAAGTGTTTTCTCCTGTACGGGATCCTCAATTTCTGGAGCAGGCAATAGTTTTCTGATTTAAACAGGCATCCTCTTCTTGGCAGCATCCTGGACATTTAGACTCATAGATTCTTCTCTTTCTGACCATGTCCTGAATCTATGGCATTGATCTGGCTCTCATGGAGCTGCATATCACTCATCACCATTTTTTTTAAACAAAATCTTGACTCTCTCACACACTCTCTCTCTCTGCACCCCCCACTTACTCTCTCACAGACACACACGTGAATTATGAGGTGAATCTGTATTTGCAGGCACATTATAATTAGTTCAAAAAGCACACAATTTATTGATATTCAGTCAATGTGCGGTTTATAAATTCCTACTTTAGAAATAAAACCAGTCTGCCTCCAAACCAAAACACAAACAGATTCTAAAGAAGGCCTCACAACTAGCACGCATTAGAACATAGAATACTACAGCACAGTACAGGCCCTTCGGCCCATGATGTTGTGCCGAACTTTTACCCTAATCCTGAGGTCTATCTAACCTCCACCTCTACCTTATACTATCATCCATATGCCTATCTAATAGCCGCTTAAATGCCCCTAATGAGGCCGACTCCACTACCCGCTCCGGCAATGCATTCCACGCCCCTACCACTCTCTGAGCAAAGAACCTACCTCTGACGTCTCCCCTGTATTTACCTCTACTCACTTTAAGACTGTGCCCCCTCGTAATAGCTACCTCCACCCTAGGAAAAAGTCTCTGGCTGTCTACTCAATCTATACCTCGGATCATTTTGTATACCTCTATCAAGTCACCTCTCATCCTTCGTCGTTCTAAAGAGAAAAGCCCTAGCTCTCTCAACCTTTCCTCGTAAGACCTTCCCTCCATTCCAGGCAACATCCTGGTAAATCTCCTCTGCACCTTTTCCAATGCCTCCACATCTTTCCTGTAATGAGGCGACCAGAACTAAACACAATACTCCAGATGTGGCATTGTCTGACCTAAAACGTCACTACTTCTTTACACTGATAAAATCTTTAATTTCTCTCAGGGCAGTGACTTGTAAGGAATTCAGGGATTTACATATACATATTAATAATTAAAACCTTCTAACTGATAGAATAGCGTCTCAGGTTTGTTTAATACATTCTGATCAGTGGTGTGACCCTTTGATGTTTTAGTTGTAAATTCTGTGTCTGATACTACCTCTCTCACTAACGCCTGAAGAAGGGGTGAGGCTCCGAAATAAACTTGTTGGACTATAAGCTGATGTTGTGTGATTTCTGACCTCAGTCTGCTGATACATCTATGTTGAAGTACACAAGTTCTCTGCTTTGGTTGAATGCCTTCATTCTCGCTCTGTGGTTGATTTCTGGTGGACTGGACACTGCTCAAGTTCTCAGTTGTGCTACTGGAGGATTGTTGCTCATTCAGAGCAACCTTTGTCACTGGCATTGACTGTTGCACTTTGAGAGACAATAGATTATTATGTTCTTCAGTGATAATGGGAATCAGAAACATTTCCACCAGTCTGGTAAAATCTGTGACTTCCTTCCCATTGACAGAGTGAAACAATTTTTGTCAATAGAGTCACCTCTCTGTTTGGGTTCTCTCATGTCCAAATCAAACCAAATAAAACCCTGCTACCCCTTGACCAGTTGTTTGGCAATGGATTTTTCCTGGACCAGTAGTTCTCACCAAAGGAGTCACACCCCTCCTACAATCTTAAGTATGCTCAGGTCTAGATGTACATGCAGATTCAAAAATGAGAAGTGTTGATTGCGAATTAGGTCATTTTCAACTCTCTTACGTTCCTTGCGTGGCAGTGTTACCTGTGCTCTTGAAAGCTATCATTTGCGTGGGTCAAAACTTCTGTTTCCTCAGCCACAAATCTGATCAGCAAGGACACCTGCCCTTGTATCAAACTTAAAGGTAATAGGATGTCAACTGACACAAACAAGTTATGTGAAACTTAAATCATTTGGATTATCAATATCCCCTAGGAATGACTGATACTTTTCTAATGAAGGTATATTTTTTAGTTGTGGATATGTTTTCTAAAGTAGTAGGGTTTACAGCATTAATCTTTTTGAATAAGTAAGCAATTTGGCTTTTTGTTGCTTGGAAACTGTGTCTTGACACTTGTACATTTCCTATTACTTTACAGATGTAGCATTCTTTTGCCAGTGTTGGATAATGCCTGTGTGAGTGAATCTTTGTTGTTCCACAGCACCAACACAGACTGTTAGTGTCTGCTACAACTAAAACAGAAAGTGCTGAAGAAACTCAGCAGATCTTGCAGCATCTGTAAAGAAAAATCAGAGTTGATGTTTTGAGTTCAGTGATCCTTCGTCAGAATATAGTAGGCATGGTTATTAAATTTGTGGATGACACCAAAATTGGTGGTAGAGCAGACAGTGAAGAAAGTTATCTCAGAGCACAACGGGATCTTGATCAACTGGGCCAGTGGGCTGAGGAATGACAGATGGAGTTTAATTTGGATCAATGCGAGGTGTTGCATTTTATTAAGACAAGTCAGGGCAGGACTTACACAGTTAATGGGTGGGTCCTGGGGAGTGTTGTCAAACAGAGAGACCTAGGAATGCAGATACATAGTACCTTGAAAGTGGCATCAGAGGTAGACAGAGTGAAGAAGGCGTTTGGCACGCATGCCTTCACTGGGTAAGGAGCAGAGACAACATGTTACAGCTGTACAAGACATTAGTAAGGCCACATTTGGATTACTGCCTTCAATTCTGGTTGTTTTGCTATGCAAACAACGTTATTAAATTGGAAAGGGTGTTAAAAAGATTTACAAGGATGTTACCAAGGCTGGAGAGTTTGAGTTATAAAGAGAGGCTGGATAGGCTGGGACTTTTTCGTTCACACGTAGGAGGCCAAGTGGTGACCTCACATGGGTTTATAAAATCATGAGGGGCATAGATAGAATAGCCAAGGTCTTTTCCCCAGGGTAAGGGAGTCCAAAGCTAGAGGTCAAAGATTTAGGAGAGTGGAAAGATTTGAAAAGGACCTGAGAGGCAACTTTTTCACACAGAGGGTGGTGCGTATATGGAACAAGTTGCTATTGGAAGTGGTAGAGGTAGGTACAATTACAACATTTAAAAGACATTTGGACAGGCACACGGATAAGAAATGTTTACAGGGATATGGGACTAGTTCAGTTTAGGAAACCTGGTTGGCATGGACTAGTTGGGCCGAAGAGTCTATTTCTGTGCTGTATGACTATGACACTGTAACTGAAAAGCTGATGAAGGGGAACTGAACTCAAAACTCTGCCAGATCTGCTGAGTTTCTCCCGCACTTTGTTTTGTTTCAGATTTCCAGCTTCTGCTTTTGAGCCAAGTCACACAAGTTGGACTTATTTTTGAAGCTGTTAGACCTTCCAGCCCCTCACACCCACTTTTGGACCCGCCTTCAAGAAAGAGCTGGGATGATGCCGAAATCCACTCTCACACCCTTTCTTCTCATGTCGCTGCCAACTCACTTGCTGTGAACCCCAGCCCTTGCTTGCTCACCCAGGTGCAGTGATTATATCTGACCAAGTGCTTGAAGCACAATCGCCATCAAGCACAACCCTCTGGTGACAATGCAATAAGTACACGACTGCCAGTCTGTGAGTGACTGGCATTTCACGGTCAGGTGAGACTTGTGCCTTTGGGAACCTAAATCCAGGGGAATGCCCGGAACTGATGAGTTAAGCACCTGACACACAACTAATTTGGTCAGGCCCCTCACAGGAGTGCAATTGTCCAGTTCTCCAACTTGGAAGGTAGGACTAATGTGGAGAACACTGAATGCAACTGATTTTCCTGATCCTTCTTCTGTTTGGTTTCTGTACTTTCCGCACATTCCCCTATTACACCATCCTGACACTCTCAATTTATGGGGGCAACACGGTGGCTCAGTGGTTAGCACTGCTGCCTCACAGTGCCAGGGACCCGGGTTTGACTCCAGCCTCGGGCAGCTACCTTTGTGGAGTTTGCACATTCTCCCCGTGTCTGCGTGGGTTTCCTCCAGGTGCTCCAGTTTCTTCCCACAGTCCAAAGATTGGCCATGCTAAATTGCTCACAGTGTAGATTAGGTGGGTTACAGAGGGAAGGGTCGAGGTGGGATGCTCTGAGGGTTGGTGTAGGCTTGTTGGTCTGAAGGACCTGTTTCCACACTGTAGGGATCCTATGATGATGATCTACAATGATTTCTCTTCAAACTACATAGTCATGCAAGAATTCAATTGTTTCCGTGCTGGTGTCACACAAGTCAGGCCCCTTACATTGGGCATGTGTCATATGAGTGCAAAAACATTTAAAGGGAACGTGCACTTAAATGCCTGACCTGATCAGCAAAAAATGGTTGCTCACCCCCACACACAAATATGCAGTCTTATTTGAAGCTTGTTTAGGCTAGTCTTGGCTCAGATGCTGCTCATCTCAACAAACAACTCCTTTCTATCCCCAACACGGATAACCTCCTACCCAGTCTACGCCTTTCACCATGTGAGGACTTTCTTCATTTGTTTGTAAGCTCATTCATACCTGGCTCAGGTAGCAGGCCTCAGTGAAACCCTCCAAAAAAGTGCATTATTTTCACTAGAGCTGCCAGTGACCATAATATTAAGTCAACTACTTAACCCCTCTCAGGTGCCCACACTTGCTCCAACATACAAACATAAGATTGAAAGGCAGAAGTTCCTTTCAGAGTCACAGAATGGTTATAGCATAGGAAGCTCTTCACCCTGTCAATACCTATACCAGAGCTCTCCTGCCCTCATGCTGTAGTCCAGAACATTCTTCCTTTTCAGATAATCATCCAGTTCCCTTTTGTACGCATTGATTTAATCTACACTCTCAGGCGGTGCTTTCGAGATCCTAATTACTCACTGCATGAATATCTGGCTCCATTGTTTCTCTTTCCCATTAGCTTAAATCTGTGCTTTTGCACTTTTCCATACTAGTAGGTTTATCCCTATCTATGCTGTCGTGACTCATGATTTTGAAAACCCATATTAAATCTTTTCTTAATCTTCTTGTATGTAGAAAACAATTTGAACTTTCCGATCTATCTGTCTAACTGAAGTTCCTCATCTCTGAAACCACTCATGAATCTTTTCTGCACTCTCTCCAATACCTTCTCATCTTTATTGAAGCTTGGTGCCCAGAAGTGGGCACAATTTTCCATTTGAGGCCAAACCATGTGTTTTAGAGAGTTCAGTATAACCTCATCGCCCTTGCATTCAATGCCCCTACCAATAAAGCTGAGATACCACTTCATTAACCATGCTCTCAAACTGCTCTGCCTTCAACGAATTGTCTGACACGAGATTCAACTTAAAATAAGCAAATTAATGTCTTTGTTAAAATAGTAAGCATTAGTATGTGGGGCAGTAAAACGTCTATAATACTATCCATGATACAGTTTTTTCTAGATATAAATTACAAATAATTTTTAATATGTAAGAAACTCTGCTGCATGTCTGCATGAATAAACAATATCATATGAAACTTGTACAGTTTTGGCAAAATTACTCACTTTAAAAGGAATGGCAGTGTTGTAGTTCTCTGGAATCTCCCACGTTAATAAAACTGATGTCTTCATTACAGCTTTAACATGAAAATTTTTTGCAAACACTGCTGAAAAATTAAGGAGAGTGACAATTTAGATGGGACTGTACCAACATTCTGCATGGACTCGTTTCAGTGCTCTTACCAGTTCAGTGAAACAATAAATCACCTCTCCTACCTGCATTTTGCACAACCTGATGTCACTCTAAATCTCTATAAACCTTAGTGATCAAAACTTACCTTTATAAGTCATGCAGGTTTACACAGTCTCAACGGTGTGCGTGTACTTGAGTACAGAAGACCCCACAGTACACTAAGACTCAAGAACCATACCTTTCAAGTTGGTAGAAAGGAGTGATCTCTAATGTATAATCTTGTGACCCAACTCCCTAATATCGTCACCCACCTGCATCTAGGAGCACATAAACAGACAAATCCTACCTGGATCCAGTGGCAGTGTCCGGAATTGAACACTAGGGCTATAAGGACCAGGACCTTTACTTGTATAAGCTCTCACTTTGATATCATAAGTGGTGTCCGGTTTTAGGTTGGTGAGCTTCAAACTTGTCTCGGGCGAAGCAACAGAGAGCTCAATCCGATTATTTGGACTGTTGATATCTCTGTATAAAACGTTATACTTGGTAATTAACCCATTCCTTTCTGCCAAGACTGGTGGCTGCCAACTCAAATGAATCGTCGAAGCTGTGGAGCTTTCAGCACGTGGGTTTTGGGGAAATCCACTCGGTCTTTCTTCTGGAATCGTGATTTCTTTCACAATCTCTTCCCCAAAGCCAACTTTATTTTTTGAGGAGAGTTTGAAGACGTAAGAGGTGCCTTTATGGATGTCAGTAGCTGTATAATGGTCATCCTTTTCTGAAAATTCCAATGTTGTCAACAATTCAGAGTCTTTGCGCCCAAATTTTAAACGATAACCTAGAACTGGTCCAAAGGTTTCTACAGGAGGATGCCACTGAATAAGAGCAGTATTCATCTGTGTATGACTAACAAGGAGTCTTGGTTTCCCAGGAACTGTAACAATAAATAAGATCCATTTTAGAAGTCTTTCCTTAATATTCCCATTGGATTTACGCACAAGAAAGATACACTTATTTCAAGTAGCTGTCAATTGAAGAAAGAATTACAAATCACATACTAAAGCCTGCATTCCTTTAGAATCACCTTCTCAAATTCTCATTATCTTTGCAAAATGTCTCAGGATTCTGGCTCTGATGAAAATATGGACCAGTGATAATACAATTAATGTAATTATCCGAACTCTGGCAAAATGATTTTATGATAAATATAATTTCATAGATAAGAACTGACGAAAAAAAATCAGTAGCCATTACTATGTCAGGAAGCTCTCAGTAAGTTCAAGAGATTACAAAGATCAAATTGAGAGAAATGGTCCAACAATTCAGAATGTAATTTGAACATTGATGACAGAATTGTTAGTTTTACACGGAGGCGATAAGTTAGTGGTAATATTGTGAGACTATTAATCCAGAGTTCCAGGTAATGTTCTGGTAATTCAGGTAATAATCCTGCAACAGCAAATGGTGGAATTTAAATTTGATGACAATCTAGAATTAAAAGTCTAATGATGACCATGAAATTGCAGTCAATTATTGGGAAAACTCATCAGGTTCACTAATGTTCTTCACTAGTCTGGCCAGAACCATAGCAATGTATCGATTCTTAACTGCTTCTTGGGAAATTAGGGATTGGCACCAAATGCTGGCCTAGCCAGACACATCCCATGAATGAGTAAAACAAAACTTACTGTTTGTGACTTCTCCAGGAGCTGGAGTCCAGTTGTCCCTATATATTTAACACTGTCCAAGTGTATCCTAAATTCAGCTGCCATTCACATCTGAAGTAGTAACAGTGGATTATTTAGCTTGTTGAGTTTGCTCAGCTGTTCATTAAGATCACAGCTAATTTGTTACCTCTACCACATATTCAAATCTATCCCTATAACTCTCTGCATTCCTAAGCAAACCAATTTTTGTCTGGGATCATTTGGGTAGAGAATCTCCAGGACTGAAGAATCCTTTGAGTGAATACATTTATTCTCACCTCAATCTTGTTTCAATTTGTTATTCTAAGACTGGTGACTTCTCATTCAAGACTCCCCAGCCAAGCAAAGCGTTCTCCAAACACCTATCCTGTTACATCCTTAACAGGTTTAACACTGCTAAACTTCAGAAAATATAGGCCTAGTCTGTTTTATCACTCCTCACAGGGCAAGCCTCTTCTTTCAGGAATCAGCTTGCTGCAGGGATCCTCAATCAAGGATCTTGAAAATCGACAAGACGTTTTCAAGAGGTCCAACACGTCTAGGCAAATGTCACGCTTCTGTTTGCTCTAATGAAGTATGAAGGTACCCATTTTTAAAGGATCACAGGCCAACAATGTGCATGTGGTAACGTTGCTAATAGTCTTTTAACTCACCAAGTAACAAATAAGGATGTTAATGTGAATGGAAAGCTGTGAGAAATTACGCAGAGCATTTAATTTATATAGTAATAATACCATAGTCAGATTTTAAATGACTCATTTATGGGTTAGAACAAATAGACTCAGGTAGTTCATATTTGTCATCAACCTTTAAGTTTTAAATTCAAAAATAATGACTATACAATTTTCAAGATTATACACTTTGCACGAGTAAGTTGCACTGTGAATCATACTTCAATGACTTTCCTGTTTGGTGTTGTCTCTTTGGTATTAGTAATGATTTAACTGTACATCTAAATATGAGGGCTTCCAATCTTCCACAAAGGAGAGAATCTAATAGAGGCATTGAAAATTATGAAAAGGTTTGTCAGAACAAAGGTAGAGAAGAGGTTTTCTAAAACAAAGTGTCAGAAGTACAAGACAGTCACGAATAAATTTAATGGGGAATGCAAAAGGAACATTTTTATCCAAGGAGTGGTTACAATGCGGAATTTGCTACAATATGAAGGGTCACTGGGCTTGAAACTTTAACTCTGTTTGCTTTCTATAGATGCTGCTAGACCTGCAATGCTTCTTCAGCATTATCTGTTTTAGTTTCAGATTTCCAGCATCTGGGAAGCTCTGCTCCCAGACATCTCTCTTCCACTGAAACAACACAAACAGCTGATCACGAAGAAATTATTGCAGGAAAATCAGTGTTGAACAGCTACGCTATGAAAAAAAATTCTCCGCCGTTTGTTGAATATACTCTAGTTGAGTGAATGCATTAGTTTGCATCTGGATGTTCCTCAACAACTATAAACCAAATGGACCCTTAGACCTAGTCAAGTGGAACTATCAATAGTGGAACCATCCTTTACCCACAAATAGCATGCTGTTTATGGCTCCTACTTCGAAAAGTTCAGTAATAATTATATTCAGTATGGTCATGTCTTTTGTAGCCACGAAGACCTGCTTCCATCACAGAGAAGATCCTCTTGCTATCAGGTGGCATTTGCTTTGTAACTGAATTCCATGAGTATCTCAACCTCCTCTGGCACCGCTCCTATGTGAATACAAAGTGCACACAAGTCTTCACTCTGACTGTAATCTGCTTCCAAACCCTAAAGCTGCACGTGCTCATCTCCAATGCATCCTGCTACGTATACATTTTTAAAAGCATCCATAAAGTTTGCACTGTATTGTTCCAGTGTCATGAAGTGAATTCTTCACATGGACCCTTCACTCTTGTCTAAGGGAAGATGTACTGGCATTAGAGACAGTCCAGAGAAGGCCGCCAGGCTGTTACTAGGTACAGATGGACAGCCTTATGAGTAGAGGTTAGGTTGGGCGTATACTCATTGGAATGTAGAAGAATGAGAGACAAAAAAGAAACAAAGAACTGATGAAGGGTCACTGGATCCAAAATGTTAACTCTGCTTTCCATTTACAGATGCTGCCAGAATGAGAGACAACCGTATTAAAACACATAAGATTCTGAAGGGACTTGACAGAGTCGATGTGGAGAGGTTGTTCCCCCTTGCGGGAGAATCCCGGGCCAGAGAACATATCTCAGAACAAAGATTGTATATTTAAGACAGAGATTAGGAGGAATTTCTTCTCTCAGAGGGGAGTGAATCTATGGAAGTCTTTACCACAGAAAGCTATAGTGCTGTGTCAATAAGTATTATCAAGACTGAGATAAATTTTTAATCACGAAGGGAATCAAGGTTTACGAAGCAAAGGCAGGAAAATGGAGTTGAAGATTATCAGCTCAGCCAATGAATAGCATAGCAGACTTGATGCTCTGAATAACCTAATGTCATATTAGGCTATTCTGCTCCTATGTCATATGGTCATTTTGTTTGAAGAGATGCAATTAACAGAGGACCTGAAACTCAGTAAGTAATTCAGCAAAAGAAAAATCAGCTGTAAAACAAACCCACCATGTCATTGTTAGAGTATACAAGATATGATTCCTTGTAGAGCCCACTGGTTGCTGAAGAGACCAAGTGGAGACAAACATCCTCTGTGGTGCCAGCAAGGCAAAGTAGAGGCATTACACTAAGCTCGATCATCACAGTGACCCTTCCGAGACACCAACATTAACCCACAGTGCAGGCCAGTTTCATCGCAGACTGCAGGATGATGCTTTGGCCAAGCTGAGAATCAGATACTTTACAAAGTCCAGAAACCTGCCTGACCCATTAGCTTAAAACACCCAGTAAGGGTTGCAGCTTCTCACAGTTAGAAGATAGAGGGAACATGGACTTAGCTGAATGGCAATGGTCACAAGCGACCTGGGAGCCAGCTAAAATGCTGGGTAAGACTCTACAACACTAAATGTAAAAGACTGCTCTGTGCAATACACCCGAGGTTAACTTTGCAATGGTGCAGACTCCTGTAAAAATAGCATTTCACTGGTGTCTTCCTCCCACCTCAGATGGGGAGAAAGGAGACCAAGTGCCAATAGATATGATGGACGACAAGTAAAGGGAAAGTGTCCATAGCCCCAAAGGACCATTTCATTAGAGAGAGATGACTGGTGGTGCGCTTGATCTGAGGGTTACCACCCCTCAGGTGACAGGTGAAGCTGAGGGCAGTCTTTCATGGTACCCGCAGCCAGCGCAGGAATTGAACTGAGCCCTGATGAGCAATGACCATGACAACAGAAGCATCTATTTGACTGACCTGTTGCTGGGTTTGTTCAGGAATTGCATCCTGTTCTTGCCAATCCTGAGCTGGACTTGTGGATAAGAGGTTAGTCAGGCTCTTGGGTGTGGAGCATCAAACTCCTGAACCGTTCTCATCGGATCAAGTACGTACACACATGCACACACTCTCAGTTACGGAAATGTTTTAATAACATGTGCAAGCTTTGTCCATTATTATCTAATGATGTGAAAACATGAAGCATTGCTATATTTTGGTTCTGTTATGTTGGCATCACATTTTTCCAGTTCTATTCTCCCACCCCTGCAGCTTCCTTTTCATTCATCCACTGTAAGAAACATTTTTTCAGGTAATAGCTGCAGTCAAATGTCTGTTGATACAATGGGGGGTAAATTTGATTTTTCATGGTGTTTGGAATCAGGCAGCATCGAATCAACTGCCTGTTACACAACTCTCCTAAATTCCATTTCACATGGGTCAGAGAAAGGAAAACCAAGAGGAAGTGGAAACTGGCTGCCAATTTGCAATCAGTCATTTTCCACTGCTGCATGCAGCCAGAACTGTCCCCATCGCCTTCCTCGCGAGCTGATACCATGCTGTTACTCTCCAGTTGTCACTGGGGCCCTGGAGCATCAGATAGACAATGAGAATGTTCATGCAGAATATGGCATGGCAGGCAGATCAGAATGACAGACAGTAGCTGCAGAGCTTTTAGACAGGCTTGTGTACTTGTGTGGAGTGAGAAGTAATGTCATTGTCTCTGAAAATCATCACCTTTATCCTGAGGTGAACTCTCTGGCTTTGAGGTAGGGACAGTAACACTGTGCCATAAGAGACCCCGCCCTCACCCCATGAACAACTTGAATGAGCACTATGTGTTGAACAGATAATTTGGCTCCCACCTCTGATGACTTCACAATCTAGGATCTAGTGAATGAATGCGCACAGAACCATAGAAGATGTAGGGAGGCGACAGTGAGAAAAAAGGGAAAACTGAAAGTTGATGCATGTCCGAGGTAGAACACTGTTCAGGTTTAATAAGTGACAGGCAGGACCTCGTTGATTATATTCATAGGATGGAGGTGGTGGGAATGAAATTTATTTTGATGGGATGATCACATGCCAAAGCAACACCATCTTCTCATCTCCACCTGAATAAATTTCCGGGTAGGAAGGTCCAAGCCAAACCACCAGACCAGGCCCACAGAAGTCCATTAGGGACAATTTGATAACCCCTTAAAGGGCCTTTTAGGACAACAGGGGAGAACACAGAGCCTGGGGGAGACAGATCTGGAGCAAGGCCTAAAGGGGCAAGAAGAAATCTGGAGGAAGGTGAGCAAGAAAGAGAACTGGATCTGCTGCTGGGGGCACCAAGCGGAAATGAAAGTTTTACATTTACATTTGCCACAGACACTGTCTACCAATGAAACAAATTCGGCAATAGCTGCAAAGCACCCACCTCCTCCCACTGCCACATCCACTTGTTCCTCACCACTGTTGGTAATCTGGAAACCTCACAGGCAGGCTGTAATTTTGGTAGATTTCCAGAACACACCACAGCCCCTCTATTGGCTGACAGACCAGCACTCAGAGAGGCTGAGAACTGTTTGGCCTTTGCGAATGCTACTCAGCAGGAGCAACAAATTTGAACCTCAAGCAAGAAGTCAACCCATGAAGTGTGGCTGCTCCTGTAGACTGAAACAGATTTTTCACCATGCAATCAACAATCCATAATATTCAAGAGATACATAATCACTGGGCAGGTTAAAGTCACAGAATTATTTGATTTCAAGTATCTCTGGACATCGGAGTTTGTCTAAGAAAAATTATCCATTAGCAAAATTTGTAGCTGACCTTGGAGAAACCAGCAGGGGAACAGCTAAGTGGTATTTTTAAGTGTAACCTTACTGTTTGTTTTGTAAAGTTACAATAGTGAGCAGAGTGGGTTCTTTTTTGTTTATATGTTTTATTGACATCTGTCTCTTGATCAAACTTTAAAAATATAAAACACAAGTACTAAGTTAGCCTGCAGCAGTGTTTTTAGAGCAATAAGACTGTGGTTTTTCCTGGGTTTATAGATTGTTAAGGTGCAAATATGGCCTTTAGTAGAGTGATGTGCTCTTCCTGTCGGATGTGGGAGATTAGGAACATTTCCATGTTACTGATGATTATGTCTGCAGGAAGTGGGTTTGGTTGCAAATTCTATCAGATTACAAGGATCGGTTCGACAGCAGTTAGCAGAAATGAGGAATTTATAGTAGCTAGGGGCTATGATGGATGGCAACTGTAGGATGGGAGAAAAACCACAGATACAGTCAAGTAGATAGGTTACTGCCAGGAAAGGTAGGAGAGGGAGGCAGGTTGTGCATGAGTTGCCTGTGGCTATCCTCATCTCAGACAAGTATGTTGTTTTGGAAAATGTGGAAATGGGTGGTGGACTCTCAGGGGAATGTTGCATGGAGAGCCAAAACTGGCTCTAATGTAACGAGGGGTACATCAGGTTGGGGACTCTATACTCAGAGGCACAGACAGACATTTCTGCACCCAACAGCAAGAAATCACAATGGTGCATTGCCTCCTTGATGCCATGATAAAAGATATCTCAGAGAAAGTACAGAATATTCTCAAAGGGGAGAGGGACCAGCAGGAGGTCATACAGTCCTATGGCACAGAGACAGGCCCTTAGGCCCAAACTGATCCATGCCGACCAAAATATCCATCCATGTTAACCCCATTTCCCTGCACTTGGCCCATATCCTTTTACACCTTCCCTATCCATGTATTTGTCCAAATGCCTTTTAAATGTTGTTAATGTACTCGCCTCAACCATTTCCGCTGGCAGCTTATTCCATATACATACCACTGTCTGTGTAAAAGAAGTTGCTCCACAGGTTCCCATTTATTTTTTCTCCTCTTACCTTAAACTGATGCTCTCTGGTCCTTGATTCCCCAACCCTGGGAAAAAGACTTGAGTGCATTCATCCTATCCATCCCTCTCATGATCTTATACACTTCTGTAAGATTCCCATTGGAACTATGGAAGATAGATATTGGAACTAATGACAATGGGAAGAGAAAAGGATGAGATTCTGAGGAGAGAATATAGGAAGTTAGGCAGGAATTTGAAAAGGAGGTCCTCGAGGATAGTGATATCTGGATTACTCCCGGTGTTATGAGCTAGTAAGGGGAGGAATTGGAGAATGGAGCAGATGAATGTGCGGCTGAGCAGCTGGTGCAGGGGAGGAAGAATCACATTTTTGGATCACTGGAATCTCTTCTGGGGTAGACGTGACCTGTATAAGAAGGATGGATTGCACCTGAATTGGAAGGGGACTAATATAGTGGCAGGGAGATTTGCTCGAGCTGCTCAGGAGGATTTAAACTAGTAAGGAGGAGGTGGGGGGACACTCAGGGAGATAGCGAAGGAAAATCAGTCTGAGGCTGGTGCAGGTGGAAAAAAGGAGCACGTCAAACAATCAGAGCAGGCAGGAAAAATGCAGAGAACGAGGTAGGACTGATAAATTAAACTGGATTTATTTCAATGCAAGAGGTCTAACAGGTAAGGCAGATGAACTCAGGGCACGGCTAGAAACATAGAACTAGGACATCATAGCAATTATTGAGACGTGGCTCTGGGCTGAACAGGACTGGCAGCTTAATGTTCCAGGGTATAGATGCTATAGAAAGGATAGAAAGGGAGGGCAAGCGAGGAGGGGTAGTGGAGATTTTGATAGGGCTAACATTATGACTGTACTTAGGGAGGATACTCCTGGGAATGCATTCAGGGAAGTTATTTGGGTGGAAGTGAGAAAGAAGAAAGGGATGATCACCTTATTGAGATTATACCAAAGACCCCCCAGTAGTCAGCAGGAAATGTAAAAACAAATTTGTGAGGACACCTCCGCTATCTGTAAGAATAATAATGTGGTTACGGTAGAGGATTTCAACTTTCCAAACACAGACTGAGACTGCCATCGTGTTAAAGGCACGGATGGACAGGAATCTTTTTTTAAGTGTGTACAAGATAATTTTCCAATTCAGTACTTGCATGTACTTACTGGAGAAGGTACAAAACTTGACCTACTGTAGGGAAATCAGGCAGGGCAGGTGACTGAGGTGTCAGTGAGGGAGCACTTGGGGCCAGCGACCTTAATTATATTCGTTTTAAAATAGTGATGGAAAAGGATAGATAGGATCGAAATGTTGAAGTCCTAAATTGGAGGAAGGCCAATATTGACGGTATTAGGCAAAAACTTTCAAAAGTTGATTGGGGGTGCGGATGATTGCAGGTAAATGGATGGCTGGAAAAGGGGAAGCCTTAAAAAGTGAGATAACCAGAGTCCAGGGGCAGTATGTTCCTGTTAGTGTGAAGGAAGGAAGCATATGTCAGGTATAAACAGCAGAGATCGAGTAAAGAGTATAAAGGCAATAGGAGTATACTTAAAAAAGGGAAATCAGGAGGACAAAATGGGGACATGAGATAGCTTTGGTAAATAGCGTTAAGGAGAATCCAAAGGGATTTTATAATTTCATTAACGACAAAAGGGTAACTAGGGAGACAATAGGGCCCCTTAAAGATCAGCTAGGCCGCCTATGTGTGGAACCACAGGAGATGGGGAAGATACTAAACAAGTATTTTGCATCAGTGTTTACTGTGGAGAAGGATAGATATGCAAGGTATAGAATGTGGGGCAACAGAAAGTGACATCTTGAAATCATAGAAGATAGGAGCAGAAGGAGGCCATTCATCACGATCATGGCTGATCATCCAACTCAATAGTCTAATCCTGCTTTCTCCCCATTACCTTTGATCCCATTCGCCCCAAGTGCTATATCTAGTCACCTACTGAATACATTCAATGTTTTGGCATCAACTACTTCCTGTGGTAATGACTTCCACAGGCTCACCACTCCTTGGGTGAAGAAATGTCTCCTCATCTCCGTCCGAAATTGTCTGTCCTGAATCCTCATACTGTGACCCCTGGTTCTGGACACATCCACCATCGGGAACATCCTCCCTGCATCTACCCTGTCCAGTCCTATTAGAATTTTATAAGTCTCTATGAGATTCCACCATCCCCCCACCACACACCCCTCCACCACCACCTCCCCAACCCTCCCCGCCACCGCTCCCCATCCCCACCACCACCACCACCCATAATTTGTCTGAACTCCAGCGAAAACAATCCTAATCTAGTCAATCTCTCCTCATACGTCAGATCAGCCATTCTCGGAATCAGCCTGATAAACATTTGTTGCACTTCCTCAACAGCAAGAGCATCCTTCCTCAGAAAAGAAATTCCACATTACAGAGGTGGTGCTGCTGGATGGCTTAAAACGCTTAAAGGTGGATAAATCCCTAGGACCTGATCAAGTTTATCCTAGAACTCAGTAGGAAGCAAGGGAAGTGATTGCTGGGTCCCATGTTGAGATATTTGTATCATCAATAGCCACAGGTGAGGTGCCGGAAGGCTGGAGGTTGGCTAACGTGGTGCCACGATTTAAGAAAGGTAGTAAGGAAAAGCCAGGGAACTATAGACCAATGAGCCTGACATCGATGATGGGCAAGTTGTTGGAGGGAATCCGGAAAGACAGGATTTTCATGTATTTGGAAAAGCAAGAACTGATTAGGGACAGTCAACATGGCTTTGTGTGTGGGAAATCATGCCTTACTAACTTGATTGAGTGTTTTGAAGTAGCAGTGAAGGAGACAGATGAGGGAAGAGCAGTGGATGTGATCTATATGGACTTCAGTAAGGCATTCCTCAAGGTCCTCATGGTAAACTAGTTAGCAAGGTTAGATGACATGGACTACACGAAGAACTAGCTATTTGGATACAGAACTGGCTTGAAGGTAGAAGAGAGAGGGTGGCAGTGGAGGATTGCTTTTCAGACTGGAGGTCTGTGACCGGTGGTATGCCACAAGACTTGGTGCTGGGTCCACTGCTTCTCGTCATTTATATAAATAATTTGGATGTGAACATAGGAGGTATGGTTAGCGAGTTTGCAGATGACACCAACATTGGAGGTGTAGCAGACAGCAAAAGAGGTTCCCTCAGAATACAACGGAATCTTGATCAGATGGGCCAAAGGGCTGAGGAGTGGCAGATGGAGTTTAATTTAGATAAATGTGAGGTGCTGCAACGTGGAAAGGCAAAAAGGGCAGGAGTCATACACTTAATGGTAAGATCCTGGGGAGTGTTGCTGAACAAAGACCTTGGACTGCAGGTTCACAGTTCCACGAAAGTGCAGTCACAGATAGATGGGACAGTAAAGAAGGCATGTGGTAGGCTTGCCTTTATTGGTCAGTGCACTGAGTATAGGAGTTGGGTGATCATGTTGCATCTCTACAGAACATTGGTTAGGCCACTATTGGGATAATGTATGCAATTCCGGTCTTCTGCTAAAAGAAGGATGTTGTGAAACTTGAAAGGGTTCAGAAAAGATTTACAAGGATGTTGCCAGGTTGGAGGGTTTGAGCTATCGGGAGAGACTGAGTAGGCTGGGGCTATTTTCCCTGGAGACTGAGGGGTGACCTTATAGCAGTTTATAAAATCATGGATAGGGTAAATAGACAAGGCCTTTTCCCCGGCATGGGGGAGTCAAAAAACTAGAGGACATAGGTTTAATGTGAGAGGAGGAATATTTAAAAGGGCCCTAAAGGGCAACTTTTTCACGCAGAGGGTGGTGCGTGTATGCAATGAGCTGCCAAATGGTGGAGGCTGATACAACTACAACATTTAAAAGGCATCTGAATGCGTATATGAATAGCAAGGGTTTAGAGGGATATGGACCAAATGCTGACAAATGGGATGAGATTTATCGAGGATATCTTGTTGGTATGGACAAGTCGGACCGAAGGGCCTGGTTCCATACTGTACATGGCTATGACTCCAATTATCAGTGTGCAGAAAGCAGTTCTACTTGGCCCATAGTGCCTGCACCAGCTCTTCAAATTAGCGTCACTACAAAATGGCAATATCCTGATTTGTCTAAGGATATGTGGCCATTATTTCTATCCAAATAACCATCGAATGCCTCAATGAAACCTGTCTACAACACAATTCCAGGCAGTGCATTCCATATATTAACTACTTCCTATGTGAAAAAGATTTTTCTCACATTACCCTTGCTTCTTTTGCACATCATTTCAAATACCTGCCCACGCTTAGGAGCAGGAACAGCTTCTCCCTATCTGTTCTATCACCTTGCTCATGATGATAAAAACTTCTTCTCTCAGCCTTCTTTTCTCCAAGGAGAACAGTGACAACTTTTTCAATCTATTATCACAACTGAAGAACCCTATTTTTAAATTTAGGTGTTTTCTTTGCACAAATTTGTGGAGAAAAATACAGTGAGGGGCTAGTGGGAATCAGTAGTCTGAGAGACAGGTTTATTTCTGTTTATTGGGATAGTTACACTCTTTTGAGATTATTCTGCTACTTGTCCTGGATCACTTTTTCTGCTTTGCAGGACTAATTCAGTAGACCTTAGCTCAATTCTTTTCTTCTCTCTGCTCACCAGTATTCTTCAACCACAACCTCCACAGCCAAGGTGTGTCTGTGTGGAGAACATGACAGATGCAGTAACAAAGATGGAAGGTCTCCACCTCTGAGAAAACAAAAGGTTTCAACAAGTAACATAACTTCATATAGAGAAATGAGTCACATGTAAATTTTGTGAAGGAAGTGTTTATTTTTATGATTTGCACAGCATTTCATTTCCTCGTTTTTCCAATAAAGGTTTGAGACGTATAGCTAAGGCCAGTGTTTGTTAACTACTGTCTCAGGATTGCACACATCATGTTGAAATGCAAGGTGTTAATTTACTTGGGTGGGTTCACTGAGTCCATTTTTGTTAAGTTGGTTAACTGGCCCAATCAAGAACAGATGACAACTGTTCTTGGGCCAGGAAAAGCCAGCCAGTGATGCCTGTTTATGAACATAATGCCTGAAACTCAATAATAGTCTTCACAAATCACTTGCCTGCACCAGTGGTTGCCACAAGCTTGGCTCTGCTTCGAGCTCCATCTCCTTTTGTCGTATAAGCTGTCACAGTGACAGAGTATGTCGTTTCAGGCAGAAGTCCAGAAATGATCATCTCCTGTATGGAAAAACGGCAAAAATACAAAGCAATAAACACAATGAGAGTCTCTTCCACAATTTTAGACCATCATTAATTCAGGTCTCTGAATAACAAGAGGACATTTATTGGATGCTATTGTGTGTTAATATTAAACATGTATTAACCTTTCAAGTATCAAATGCTGTCAGTTTTTAAGAGATACACATATTTCTTTGTTTTGCATAACATTTTTAATTCATAGTACTGTGGCAACACACAACATTTTACATTTTGATACCAAAGCTCTTATGCAGGGTTAATAGGCTTTGTTCGTGCAGTTGTGAAATCAATTATCTTTAGTTTTCGTACCCTTCAGGAGAACAAGTGACAAAGGCAGGATTTATTGTAACTTGTCTTATCTATTTGCTGCCTAAATAGAAATACAGATGGAGACTTCTGGGGCCAAAACTTCAATTGCCTTTTTTCAGAGATCAGACATAAGACTGTGAAGCACAACAGAATTCTGTAAAAGCCCTGATCTGCATGGTTTGAACTTCCGATGGGTGATTCTCCTGCTTATCAGGAAACCTCCACAAATTTATCCAACTGTGAGTCAGCGTTGGAGACTTTTGTACAGTTCATATGTATTTATCTGGATAGATACCAAATAAATGTTGGCAGATTAAAACTTAGACTAACATCACTCATGCAGTTACTCTGATCTCCTCTCCACCTGCATTCACTCACAAACCCTGTATGACTGTATGCCAACTACCCATCTATCCACCCCCACCGCCAAACCCCGCTGCCCCCATACCCCTAATCCTTGACTTGACCAATTAGCTGTAGTTTAGGGTTAACCTGGACAATGATCAATTGGAGTAGATCAGGGAGATGATCAGTCCAAGAGGATCTGCAGCAATGTGCAGCAAATCCAATCTGCAATCAGAGGGGATCTGGATGGTGATTAGTCAGGGAGGATCTGGGTGGTGATCAGTTGATGAGGATCTGCACTGTAAAGTGCTGGAGCAAATCCAATCAGTAATCAGGCAGGGTGGAGCCAATGGTGAAAAATATGAAATTGTTCATTTTGGCAGAAAGAATAAAAAAGCATATTAGCTAAATGCTGAAAGGTTACAAAGCCCTGAAATGCAAAGAGATGTGGGTGTCCGAGCACATGAAGCATAAAAGGTTAGTATGCAGGTACAGCAAGTAACCAGGAAAACTAATAGAATGTTATGGCTAATTACGATGGAAATTGAATGCAAGAGAAGGGAGGTTATGCTGCAGTTATACAGGGCATTGCTGAAACTGTACCTGGAGTACTATGTACTAACAAGAGGTATTAATGTTTTGGAAGCAGTTCAGAGAAAGTTCAAAGAAAGGAATGACCAGGTTGCCTTATGAGAAAAAGCTAGGCCTCTATCTTTTGGAGTTAGAAGAGTCAGAAGTGACTTAATTGAAATATATAAGATCCTGAGGGGACTTGACCAGGTGGATGCTGAAAGGATGTTTCCTCTTGTGGGAGAATCTAGTACTATGTGTCACAGTTTAAAAACTAGAGGTCACCTGTTGAAGACAGAAAGGAAAAAAAGTGCTTTCTCTGAGAGGATTGAGATTTTGGAATTCCCTTCCTCCAAATGCAGTGCATGTATAAATCTTTAAGGATCATTAAGATACTGATAGATTATTGATTACCGTGGAAGTAAAAAATTATTGGGGATATGCAGGAATGTAGATTTTGAGGTTCCAATCAGATCAGCCGTGATATTATTGAATGGCAGAGCAGGTTCGAAAGGTCGAATAGCTTACTCTTGGTCCTTGTTAATATGATTAGCTGCAGAGGATCTGGACAGTACTGTAGAAGAGCAGATCCAATCATAATTAATTGAAGTAGATTTGGTCAGCAATTTGGAGGAGTGGATCTTCTGCCCTTTATGAAAAAAAAGTATTGATTTAAATGGAATAAGAAGTTTTCCATATTCAATGAAGGGCAGACAATGTACTACACCAGATTACTGCTCAAAGTTGAAATCAAAATGTATCCAGGATACCTTCCTTCCAAAAGTGTCAAGCCATCAACGATACCTAGCAACCAGCCAGTTCTGCAACGAGCACTCAGTTGCGTAACTAACTAACACAATTGTAAAGTTTGAGAAGTGGTCAAAAATCAAATGAACAAAAGAACAGGTGTTGAAACTTGTTTAAACTGTATTTCTTCACAACTCTGACCACAAGTCAATCCTACTCAAAAACTATGGGTTTCTGATCATGAGCAAGCTATTCCAAATAAAAACCTGAAAACTGTTATGAATAAATCACAACATAATTTCCTTCTTGGGAATTGCTGCACCTGCATGGGCAGAGATTCACAAGCCAAGGTGAAATGACACAGCATTTCATTTAAAGATAGCTTTGAATCCTATCTTTTCAGGTGTTGCATTTTTTGCCCCAAGAAGAGCAGGTCTGATGTAGTTATGAGATCAGAACACTTCTGCTGTGCAGGACCTGGTGGAAAGCAGTTATAATATTTGCTGGTGAGAACAAGAAAATATGGATGTTCAAAAATGTAACCAATGACTATTCATAATACATATCCTTGAAAACACTCAATGAAGCTGACATTTTGCACACACTGCAATTTTCCAATGGAGTCTGTGAGCATGTGTTAAATCAGAGGCAACTGATGTATTCCAAAGAGATCTGCCAATGTCTAAGAAAAGCATCAGACGAATGAGGGGGAATCTCATAGAGACTTATAAAATTCTAACAGGACTAGACAGAGTAGATGCAGAGAGGATGTTCCTGATGGTGGGTGTATCCAGAACCAGGGGTCACAGTCTGAGGATTCAGGGTAGACCACTTAGGACAGAAATAAGGAGACATTTCTTTACCTAAAGAGTGGTGTGCCTGTGGAATTCATTACCACAGGAAGCAGTTGATGCCAAAACATTGAATGTATTGAGGCAGCTTGATATAGCACTTCAGTGAATGGGATCAAAGGTTATGGGGAGAAAGCAGGATTGGGCAATTGAGTTGGATGATCAGCCGTGATCGTGATGAATGGCGGAACAGGATCGAGGGGCCGAATGGCCTCCTCCTGCTCCTATCTTCTATGCTTCATGATGTTTAAGTCTCTGCAAATAAAAAAATGCACGAGGCGCAAAATACACCTTTCTCTGATACCAGTGAAAAGATTGCATAATATTTTTCTAAATATCGTGGCAGTTTTAGTTTTGCAATATCCACAGGATGTGACCATCATTCACACAGTCAGCATTTATTTCCCAACCCTATTTGCTCTTGGGAAGGTGGTGGTGAGCTGCCTTCTTAAACCACTGCAGTTCATGTGGTGTTGATGTACCTACAATGCTGTTAGGAAGGAAATTCCAGGATTTTGACCCAACTACACTGAAGGAACAGTGAAATATTTCCAAGTTAGGATGATGAGTGGCGTGGAGGGCAACTTGCCAATGATTGTATTCCCATGCATTTGCAGCCCTTGTCTTACTAGGTGGTAGGAATCGTGTGTTTAAAAGCTGCTATTGAAAAGTTGCCGCAGCGCAATGAGTGCTTTTGTTTAAATACATATCAATCCAGTGACTTAATCCCAAAAATTAAAATCCACAGGGTAATTCTTGAGGCATCATTTCCAAATGAACAAGTAGTGTTTAATTCCGTGCAAGGTGCTCACTTCAAAAGAGTAAACAGCTGAGTTAGTACAAAATAAAGCTTATAAAAAGTCTTGAAAACCAGTTAGTGCATGCAGTGCAGTGCAGCACACCAACAAAAATAAGTTCTCACAAAAGGAAAAAATTGCAAGAAGACATTGTGTGAAGACACTGAGAGTTGACTACAGACACATGTTTGTAAGTTGCCTGATCATGCTTTACTCACATGTTCAGCAGAGTCATCACTTTCCCACTGATTGAGACAAAACCAGATCGGTAGAAAGAAAAGATATAGAATAAAGATTTCAAGTGTTTATTGAACTGAAAACTTTTGCTTCAATATAATTTCTTCTATTTGTTCATGGGATCGAGTGTCACTGAACATCAACATTTGTTATCATTCTTAATTGCCCTTCGGAAGGGTATAACAATGTATCGAAATGTATAAATATATCCACTGTTATGCCTCATACTTTTGAATTTGTTGCACGTCTTTAAAAATTTTTTTAGAATTTGTGATTTGGAAAATTTTAATTCTTTTGAGGAAGGCTTGTTACATACTGCATCTAAAGGTTTTAGCACATAACTAAAAAGGTCTGCACATATTTCAATATGGTTAATATGAGAAGAAAGAAAAAAAATCAATTTTTCATCTGGTCAACATCTTCTCACTGCAAGAAGGTGATGGTCACTGAATTTTTCATTTTATGTAAAACTATGAGCTTTTAAATCATATCTGGTGACTAGTTTGACTAAGTTAGCTGAATCAACTGAACTGAAAGAAGCACACAATGTGGGCTTGTGCTCAATTGAGGTAGAAAATTTGCTACAATATTGAAACTGGCAACAAATAACTTGTGTTGCCTGAACTTCTAGTACCAATTTAACACCAGAATTCACTTTAAACCTGATGAGAATACGCTTCTGATAGCAAAGGAGTAAGCCACAAGGGGAGTAGCCATTGTCCAAGATGTCAAGGCTGGACACAAAACAAATTATTTAACATGCATGTTGTGCTCTGGTATCATTAACAGTTTTTAATTCTGAATATTGATTTATGATCATTGCCTTTTCAGTTTGTTATTTAATAATAGTCCTCAGCATTATGATCAATCCTGAGCTGCTAACAGTAATACTATGAACTCAATAAACGTTAAAGCGATGTCACTGAACTCGCCATTCAGAACCTCAGGATAATGTTCTGGGGACATGAGTTTGAATCCCACATGACAGGTGGTAAAATTTGTATTCAACATAAACCTGAACTAAAAACCTAGCCTAATAGCAAGCATGCAACCACTATCAATTGTTGTAAAAACCCAGCTACTCACTCATGTCCTTTAGGGAAGGAAATATGCTATGCCCACTTGGTCTGGCTTACCTGTGACTTCAGAGCCACAGCAATGTGGTTGACTCTTAACTGTCCTCTGGGCAATTAAGGATGGGCAATAAATGCTGGTCTAGCCCAGCCAGTGATGCCAACATCCCATAAACAAATCAAAAACAAAATTAGCACAACCGACTGGGAAATCACCTGGCTGTCAACACACACAGTCTCAAAATGAAGGTTCAAGGTTAAAATTAAGTTCCTAACAACACATCAGTAAAAGTTCATACCTCAACAGCTTCTTTAAGATTGACATTCTCATGATGTCAACACCGTATCATGGTACGTGACCTAATAATATAAAAGCCTCAGTTTCCATCTGACTGAATGTTCTTGCAACATGTCACATTGAGGGAGGTGTACTAAAATACATCCAAATTGCTTAGCTTTGAGCCCAGACAGATAAGTGTCTGTGATTATAAATGTATGTATGTAGATAGCAGTACTTCAGTAATACATAAACCAGGTTAGCTCCCATAACACAAATCTAAGTATAACATCATAAAAGTTATATAACATTAGCAATCACATCATATCATGTCAATTACCTCAAAGGCTCCTTGAAGACTGAGATAACATAAAACTTAAAGATCATGAATTACTCCTTAGTGTGGTGCTGCCTGGCATGTACTATTGTCTGATTAAGATTATGATCAAAAAGCTGCATCATTAGAACTACAGAATAGAATCATAGAATCCTAGAATCCATACAGTGCAGAAGAGGCCATTCAGCCCCCCAGGTCTACACCAAACCTCCAAACAGCAACCCACCCAGACCTAGCCCCAAACCTATTCCTTAACCCTGCACTTACCATGGCTAATCCACCTAATCTGCACAACCCCGGGCACTGAAGGATAATGTAGCATGGGCAATCCATCTAACCTGCACACCTTTAGACTGTGGGAGGAAATCCATGCAGACACAGGGAAAATGCACAAACCCCACACATAAAGTCACCCAAGGATGGAATTGAACCTGGGTCTCTGGCACTATGAGGCAGCAATGCTAACCATGGAACCACTGTGCCAAAAGGTAATATTACATTGCCATTTTTGATGGTCATCCAGCAGGGCAAGTGAAAGCCATTCTGATTCTTTCTGAAGTGTCAAAACGGACTTAAAATATACAATTCTGTTTCTCTCTCCACAAATGCTACCAAGCCTGCTGAATTTCGCCATCATTCTCTGTTTCTTTCAGATTTGCAGCATCCACAGTGTTTTGTTTTTTGTATTATGAAAACTTTCCCATTCATTCAGCACCATCCTGCACTATTCTTAGTAGCTGAGGCAATGACAGTGGTATTAATTCAGCATACATAACCACAACCCAGATTGATGGTGGGTGGAGGCTTTGATAAATTGTTCTGTCCAACCGTTTTGTGAGAAGTGTTCGTGGAGCAGTGCAAAAATGCCAGCAAATGATGGTGTGGTGTACGTAAAGGCAGATACCACCTATGCTATACTTTCCTGGAACCTCTGAACTATATCAAGGGGGTGCACTATAGATGCACCATTATTGAGGTGCATATTTTCAGCGAATTTTGCATCACTGTGAGAACATCAAATAAAAAATTCATCTTTTAAATTATCCAAGTTTCTGTTTACATACAATCAAACTGCAATGACCTTGTGATCAGGAATTTGTTTTGAAAATCCATATTTGGTGATTCTGTTTACCCTCTTCCAAATGAAGTTTTGTTTAAAGTTTACTCCCCTTCTCAGTTACCTGCCCTTGGCACTGCCCACAGTGCCCTCGGCTGCGGCATTGCCAAGTCAAAATTCCCACTTCTGAAAGGCAGACCACTGGCCTGCTTCAAGATTGTGTGGTCTGTGGCCCTCCTTCTCAGCAGTTAGGGATGCTGAAGGAGTAGCTAGCTGCAGGTCTGCCCACCGGATCACACTGTTCTCTTCAAAACCAAGCTCCTAACCTACTTTCTCATAATCTACTTCACTGTTGGTACATACCTTTGCATATATCATCATACTCAGTGGATGGACAGCAGGCCCACTGAAACAAACTGTGCTTATCTGCCTTTGCAAAAGGGAACATTTGAGCACCATCCCCCCCACCCACCATTAGCAATTCTGTGCACACACGGGACCAGATGAAGACCGACAAGTTCTGGACACCAGTAAATTGTCCTGTGGTGTCCCGGGATGTGTAGATTAAATGGATTAGCCATGGGAAATGCGGCATTATGCGGATAGGGAGGGAGTGTGTCCGGGTGGGATGCTCTTTGGAAAGTCGGTATGGACTCGATGGGCCAAATGGCTAGCTTCCACACTGCAGGGATTCCATGAAATGATTATACTTGTCTAGAAGTAATTGGACTGAGACCACTCAAATACATGTCATTTCCTATTGAGTTAGTTAGGGACAATGAGATGGTGTAGTGTTCTGCCATGAGGTGAATAGTGCAGAGAAAGTGTTTAAAATCAATAGGACCTTGGAGTAAATCATAGCATAGCATCAAAATAATCAGCTGTGTCGCTGAAGAAAACAATCGCATCAAGTCAGCATTATTTCTAAAAAGGGCTCTTGACAACTACAGATCTCAGTTGAATTTCCCGAAACAAATTTATTTCTTGATTCTTTCAAAGGATGAGAAAATCGTTGGCTAAATCAGCACTCATCATTAGACCATAGTTGCTTTGGAGAAGTTGTTGTTGAGTTGGCTTCTTGAACTGCTGCAGTCCATAGGGTGCAGGCACAGCCACAATGCTGTTAGAAAGGGAGTTTCAGGATTTTGACATAGTGACAGCAAAGGAACACCAAATTTCAGCCAATATTTTTCTTTTTGTAGCCTAAGAGTGGGCTTGCGCATGTTTATCGGCACTGTGCCAACCAATGAGAATGTGAAACAAACACAAAGTACTGGAGAAACTCAGCAGGTCTGGCCACATCTGTGGAGAGAGAAACAGAGTGAACGTCAAGACCAATATGACTCATCAGAATTGAAGGTGTACCGGAAAAAGTTTTTATTGTATTTTAGACACAGGCGGAAGTCCAGTGCAAAAAATAAAGGGCTGTTAATGTTGCAGAAAAAGAGATGTTAAATGGCTGTAAACAAAGATGTGAAACCAAGCAACTAGGTCCTCTGCACCAAGACCAAACTACACATACCTTTGCCTCCATCTCTGCCTCCAAATGTTTCTAGACGAGGGCAAACGGACACAGTCCACAACCTGGCAGCCAAGTCATTCTGACTTTGAATTTTTTTTAAAATTTACCTTATTTTTCTAATCAAGCTGCTCAGAGATGTTATTACACACATGTGGAGCAGACTGGAACTTAATCTGGCTTCCTGTTCTAGGGGTAAGGATATTACCATTGCACCACAAGAGGGCCTCACATCCTGGTTTCTATTTTTTTCAGCAATCTTCCAATCACCAAGGTCACTTTTTTTAAATTCATATTAGTAACCACCATCAGCCTAGTTTGTAATTTTCTTTACATTTTTAAAATTCAAATTATTTTTCTGCTGAGATGTTATTACACACCTCTGGAGCTGGTGTGACTTGAACCTGGGTCTCCTAGTTCATGGGTAGGGACACTACCATTGCGCCACAAGAGTGCCCTGACACTGGTTTCTATTTTGTTTGAGTGACCACCACCAAAATCACCTGTGATGTTTTTCCTTTGCATTTTTTTTAAACTAGTAACCACCATCACCCTGGTTTCTACCTATTTTCCTATTCAACCTGTTCAGAGTTGTGATTACACAACTCTGCAGCAGGTGGGATTTGAAAACTGGCTTCACAGTCCAGGGGTAGGGACACTACCACGAAGCCAGGAAACCAGTTACTTTTCAGGTAATTGGGATGTAGGTGAGTTGAAGTCCTTAAGTGCTCATTAATTAACAATTTAAGGACCTTCATTTTTGGCATATTTCTAGTTGGCAAAGTTCATAGGTTCGGAAGGTGCTGTCAAAGAAGGCTTGTTAAGTTGCAATACATCTTGCTTAAGATGCACACAGCTCTTAGTATGGTTGGCGATGGAAATAATAATTGTTTAGTGCAGTAGAGGGGCTACCAATCAAATGGTCTACTTTGCTACTTATAAGCCTTTGGAACTACAGTTATCCAGGCAAGTGGGAGCATTCCATTACACTCCTGACTTACTGCTTTTAGACAGTAGACAGTCTTTAAGGAATCAGAAAATGAGATACCTGTTACAGAATTCCCAGTCTCTGACCTGCCCTTTTTGCCACAGTATTTATATGCTTTTTCCAGATCAATTTCTAGTCAATGGTAATGGACTGAGCTGTTGATAGTGCAAGATTCAGTGATGCCATCTATTGTCAAGGAACAGTGGTTTGATCATCTCTTGTTGGAGATTGTCTTTGCTGGCACTTGTGTCAGGTAAATGTTTTTTACCACTTGTTTCAGGTTGAGGTTGACAAGACTGAAAAAGCAATTGCTATGATCTGGATCAAAATAATGATATTTGCTGCTGTAATATGATTGCGTTCAGTCAAGGAGTCTGCAGATGCAGTTGGCTGTCCCGCTTCAAACTTAAAATTGAGGCAATAGAAAACTCATGGGTGTTTTTATAACAGAGGAAATTGTTAGTTCACAGTTAGGACATGGAGGTCAGTTCACCAGAATAACCTCTGTGGCATAGAATTCTCCCCCAGTGACAGAACTGTGATGAGCTAGCCATATCTGATGTAATTCTAAAGTGTGACTGAAGTATCACTCAATCCCTTATTTGGCAATATGAATCCTCAATATATTATCCAATTTGATAACTTGTTGTGGTGTTGTAATTTTGTTTTCTGCATTTATCCATTTGCATTTCGTTTGGATTACACCGCAATGTTTGAACTGGACATTCTTCAAGAATGTATCATTTTATGCAAATTTATATTCAATTATGTAGCACAAAAGCAGAGAGAGATGTCTCTTTAAATATTGTGATAATATCATAAAATATGTACAAGGTATTCAATCAATTGATGAAAATTGTAACACCTGAATTTTTGTCTGTTCAAGTGTGGAAAAAAGCCCACTGCTTGAAAGGTAAAGTTATTACATTTATTATTCACTTGACATTATTAGCAATTAAATGACAAGGTGGTGGGTTGTCCACTTTTGTTACTTTTAATTAATTTCATTGTTTCCTGAGAATCAAAGCCTCCTAATCAAATACCTCAGAAGAGTAGGAACCAGACTGGTAACAGGACCATCATACTGGAGTGGTGGTTCAGCAATGCTCTGTCAGTTTATTTAAGTGTGCAGCCCTTTAATTTTTTTTTCTGTGCCGCACATTGGGTAACTTGAAGGGCCACCCGAAAGGATAACTTAAGTGTACATAGTCTGTATGTGAGCTTCTGGATTACCATCTGTCTACGTGGGCTTGAAATGAACATATACCAAGTTCACCACTGCCTCCACACCACAACATTGTCAAATAACTGATCTCGACAAGTTGACGGTAAGGACATCTACAAATTTTCGTCCATCTCCTAGTCCGACAGACTCGCGTCTCAAACATGAAAAAATGTCAGCTACTCCTTACTTGCAGCTGAGGTGAGCAGACCATGAGAGGACAGAAAATATACAGAACTTTAATACAGAATAATTAAATGAGAAAAGGTAAGCATTGCAACTTGGGTGATAAGCTGCAGTTCATGCTTTTCTTTAAACAGAGTTAAACAGCAGAAAATTCATGGGGTGAGTACTTGCAGTTTCTTGAGATTCACTCTCAGACAGAAACAGCAAGTCACAAAATCATTCACACAATCTTCAATTTTGAGAAAAACTTCTAAAGTAGTGCATGAGTGACTCATGGGGAAATTGACTCCATTTGATAGACAAAACTCCACGAGGCAATCTAGCACAAAAGTGGCTGTTAAGGGCATCAGGGTTGTAAGATTGACACACGGGTATGATTATCTTCTGTTTTTGTGGAAAAAGGGATAAAGAATAATATGTAAGGATAATAGGCATTTATCTGCTTATGTTATTACATGCACTCAATTTGAGTACTGAAATTGCATATAATTTGTTTCATTTCTTTAAATTTACTAAATCTTTTCCTACCATTTTATGCAAAACTAGTGTACATAATCACATAATTCATGAAGGCTACACCATTGTTTGAACCTTAAAATGAAGGAGTTGTATATTGTCTGGGCCTTAAGGTCCAAAAACAATAGTAGATTCCAGTCCTTCAGGTGAATCCCATGTGATTTCCTCAAGCTCATTCATCATCCTGTCAATATGTCTGCCTCTCCTTTCATCAGTGGTTTGCTTCGTCACAATTAAAAGTCTGACATTAAGGTTTAGATGAGCTACAACTGTTAGCAATTAAACATGAGTAAAACTGAAGCAATTCTGTTTGGGTGGTGCTTCCAATGCTGAATTGATCAATATTCATTGTTGCCATCTAAAGCTAAGAGCACAATACAGGATACAAACAACAACCTGAATGTACATAATCTCCTCTACAAAGAAAAGGTACCTCACATAGGAGGTGACTGTGGCTGGAAGTGTCACTATGTAGATAAGATTTGAAACAGCCTTTAAGAGGCAGTGCGAGATAGGGGAATTGGGAGGGAATTAGGGAGAAAGTAAGGCTGTGACAACTGTGGGCTCCATCATCAATAACAGAAAGATGTGGATTAGTAAAGAAGTCCTGGGAATGCCTCCCAATGACAATTTGAATCCAAAGTGCTGGAGGACAAAAACATAACCTCTCAAATGAGAAGCACAAGGCCATTTGGCCCCTCAATCTTCAATGCCATTCAAGAAGATCATGACCTCAACTGACTTTCTGGGTACTCCCAGTCTCCCTTAACTGCTTTGATAGACTTCTATCTACCTCTGCATCAACAATAGTCAATGACCCTGGCTCCAGTGCTTTCTGGGAACAAAACTTCCATATACTCATAAAACTCAGACAAAAAAAGAATAATCTCATCTCCAAACTGAGCATCAAAAAGGATGTGGAACAGGAAACTTGAGACAAGGTCATACTTGTGGTGTAGAGTTCACAAGAATGGTGAGGTGAGCACTGGAGATGTTCAACTTAAAAGATAATGGAAGTTATGATTTTGGATTCAGTAGCAATATTGCAGAAATAATTAGTGATGGATGGGATATGGAATTTGAAGATTAGTTCTGAATACAACAGCAAGGTTAAGCACCATCTATGTCAGACAGAATGAGTAACCTGTAAAGAAAATGGAGGTGGTGCTAAGTGACCAGTTTTCAGATGTCCTGCTAAACCCAAACTCATTTGTGATCAACTATCAAGAACTCCATGCAGAAGCTGAAAACTGGACTTCACCTTTGCAGTCCTACTGCTATCTAATCATTTACCATTCACAATGCTAGAGTACGGTAATGACTTTTGGTCTTATACGTCATATTTTTCTGGGCATGAGAGGGAGCAGTGGGAAATCTGTGCGATTACAAACAGGAGCTTATCACACAAAGATAATCCTCTTCCTTTCATTAGAATAGTGTAGCTGGTAGAATGGAAGAGGAGTATAAATTGAATTGTATAATTTTACAATTTTATATTTCAATGAAACATTGAGAATGTAAAGTCACTATTTCAACATCACTCTTTTAAACAGCGTACCTGCGCATCTGCCAGCATGATATCTTTGAGCATGGGCTGTCCTCTCGGTTCTCCATGTTCCATCCTCACGAAATGGACCTGGTAGCCACGTATTTGTCCGTGCTGTTTATTTGGAACAGGCGAGCGCCATGACACTATAATAGCTGTTGAGTTCAAAGCCTCTACCTCGACTTTGCGAGGAGGACCACTAGGAACTGGAAGAATACCATTTGGTTAAAAGAAAAAAATATTGAAGGCGCCCTGTCTCATCCTGAACAGCAGCACAAGGGCAGACTCACTAATGTTCAAAACGGACATAGGAAACTCTGTCCAAAAAAAAGCTTCATAAGCTGAAAAAATGCCTGAGCTGCATCTTCCTAAAACACCAAAAATGTGGAAAAAGGTGAAAAACATGGAGGAAAAGGTACAAATACTAAAAACAGAGAATAAAAGGCAGCCAAGGATAATGCTTTGAAGGTCAAAGCATCACAAAATGCAAGATTTGTTTTTAATATCTGATTTGTAAAAATAATGATTCCAAAAAGATATTTGTTGTAGAAAAAAAATAACAGCGACTGTCGGGTCTCTGTTCCAGAAAAGTTGGCTTTTCACTGACCAACATCTTATGAAATCCAGACAAAAAAAAATGCACGTATGTTTCTGTGAAATGCGGTGCACAGAGAAAAATGTTGGATGATTTATGTCATACAAAAGTAATTGAAAAGGATACTGTTGGAGTGGAGGAGGTTAGGGGTGGGGTGCAATGTTAGCAATATTCTACATATTATTATTATTATTGTTATTATTATAATAATTATATACCATGTATTAGAATACATAAAGTAGTGAGGGAAGAAAAAACATCAGACAGGGGAAACGTGGAATACAAGCAATTTTGCGGTGCAATAACTGATGGGTGGGGAGGGTTCCGCAGCTGTCGTTCAAAAAAAAGAAACAGAGAGAGGGTGGTGGGGCAAGATTCAGTGGAACAGAGGACTAGACACAACAGTTACAGAAAGGTGCAGAGTGTCGGCAAAGGGAAGGAAGATTTTTTTCCGAGAAAATTGCCGATTGGTTGTGTTCAGCCAACATACCATCCTCATCTGTGCGAATCAGTATGGGAGAGCTCTCTGGGCCTGGTCCAACATCCGTGTGGGCAGTCATAATGATGCGGTACTCAGTCCATTTTTCCAAATGTTCCAGTAAGTACTGCCTGGTATCTGGCGGAATATCCGAGACTTCGTTGGGCGAGCTGGCTTCTTGGTCATTGGCAGTATATTTGATGGTGTATTTGGTGATGATGCCGTTCTGGTTGTCTGCTGGTGGGGGCAGCCAACTTACCAAAATGCTGGTCGAGCTTGGGCTCATGCACTTGATATCCTGAGGTGGGGCTGATGGTTCTAATTTTTTTTTTGGAAGTTGGGTCAAGTAACAGTGAAAAAGGTGAGGGAATTGCGAAAGAAAATATAAAAAAAAGTAAATAAAATACAAATGAGAGCAGATCCAACAACTTAAAAAGAAAATAAAATCATAAAATAAAACAGGTTTCCATAAATTAAATATGACACCTTGGCTTAGAGTGGCCAAATTAAAGAAAACTTAAAAATAATTTATTGTATACCATGAAGTTAGAAAATGGGGTGATGGTAAGGAAAATAAAATTCTGAAAAATGGAGCCTACAAGTAATATTACCTACCTTTAATTATAGTTCTTACATCATGTACATTTCTTTAATTCCTCTAATCCTTTTCTTTTATTACCTACCCTTCTTGAACAGCTGCAAACAGTGGGACTCTTTAGCTTCTATAGTTGTTACAAATATTTCTACATTCCAAAGAAAAAAATCTAAGTGAAATATCAGGGTACCTACCTACCACACACAGAGAGGCCTGTTTACTGTCTGTACATGGCACCCACCTGCTACCAATGGGTGTCATGTGCACCCTGCTTTGTTTCTTAAAGGTCAAGTAACAAGTGTTGCTATATGCTTGTTGAACAATGGGTCGTCTTACATCCATTTTCATGGGAAGTATGATGCCAGTCGCATGGCATTTTTTATTTGAGTGACAGCTCAATTTCAGCTCGTGTAATACATCACAGAATATGTAAAACTGTACACCACAGAGGAAGAAGTTTCCAGTGCTCTCCTGTGGTCCTTTTTCACACTGTAATAGGGACAAAATTTATTCCCAAAATGTTTCTACTATCAACATGATTTAAGTAGGATCCAAATGAAAGCCAAGCACTCTTAGTTTATTTCCCACCTGCTTGCTGCAGTGAGTATCTCTATTGATAAGGGAGAACAGGCATATTCCATTAATGAGTGATGTAAAGTGCAGGTGGTATAAAATTAAATTGGGGCTGAAATTACTCCCATTTTGGATATAATCAAGGCATTCAAAATGAAAAGCTGGAAAAGAAAAGAGGAAGCTGTATAGACTCTCTGAATAGAGGTAGGACCCCAAGAGCCATTTGCTGCTTTTCTTCGCTTGCCATTTTGCAAGCCATAACTCTTTTGTACACAACATTGTGGATAGATGTTCTCCATTTGGTGTGAAAACAGGTCTTCATGCTGTGTCATTTAACTGCTCGAGTAAAGCACTGGTCGTTCAGGAACGGAAGTGAAGGTTTTGGTTCTGTACAATCAGGAATGATCATACTTCCAGGGAACACAATGGTAATTGTGCTGCTGAGATCAAGTCACTTTCAGATTTGGATAACACCCTGCCAGATTGATTGATATGATAGGATTTTCTTCGCATACAGGTTCAAAGGAATGTCTGTGAACAGGCTGTCTTATGTTTTTACAGGGCAAGCTCCTTGTTTTGCAAATAACAAATGTATCAAAAAGACAGCATAATGCAAAGGTTCTGAACTTTTAAACACTGCCCTGAATACTTAGCATCTTTATTTAATTCTTAATTATGGAGTAACTTTTTATAACTGCTTTGTTGAAGCTAAGAGAGGACAGGTGAGCTACTTGCTAAATGTAACAGGAGTTGATACAGGACTTTCAGCCTGTGACTCCCTCCCATTTTCTCGCACTCTGATTAGTGAATAAAAAGGACCTGAATTTTCCTCTGGTAACTTTCCTATTTTTAGGAAACTAGGAGTACCAAAGTAAATGGGAAAGAAGGAGTGCTGTGAGCAGCAGTCCCTCACCTGTCATGGCTGGAGTTCTTCAGTTTCCTGGCATGTCAGTTTCACTATGTACTTGCACAGTTGATTCTGATGCGTTATTGACAGCTCATGATACAGATCTGTCTGCTGTTGAAGCCAGAATGCTCAATTAATTACTAAATTGTCAATTAGGGTGTTTCTTACCAGGCAAGCTGCAAGGGTGTTTCCCCACTTGTCTTCAAACTTGCTCTGGGAGCTGGAAGGCCTGGATTCAAGTCACAGCTGCTCCAGAGGCGTGTCATAATATTTTTAACAGTTGGTTAAGAAAAATATCAATTATGGCCTGGGTGAAATCTGGAATTGGGATGGAGTTGTCAGCATCCTGGTATGACATCCCCTTTTGCAAATTTAACTTCTGTTACAAACCTCCAATATGCCTCCTCTTGCCTGGGAAAACTCATCTCAAAATTAACTACTACTCTGAGCAGTCTTTAAAGCTTTAAATTGTTACACTTCTTTCAGTGGAACTGCTCCTCCCCTGCTACACACCCCTCCCCCGAGTAATGCAGGGGAAACATATTATCATTGTCTAACCAAAATATCATCAATAGCTAGATTTGAAATTATCCTTAGTGCTGATTCCAATTTTATTTTCTTTTATATTTACTCATGGGACAAGGACATAGCTGGCTGGCCAGCATTTATTGCCCATCTGTAGTTGCCCTTGAGGTGATGGTGAGCTGCCTTCTTGAACTGCTGCTGTCCATGTGCTGCAGGTTGACCCACTAAGCCCTGAAGGAGGGAATTCCAGGATTTTGACCCAGCAACAGCAAAGGATTGGCAATAAATTTCTAAGTCAGGATGGAAGTGGTTTGGAAAGCAACACTGCAGGTGGTGGTGGTGTTCCCATGTATCTGCTGCCTTTGCCCTTGTTGGTGTAAGCGGTCGTGGGTTTGGAAGGTGCTGTTTGGTGAATTTCTGCAGAGTATCTTGTAGATAATACCACTGCTGCTGAGAATCAGTTGGTGGAAGGGGTGGATCCTTGTGGATGTGGTGCCAATCAAGCAGGCTGCTTTTTTTTGGATGGTGTGAATTTTCTGAAGTGTTGCATTCATCCAGGCAAGTAGTGAATTTTTCAACCATCTTCTGAATTGTGTCTTGCAGATGGTGGAGAGCATTTAGGGAATCAGGTTGTGAGCTAGTCGGCGCAGTATTCTTAGCTACTGACTTGCTCTTGTAGCCACTGTGTTTATACAGCGAGTCTATTTGAGTTTCTGGTCAATGGTAACCCCCAGGATGTTGATAGTCTGGGTTTCAGTGATGGCAACACCACTGAATGTCAAGGGGCAGTGGTTAGATTGTCTCTTACTGGAGATGATCATTGCCTAAGGTCTGTGTGGTGTGAGTGTCACTTTTCACCCAAGCCTGGATATTGTCCAGATCTTACTGCATTTGAATATGGACTGCTTCGGTACCCGAGGAGTTGTGAATGGTGCTGAACATTGTGCAATCATTGATGAATGTCTCCACTTCTGACCTTAAGGTGGAGGGACTGTCCTTGATGAAGCAGCTAAAAATGGCTGAGCCTAGGACACTACCCTGACAGGAACTCCTGCAGAGATGTCCTGGGGCTGAGATGACTGACCTACAACAACCACAGCCATCTTTCTAAATGCCAGGAATGACTCCAATCAGCAGTGAGTTTGCCCTTTATACCCATTAATTCTAGTTTTGCTACCGCTCCTTGATGCTATGCTCAGTCACCTGCAGTCTTGATATCAAGAGCAGTCTTTCTCACCTTTTCTTTGGAATTCAGCTCCTTTGTCCATGTTTGAATAAGGCTGTAAAGAGGTCCGGAGCCGAGTGGCCCTGGCAGAACCCAAACTGGGTGTCACTGAGCGGGTTATTGCTGAGTAACAGCTGCGTGACCGCACTGTTGATGACACTTTCCATCATTTTATGAATGATTAAGAGTAGACTGGTAAGGCAGAAATTGGCTGGGTTGGATTTTGTCCTGCGTTGTGTTTGCAGGACATAACTGGGCAATTTTCCACATTGTCGGGTAAATGCCAGTGTTGTAACAGTATACAGTGTGAAAAATATCAATGAATGATAAAATGTTTTCTCCCAGGTTTAATTTCATAGGTCCAAATGGATGAGGATGAACTCTGCATTGACCTGCAGGTCCAACATGTATCAAGAAATCTACTTAAAAATCAACCCTATCAGAGAACATTTTCTGGGACTGGTATTACAATTACAGTCAAAGCAACTGGAAATAATTTTAAATCTGAAATATAATTACTATTTCATCAAGTATTGCACATCATCTTGTCATTTGACCTTTAGAACATTATTGAAAATAATGACACTTAAAATATAATAGATCATTTTGTAGTTGGCTGACCTTTACAAGTTTTCCCATCATTCCATGCAGATCATTATCCTCTCAAAATTTTTACAAAGAAACAAGATGAATGACAAGTTCTTATAAAACAAACAATGGACTATGTTATTAATTTTGATCATTAGAAATGTCATTACCTGTCTTCTAACTAGAACCAGTTTAAAAATCAAAAAGGCACATTCTAAGAAACTGGGGTCCAATTTGTTGGCACTTTTGAAGTACATGTAATACACTTAATGTAGAAACCATGTTCAAAACAATGAAACAAGAAAGGTCAACTAACTACAAAAGTTCCTATTCTCCACTTAAAGTGCTTGTTAGTCAATGTTAAGGCTAACAGTCTGATCCCATCAGTGTGGAATCTAAACCTTCTCAATCTACGTTTTTCTTGATCTAACAAAGCCTAACTGTTTCATTACAATACTGCCTGCTGCATGCAGTCAGCTATTAGATATCAGGGATAGACCTCCCCACCAGACTAACAAGCACCCCAACATTCATCCATTAGTCAACAGAAGAAAACCTACTAGTCTCCATGGTTTGGGCTGAAATCTGCGCAGTTGAAGCTCCAAGGCCATGCTCAGAGCGAGCAGCAAGTCGGAAGAAGTACATAGTGTTTGGTTTCAAATCCTCTAAAAGATATGTTGTCTTTGGTTCAAATGTGACAAGTTGCTGTGGAAGGAAAAGACAATTAGAGAACATGCTTGTGGTGCAAAACAGGATAAGGAGCAAGATGAAACCATTGTGGCAGCTGTAAAACTGAACCTGCATATCTGCACATAGAGAATCAGATACTCAACAGATAGAATCAAATATTAATAAGACATCAAATTGACAAATACACTTGAAATTATGTACACAAGCTTTCCTAAAAACTTCAATGAAAACTCAAAGTAAATGGTGAATTTCTGTGCTGATGACAGTAAACACAATATCTGAGATGCGCAGATTCAGCATCATACATTCCCAAAATAGCTGCAAGCAAAGCTCCCTTTGTTCCGTGTAATTGACATTCCCAACTTGAAAGCAGAGATGCTCATTCAGGTTCAATTCTTTTCTGGGAGCAGTACACTTCATGGGGCTGAGACAGACAGCAGCCAAACTAATTTCTCACAAAATCTTTACAATGCGGCATAGTGGCTCTCGTAGTTAGCACTGCTGCCTCACAGCACCAGGGACCCAAGTTCAATTCTACCCTTGGGTAACTGTGTGGAGTTTGCACATTCTCCCCTTGTCTGTGTAGGTTTTCTCTGAGTGCTCTAGTTTCCTCCCACAGTCCAAAGATGTGCACGTTAGATGGATTGGCCATGCTAAATTGTCCACAGTGTCCAGGGAGGTACAAGTTAGGTGGATTAGCCATGGGAAATGCAGGGTTACAGGGATAGGGTTGGAGGGGTGGGTCAGGAAGGAATGCTCTTTGGAAGATTGGAATGGACTCAATGGGCTGAATAGCCTGCTTCCAAACTATGGGGACTCTATGAAAAATTTTCAGCACACCAATCTGGGTTTTGTGCTCAGGCATCACAGAGAGCTTTCCTTCTGACCAAGCCGCTGGGTAGTCAGCAAACCCATACACAGTGTACCCCAGTATTATTTTGCTAAAATTTTATACAGCACTCACTCCCCTATTTTAGCTTTATCCAATTCTTGTCACACTGATTTAATGTAAGTAAATGTCATGTGGTCCTTTCCATAAATGACTATTCGTAAACAAATTGGAAAGTTACTCCTGTACTGTTTAACAGTTTTATTACACAAGTTAATTTTGCGACTATTTAACATATTGTGAGAACAAACAATTCATTCTTCAATAATCAGTGAACAGGAAAGATTGACAATGGTGAGGAGCTTCAGTGAAGAAATAAATTTGGCAGAATCGTTCCATATACACAGAAACAGGCATATTCATCAAGTCTGGCAATACAAAAGAGCACCCTTTTACAGAGCAACAGAGCAGTAAGGCTAAGGTTTTGTTAATATGTCAAGTTCATGGTGCTGAGAGATGCTGCCCATCTGTTTATAGAGGAGGGTGAACATTTGGATGTGTGATCCTATCACCTATTTCATCGTGGCCAGCTCACAGCAATAGCCTACTGATCTGGTGCTCACCTTATCCTATTTTTGCTTCAGCGGACTATATCCATAAAACAGCCTGAGATGCAAGAAGATATATGGAAAAGATGGTGCACACCATTCACTGCAAAACAAACACTATCAAATTCAGAAAAAGTGCTTTGCAAAAGGTACAGCAGCCTTCATTCTTTGGGTTACCATTTCCAAACACGCAATCCAACTTATTGAAGAGTTGGGGAAATTCCCATCATAATACGAACTCAAAATATTCCTGTTTGTTGAGCTCTCTTTGTAAACATGGAGATTTTCTCTGGATGAAACTGCTCCTGATAGCAATCTCTCCCAGACTTTCAAAGGACCCAAAATTGTTAATCCTCCTTTAGACAGATTAGTATGATGGCCTCTTTGCTAGTTGGGAGAATAAGTTTAAGAATGGGTTAAACACCTCAGCTGCAATTGACACAATCACTGCTTGCACTTGCTCGACTATTTGCTTCGACTGCACATTGGTAGTAACTTCAGTGAACGTTAGGGAATCTACATGACACCTCTCACATGTACTCCATAGCGTACCATCAAGCACTGACAGTCTAATCACTGGAATGGAATCCAGGTTTTACCTTGAGTGAGGAACTTGTAAATGCCTTATTGAATGTCAGAATAAGGATACCAACACGTATGTCCAGATAAGACTGCCAATTGGATGAAAACAAGCACCTTAATTTTTGCAGTTAGTTTATATTGCATATTGCACTATACCTCTTTTCCATATTCTCCTTCCCTGTAATACAATTCATATCTGATGATAGTGTCCTGTCGTGGTGGTATCCATGACAGCATAATACTGGTGTCTGATTTCGGTTCTGCTTTGAAGTTATTTGGCTGGCTTGGAACTAGAGAAGAAAGAAAGGAAAAGAATGAATTCAAGTTCACCTCTGCTGGAATAAAATGCTAGCTGCTCTGTCATTATTATCTCCTCCAATTGTACACGCAGATCACAGTTCTTCAAGAATAGTAACCACCAGTGACACACTCAGAGAAACATCTTTATTCCTAATCTGATTGCAGTTAATTAAAAAATTAACTTCTGCTTTGCACCTGTGTGATGTACACTTAAGCAATCTCTTGGGTGCTGAAATCAATACCAAGTTTAGTTAAGAGATTAGATGGTAATGGATAACTGAACCAAAGTATGCAAAGTAAAATAAACTTTTGTAAAAGAGCATACAACACTTGCATTTTTGGTTGGACTGCAGAAGATACTTCGCAGTAAACAAATTGTCACAAAGGTGTGTCAAAATAATGGAAACAGCAAGGAGTAAGAGTTTATACCACCATACAATGTTTAGTGCAAATAAAACAAAAGTAATCTCTTGATGTTGAAGAGTCATTAAGTGCAAAAGAGGATTTACAATTCAGCAGAATACATATCATGATTATTACTGTAGTTTTACAGCTGTTTTGTTTGGAGCCGAAGCAATAGATTTTCATACTGAAGGTGATTAGTGTCAGAGCAGAGACTAGACTAAATTCATACATTTATCAGTCCCTGTCAGTGTAAAGAACTGCCAGGTCAGGGTAAAGCTACCTTTACCCATTTTTAACAAGTTGTTTAACAGCAACCCTTTTGTAACATTCCCATTTCACCTGACAATTATCCTGTCAGATAATCTTAGTTTAATGTCAGAAGTATAGGCTATTTTTTGACAATCAAATTCATACCATTGAGAATATTTAACTTCTATTTCCCTTACTTTACTTAAAGATAGTAAACAGTGAAAACTTTACTACTATCAGTCCCTGTTTGAATTGCAGGCTCCCCGAGGTGAAATGATAATGTCATCCCTCACTACACCACTTACTGTCCAATTCTTTTACAAATTAAGATATACAAACTATTGGCACATTGGTTTTGAAACAGATGACACTCACTGGTTGCTGATTAATTCTTCTGTCGCCAAGAACTTAAAAGGTTTCAATTTTGTTTACTGTGCATGTGTCTTAGTGGGCCAGAGAGAATTTTAAAAAAAACTATGACTCTAATTTGCAAACGCTTAATCTGCTGTAGAATAAATATAAAAACATTATGTTATACAATTCCACTAATGAAATCTTTGAGTATTGCACACAAGGATTCCAAATCAAGGTTATTCTTCATGCACAGTATGGTTGGAGTTAGGAGGGATAATTTGATGAAATCCAGGCAGTGTCTTAATGAAAGGTACAGTGTCCTTGAATTTCCAGAATGTGTATTTTATGAGTTGATATTCTCACTTTCGGCTCAGCAGCAAAGCAAATTTCAATTTGAGAAACAGAGATTTTTGGATCACACTGGTTTCTAAATAACACCAGCTGAAGGGCAGGGAGACGCAAGACTGACACAGTTTATCATTCATAATAGTAGGAGGGTGTAATTGCACGTGATACTTTAAATCTGCAATTTTGATGACAACAGTGGACTTTGGAATTGAAACATAAAAACGAGACAGTAAGTACATAGGCATATAAGGTTGTTATATTACGTTGAAAACAATTTAGTACACACTGGGGCACAATAAGTTTTTGAAAAAAAGAATAAAGCAGCAACAGGTCCTAACTTCGACTGCTGCCAGCATTCCAATGCCGATTAAACTACAAGCACAAACCCTATCCTGAAGGGAGTCTCAACAACTAGAGATGGCGGCAGATAGGATGCTTCAGCCAGAGCTTGTCAGCTACTTGCAATTTATTTTCTCTCTTGATTTTTCATTTCTTCACTCCCGGCCTCAGTGTGGACCCGGTGAGGTATCCTCTTGGCCCAGTCTGGTCTATGGTGGTCTCTCGGCCCAGGTCTCTCAGCAGCGCATGGTAGTATCTTGGCGCAGCATCTTGGTGGCCCATGGTTGTCTCTCTGACCGGCATGGCGGTGCCTCAGCCCAGTTTCCTGATAGCTGGTGGGGTGGTCTCTTGGCCCGGCGTGGCAGTATCTCAGCATGTAAGTGGGTCCTATCCGGACGCGTTCCAGAGGCAGCAGGTGAAGGTTGGGGAGGTTGCAGATTCAGCGGCAGCAGCAGCAGCGGCGATGGAGTTGCAGCCCAACACGGGAAGAGCGAGAGGTGAAGGAGGTTCCCCAGTACCTGCAGCAGTGTCGAGAACAGGCAACTGTGGTCTCCCGGCGAGTGACCTAAGGTGGACGACTCAAAGACTGTCGAACTTTTTCCTTTATTTTTCTAGTTTATATTAAGAAGGCTTTAATGTTGATATTACCTTTCGTTAATTTTGCTACTTATTCTATGAAGATAATGCTTAACTTTTTTTAGCTTTGTTTCTTTTGCTTCTTTTACGAAGTTTTTTGTACCTTTGTGCCTAAGATGGCGCATGTATGACAGCATTATACACTTATCACTGGCCTTCTGCACTTCAGTGAACGTGACAATAAAATCTAAATCTGAATCTAACAACAAAAATGGAGCTTTTTAAAATCAGGATGAGTAATTATAGCCAAAGGGTTACGTGCAAAATAACTCTCATAAAGTGACCAAACAACATGTAGTACAAATTTTCAAGTGATCATTTCAGTTGAACAGTTTAACTCAAATAATAGACCCTCATAACAACCTGGAAAATGTTCAGAACACTGGAGGCAGAAATCAAGTTGCAATGCAAGATGTCCGTCGTTTTCATTTCTTCTATCTATGCCCTGAGCAAAAGGCATCATTAGAGATAAATTTCCTCGAGTATTTGAGTTACCTAGTTTGATTTTAATCTTATGATTGAATTCAGGCATGTATTGAGTTCATTTTCTTACAGTTACATTTACATGTTGGTGGTGTGAAGATACTAATTTAGGAACGTACAGGACTGAAAAAGACTCAACCTCTCAGAGGAATGTTGCACTGACAGCCAGGTTTCTGGTACTGAGACTGGCTCTAATATAACAAGGGGTACATCAGGTTCCAAGCAATTGATTTTGATAGGGGACTCTCCAGTCAGAGGGACAGACAGATGTTTCTGTGCCCAACAGCAAGAAATCAGAATGGTGCATTGCCTCATTGGTGTCAGGATAAAGGATATCTCCAAGAGTGTGCAGAACATTCTGAAAGGGGAGAAGGACCAGCAGGAGGTCATTGTACACACTGGAACTAATGACATGGGAAGAGAAAAGGATGAGATTCTTAGGAGAGAATATAGGAAGTTAGGCAGGAATTTGAAAAAGAGCTCCTCGAGGGTAGTAATATTTGCATTACTCCTAGTGAGGGTAGGAATAGGAGGATGGAGCAGATGAACACGTGGCTGAGGAGCTGGTGCAGGGGAGGAGGATTCACACCTTTGGATCATCGGAATCTCTGCATAAGAAGGATGGATTGCGACTGAATTGCAAGGGGACTAATAAACTGATGGTGAGATTTGTTACAGCTGCTCGGGAGGATTCAAACTAGTGGTGGTGGGGTCATGGAAGTGTGGGGCCCAGGGAAACCGTGAGGAAAGAGATCAGTCTGAGACTTGTTCAGTTGGGAAAAGGTACAAGTCAAACAGTCAGAGCAGGCAGGAACAAAGCAGAGAACGAGGTAGGGCTGATAAAATAAACTGCATTTATTTCATTGCAAGAGACAAAACAGGTAAGGCAGATGGTCTCAGGGCATGGTTGGGAACATGGAACTGGAGTTCATAGCAATTACAGAGACATGGCTCAGGTTTGGATAGGACTGACATCTTAATGTTCCAGTGTATCGATGACATAGGAAGGATAGAAAGGGGAGGGGGGGGTCAAGACAGGATGGGGACTGGCCATTTTGATTAGGGATAACATTACGACTGTATTTAGGGAGGATATTCCTGGGAATATGTTCAGGGAAGTTATTTGGGTGGAACTGAGAAATAAGAAAGGAGTGATCACCTTATGGTCATTGCTTATAGATAATCCCCCTAAACCCTGAACAGTCAGTAAGAAATTAAGAAACAAATCTGTAAGGAGATCTCAGTTATCTGTAAGAATAATACGGTGGTTATAGTAGGGGATTTTAACTTTCCAAACATAGAATGGGACTGCCATAGTATCATAGCCTTGAATGGAGAGGACTTTGTTAAGCATGTACAAGAAAATTTTCCAATTCAGTATGTGCGTGTACCTGCTAGAGAAGGTGCAAAACTTGACCTACTCTTGGGAAATAAGACAGAGATTGACTGAGGTGTTGGTAGGGGAGCACTTTGGGGCCAGCGACCATAATTCTATCAGTTTTAAAAATGTGATGGAAAAGGATAGACAGGATCGAAACGTTAAAGTTCTAAATTGGAGGAAGGCCAATTTTGACTGTATTAGGCAAAAAACTTTCAAAGGTTGAGTGGGGGTGGATGATTGCAGGTAAAGAGATGGTTGGAAAATGAGACACTTTCAAAAAAGAAATAATGAGACTTGAGGGGCCGTATGTTCCTGTGAGGGTGAAGGGCAAGGCTGGTAGGCGTAGGGAATGCTGGATGACTGAGAAATTGAGGTTTTAGCCGAGAAAAAGAGGAAGCACATGTCAGGTATAAACGACAGAGATCGAGTGAATCCTTAGAACAGTATAAAGGCAAAAGAAGTATACTTAAGAGAGAAATCAGGAGGGCAAAAAGGGGATATCAGATAGCTTTGACAAATAGGGTTAAAGAGAATCCAAAGGGATTTTATAAATAAATTGAGGGCAATAGGGTAACTAGAGAGAACAATAGGGCCCCTTGAAGATCAAGGCTGCCAGGTGTGGAACCGCAGGAGAAGAGGGAGATACTAAATGAGCATTTTGCATCAGTGTTTACAGTGGAGAAGGATGTGGAAGATAGAGAACGTGGTGAAACAGAAAGTGAATTCTTGAAAAATGTCCATTTTACAGAGCAGGAGTTGTTGAACGTCTTGTACATAGATATACATATACATGGATAAATCCCAAGAACCTGATCAGGTGTATCCTAGAACTCCTTTGGAAGTTGGGGAAGTTATTGCTGGCCCCTTGCTGAGATATTTGTATCATCAATAACCACAGGTGAGGTGCTGGAAGACTGAAGGTTGGCTAACATGGTGCCACTATTTAAGAAAGGTGGTAAGGAAAAGCCAGGGAACTATAGACTGGTCAGCCTGACATTGTTGGTGGGCAACTGTTGGAGGGAATCCTCAGGGGCAGGTTTTACATGCATTTGGAAAGGCAAAGACTGATTAGGGATAGTCAACATGGCTTTGTGCATGGGAAATCAACTTACTGAGACACGATTGAGTGTATTGAAGAAGTAACGAATAGGATTGATATGGGCAGAGTGGTGGATGCGATCTATATGGACTTCAGTAAGACATTCAACAAGGTTCCCCATGATAGACAGGTTAGCAAGGTTAGATTATATGGAATACAGGGAGAACTAGCTATTTGGATACTGAACTGGCTTGAAGATAGAAGACAGAGGGTGGTAGTGGAGGGTTGCTTTTTAGACTGGAGGCCTGTGACCAGTGGTGTGCCACAAGGATCGGTGCTGGGTCCACTGCATTTTGTCATTTATATAAATGGTTTGGTTGTGAACATAGGAGTTATGCTTGCTAAGTTTGCAGATGACTCCAAAATTGGAGGTGCAGTGGACAGCGAAGAAGCTTACCTCAGAGATGGGCCAATGGGCCGAGGAGTGGCAGATGGAGTTTATTTTAGATAAATGTGAGGTGCTGCATGTGGAAAGGCAAATCAGGATAGGATTTATATATTATACTTATACACTTAATGGTAAGATCCTGGGGAGTGTTGGTGAACAAAGAGATCTTGGAGTGCAGGTTCACAGTTCCTTGAAAGTGGAGTCATAGGTTGATAGGACAGTGAAGAAAGCATGTCGTACCCTTGGCTTTATTGGTTAGTGTATTGAGGATAGAAGTTGGGAGGTCATGTTGCGGCTGTACAGGACTTTGGTTTGGTCACTTTTGGAGTACTGCGCACAATTCTGGTGTCCCTGCTAAAGGAAGGATGTTGTGAAACTTGGAAGGGTTCAGAAAAGACTTATAGGGATGTTGCCACAGTTGGAGGATTTAACTATAGGGAGAGGCTGAACAGTCTGGGTCTATTTTTCCTGGAGTGTTAGACGCTGAGGGGTGACCTTAAACTGGTTTATAAAATCATGAGGGGCATGGAAAGGGTAAATAGACTACTTGTTATATTTATTAGTGAAAATCTAACCCTCTTCTAAAACCTCCCTCCACACACACACAAAATGGTGTTAGATAAGGAGATTAAAAGGTACTGAGGAGACAGTTCAGTGGCACCAGTCCTCACTATTCAATGGGGTATTTTTTTAATTCCAAAGTTCTTTAGTTTTCTCAGCTTTTCTCTTGGGTTATTTCATTTCTTCACACTAGGCACAGAGTGGCTGGTTCATAAATGATTAGGTCACTGATTTATTGGGTCAAAGCAACATCTTATAGCAAGCTGTAGGACAAGACAACAGGCTTTCCTGAGCCTTTAGGTATTTTTAATGCAGAGAATGAGTCATTCTACCCCTTCCAGAGGTTCCAGGGCTTCTAAATGTAGTTTCATTCACACCCGGGAAGCCAAACTAGAGGGCATAGGTTTAATGTGAGAGGGGCAAGATTTAAAAGGGACTCAAGGGCAACTTTTACACACAGAGGGTGGTGCACGTATGGAATGAGCTGCGAGAGGAAATGGTGGAGGCTGGTACAATTACAGCATTTAAAAGGCATCTGGATGGCTTTATGAATAGGAAGAGTTTAGAGGGATATGGACCAAATGCTGGCAAATGGGACCAGATTTATCTAGGATATCTGGTTGGCATGTATGAGTTGAACCGAAGGGTCTGTTTTGACGCTGTCCATCTTTATGACTCTAAGACTGTAAACAATTTAACAGGACCTAAATGCTTCTGAATCAGTTCGCCCTGTAAACGTGAACCCAAATACTATTAACCATGGTTCCTATTCTTGGCAAATGCAAACCACCATTGCTTATATTGTAAAGATCACATCTTTTTAATTTACTTTGGATTGTACACTGAATTGGGAAAAGGGCTGTCTTACAGCAAAGGACTGATGAAGAAACTGCTGCACATTTAAAAAGCAAGTTATGACACACATTGTGGGTGATGATTACATTGTGGCTTTGCAAGCAGTGGCAGGTCATGTAAGTGGGATTTAGCTAGCAACAGGTTGTTGATTGCTCACAATTCCACAAATAAGTCATGAATGCCAATGGTCGTCAGCCTGATAATAACTCCTGATTGGTTCCCAGATAGCTGAAGAGTTTGTGGGTGTGAATGAAACTACATTTAGAAGCCCTAGAACCTCTGGAAGGGGTGGTATGACTCATTCTCTGCATTAAAAATACCTAAAGCCTCAGGAAAGCCAGTTGTCTTGTCCTATAGCTTGCTATAAGATGTTGTTTTGACCCAATAAATCAATGACCTAATCATTTATGAACCCAAGGGAAAAGCTTAGGAAACTAAAAGACTTGAGTTAAAATAAATACCCCATTGAATAGTGAGGATTGGTGCCACAGAACTTTCTCCTCAATAGCTTTTCCTCTCCATACCTAACACCATTTCTTATTTTGTCTGTCTATTCGTACGTGTGTGTGTGTCTTTAGAAGACGGTTAAATTTTCAACTAATAAACAATAAACAGTGCACAACTGTTTACCTGTGGATAGAATGTATTTATTTTTATAACAAACAGCGGGTCTTATTAAGTACAGAAACCCAGTCTGTTGTTTTCTAATAATTGGAGTCTAAGTCAAACAGTTAGGTAAACTGGAGACTTTACATAGTTTGTTAAAATTTTTAATTTGAGTATTGACTCAAAAACAGTGGGGCTCAATTTCCAATGCACTACGCAATGAGGTCGAGCAACATTGCTTGGCTATTTACTCTTCCTTAACTCCTTTCTCTTCATCATTCAGTTTGCTTGGCAGGTATTTCAGGCTCTGTTTCATATTTCAGTCTTTTTTTGCCTCAAGACTAACATATCAAAAATCCAAAATGTAAATGTTATCAGATTTAGGTCAGGATCAAAACACGGAATAATAAATACGGTGCTATCGACAGACTGATTTAGATCTGAATATTGGTTTGCTCCTGATTAATTCTAAATAATGTAGGACACTTGTATTTTCTTTTGTCCTCATTTTAATGTGGAGCAATGGAACATTTGGCTTTGCCAATATTAGGACGAATGACTGCCTTAACACCAACACTGTTTGCACAGTGGTACATTTACTGTTGTGATTTCAGTTATCAGAAATCAATATAGCAATCCCAATCTATGATGCAGAGTTGTGGGTATTCTTGTGCCCGAGCACGTTCCCATAATGGGCCATATTAAAAACGACCCCTCAAAAGCATTTATGTCAACTCCTATCAAATTCCGATTCTCACACTGCAAGTTAAATGTCCTTGCAATGGTTAAAAGGGGTTTGTCTGAACTCAGCACAGAGTTCTAAATTCTTTGGGTTTCTCTTCTGTGCAATTCATGCCCTGCTCCCTCTCCCATTGAGAAAAGTTATATTTATCAAAAATGGGGGTAGACTGTTGTGTAGACTGTCTATATCTGGGTACCACCTGTCACCCTTATAGATCTACAATCTTCCCAACTCCACAAACATTCATCTGTTAACACTTTCTCTCCATGGATGCTGCCTAACCTGTTGACTGCAGCATTCTCTGCTTTTACTTTGGAGATGTTTTCTTTGATATTACCTAAGATATTACATATTGAGAAACATTTGGCAAAGGTTCCACTTTGTGAAATGTTCACCTAAAAAACCAGGACTCCTCACCTTGCTGCAGAAATGACAGCAAAAGATAAGCTTAATAAAGACAGTGATGGGCTGCAGACCGTTTCCCCATGAACTTGACATAAGGACTTGCTGAATTTGCATTCTAAATGTTAAATGTAGTGCAAGGTAAGATACTCATTAACACGAGGCCCAATATTCTACACCATCCCCAAGGTTCATCCCACATGCAACTAACCCCGTTCTATAAGGAAAATAAAAATTTTCTACAAAGATTCTCCCACAGACCTTCCTTTCCTGCTAACTGTGATAATAAAATCTTAGCCAACATTCTGGCTTCATGCCCAAACAATTTGATCACTAAATTAAATCACCAAGATCAGATTGGGCTTATCTACGGAAAGTATTCTGTCAACAACATTCATGGTAATTGTACTCACAGTGCATTTGTGGCTGGGAGTTCTACCAGTATGTGCTCCTAATGAGCAAAAGATTTTGAACAAAGCTGAATGAGTCTATTTCAGTGGCCATTTTAATAAAGCTGGGGTTTGTCAATACCATTATCAAACCATTATTTCGTTTATGGTCAGTCCCCAAGTTCTTTGACGTCTGTAGCAGCACAGCTTCACTGTCGAGAAGGACACAAAGCTGTACTTTATTACTAATTTATACTCCCCTAAAGAATAAGCCTTCAGCCATCAGTAAACATCAGTGACAATATCCATTTGATGCTGCTGGCATTTCAATAGCAAGCAGGCAATAGACTGTTGTATAAATCTGAAACTTGGCCCAATTTTACAACCTGCTCAAGAATTCAAGAAATCAGCTTTCATTCGTTTGGTATGAAGAGGGACATTCTCAAAGCCTTTAATAAGGAACACATTGATAATGTCACCTTGAATGCTACCAAAAAGAACCCTTATCGTGGGGTATAAATTATTGAAATAATTACTTTCGGAAAAATGCATAGACACTTAGAATCTACACAGTGTGGAAACAGGCCAGTCAGTCCATCAAGTCCACACGAACCCTCCGAAGAGTATCCCACCCAGACCCATAGCCATAACCTATTCCTGTAACCCTGCATATCCAATGGCTAACACACCTAACCTACACATCCCTGAACATTATGGGTAATTTAGCGTGACCAATCCACCTAACTTGTACATCTTTGGACTGTGGGAGGAAACCGAAGCACCCAGCAGAAACTCATGCGGACGTGGGGAGAACGTGCAAACTCCACGTAGACAGTTGCCCAAGAGAGGAACTGAACCCGGGCTGCTGGCACTGTGAGGCAGCAGTGTTAACCACTAAGCCACCGTGCTGCCCTAAACTGTTTTTAGACGCATTCTTGGTCACTTCAATCTGTTGGGTGTACAAAATCTGTACCTGTATAAATACACACAGGTTAGACCTTGTGGAGAGGCCTGACAGACTGCAGATGTGCCAAAATGTGCCACTATTCTGTGGCCTTACCCCTGACATCTAACTTCCTTCATACCAAAATGCCTCTGAGATCTCTGTACTGCTCCAATTTTGGCATCCAGCTCATCGCCAATCAACTGCACTATCAAATTGGGCTTTGGAATTTCTCCTTGAATTGCTCCATCTCCTTTCAGTAGCTCCATAACACCAAGCCCTTTGCTCAAATTTCTGGCCATCTATCCTCTCCTATGTTTCACAGTGTCAAATTCTGGTTCAGATGTCTCCTCTTGCGTAATTAAATGCTGCATGGGGACAAAGGTAGCTTGCATCATGCAGAAAATTTTGCAAAGGTGCAAAAATTTCAAGTAATAATGGAGATGGATAGAAAGGGAAAGTGGGCAGGGGGTGTGAAGAGAGCAAGGGATGGAGGAAGGAAAGAGGGGATGGTTGGGGGACAGTGAGGGTGAGAGGGAGAAAGGAGAGGGGCAGATGGGATCGACAGGTGATGAGAGAAGGAGGGAGGAGGAAAATGAAGGGAAATGGAGAGGGAAGGAGACAGAAGTGGATATAGAGGGACAGAGAGGAAAGGGCGTGGGGAGAGAGAGAAGGGGAGAGGAGAGGAGGGAAAAAAAGATGGGAAACAGAGGGAGAGCTTGAAATTTTAGTTCTTTTCACGACTGAAATCCCAAAGCATTTTACAGAGATTGAAGTATTTTTGAAGTGTCATAGAGTCATAGATGTCTACAACATAAAAAAGGTCCTTTGGCCTATCATGTCGATGCTGGTCAGGAACAATCACCTAACTATTCAAATCTTATTTTTCTGCACTTGGACAATAGACTTCTATGCCTTGGCTTTGCAAGTGTATACCGAACTACTTCTTAAATGTTATGTGAGTTTCAGCCTCTACTACCTGAAAAGGCAGTGAGTTCCAGATTATCACCAGCCTCCGGGTGAAGAAGCTTTTCCTCAAATTTTCACTAAATCTCCAGCCTTTACCTTAAATCTATGGCCCCAGTCACTGATCTCTCCATCAAAGGGAAAAGGTCCCCCCTGTGTACGCCAAAATATATCTCAATCAGTCAACCTTTCAGCCTCCTCTGTTCCAAGAAAACAATCCTAGTCTATCCAATCACTCTTCATAAGTAAAACTCTGCAGCCCAGGCAACATCCTTGTAATGACTTCTATATCCTCAGCAGTGCTAGCACATCTCTCCTAAAATATGGATTCCAGAACTAAACATCAAACTCTAGCAGTGGCCTAACCAATTATTTATACAGTTCCCGCATAATCTCCCTGCTCTTAAATTCTATTCCATCGCTTATAAAGGCAAGTATCCCAGATGCCTTCTGAACCACTTTATTCACCTGTCCTGCTACTTTAAGGGATCAGTAAACATGTACACCAAAGTCGCTCTGATCCTTGGTGCTTCCCAGACTCTCTGATGTGGGAAATGCAGCAGACAATTTAGACAAAGCAAGATCCTTCAAACTGCAATGCTTTGCAAAAGAAAACTTCATTTGGAGGCATGATTTGACAGTTCAGTGATTGAAAAATGAGTGGCCTTGTTTGTCATTCATAATTGGCAGCTTGTCCGGATGTGATAGGAGGAAGAATCAAGGTCGCAGGAGACTAACACACACACAAAATGACAGTCCCAGCTCTGTGGTCTGTATTAGTTACAGATTTCTTTTAAAGATAAATTGTACATGGATTATGGCAGGAGGAACTTCTTTGTATAAAGTGCTGTGAAAAATTTGGAAAACTCACTCCCAAAAATGCTGCAGAAGCTAAGTCATTTGAAATTTGCAGTGTTGAGACTAATAGACTTTTTGACAGGAAAGGATACAAGAGCAGATACAATTAAAAAACTGAGGAAACAAGCACCAGTGTCTGAATGACCTACCCCTACTCCTACATTCCTCCTCCAGTCCCCTCCAGCCCCACCTCACCGGGCACTTTTCCCTGCAACCGCAGGAAGTGCTACACCTGCCCCTATATCTCCCCCCTCACCCCCATCCCAGGCCCCAAGAAGACTTTCCACATCAAGCAGATGTTCACCTGCACATCTGCTAATGTGGTATATACTGCATCCGCTGTTCCCGTTGTGGCCTTCTCTACATCAGGGAAACCAAGCGGAGGCTTGGGGACCGCTTTGCAGAACACCTACGGTCAGTTCGCACTAAACAACTGCACCTCCCCGTCGCGAACCAATTCAACTCCCCCTCCCATTCCGCAGACGATATGTCCATCCTGGGCCTCCTGCAGTGCCACAACAATGCCACCCGAAGGTTGCAGGAACAGCAACTCACATTCCACTTGGGAACCTGCAGCCCAATGTTATCAATGTGGACTTCACAACCTTCAAAATCTCCCCTCCCCTACCGCATCCCAAAACCAGCCCAGCTCGTCCCCGCCTCCCTAACCTGTCCTTCCTCCCACCTATCCCCTCCTCCCACCTCAAGCCCAACCCCCATCTCCTACCTACTAACCTCATCCCGCCCCCTTGACCTGTCCGTCCTCCCTGGACTGACCTATCTCCTCCCTACCTCCCCACCTACACTCACCTTTACTGGCTCCATCCCCGCCTCTTTGACCAGTCTGTCTCCTCTCCATCTATCTTCTCCTCTATCCATCTTCTATCTGCCTCCCCCTCTCTCCCTATTTATTTCAGATCCCCCTCCCCCTCCCCCATTTCTGAAGTAGGGTCTAGGCCCGAAATGTCAGCCTTCCTGCTCCTCTGATGCTGCTTGGCCTACTGTGTTCATCCAGCTCTACACCTTGTTATCTCAGATTCTCCAGCATCTGCAGTTCCTACTATCTCTGAACACAGAGAGTGTGGATTTTATATAATCATTGAATGATACAGTGCAAGAGGTGGCCATCTGGCCCACTGAGCTTGCAATAGCCCTCTATGAGAGTCATTCAGTTAATTTCACTCCTAAGCTCTTTGCCCATATTGTTTTTCAACGTTTTTCTGTGAATTTATATTTATTTTATAAATTCACATTACCACATTTACACAAGAGATCACACAAGTCAACCAATCATCCTGTAATTGTACTCCTGTAAGATAGGCCATGTGGATGAATACAGATACTACTTGAGGATTTAATTCAGAAAGAAGGTGGAAAGTGTTTTTGTCATTCGAATTCATATCTAGTAGGCATTTGTTACAGGTCTGAACTAAGAGATTCATAAATCCATAAGAATTAGGGGCAGAATTAGGGCATATGGCCCATCGAGTCTGCTCCACCATTCCATCATGGCTTATATGCTCCTCACCCCCATTTTACTGCCTTCTCCCCATAAGCCTTCATCCAATTCAATTAAAAATCTGTGTAACTCCTCCTTAAATTTACTTGCTGTCCCAGCATCCACTGCACTTTGGAGTAATGAATTCCACAGATTCACAACCCATTGGGAGAAGTAGTTTCTCCTCAATTCTGTTTTAGATTTGCTACCCCTAATCCTAAGACAATGACCTCTCATCCTAGAATGCCCCATAACAGGGAGCATCTGCTTCATGTCTTATTTTGTCAGTACCTTTTATCATCTTGAATACCTCAATTTGATCTCCCCTCATTCTTCTACATTCCAGAGAGTATAGGCCTAAACTGTTCAATCTCTCTTCATACGACAAACCTCTCATCTCTGGGATCAATCTAGTGAACCTCCTCAGAACTCCCTCCAATGTCACCACATTGTTCCTCAAATAACAGTACCAAAACTATGCACAATAATGAGACCAAAGCTGTTATTTGTAAAGACTAGGATTTGCAGAATCAGAGGCCACCATTATGCAGGATTTTCTGCTTGGAGAAATGTTTACAAAAACAATCTTTCCCAACAGTTCTGTACTTCAGATACTTACCGTATACTTTAGTGAGGTGAATGACAGAACAAAGTTACACACCCAAGTTTCAAAATGGCATTAAGTTCAAAGGGTACAATCTGTTATGTGAATGGAAGCAATGAGTTACAAGTGAATATCAACAACCTAAGTGCCTGGCTAAAGCCATGGCAGATTCAAGTGTGCCTATTTGTTTTGGATTCAAATGTGATAAACTATACTATTTTTAATTAGTGCATGACCAGGAACAGCAAGAGGATTGAAGATACAAACTACTAGAAATTTGTCTCAGGGTCAAAAATTAACCAGAAATGCAAATGAAATATAGCTCTGTATTTCAATGAATTTTATATTCAGAAGAAATGCTTCAATTGTGCATAGCCTGAGAGAGAAGCCTATCTGGAGTACAGTTTTGGTGTACCATTGCTAAATTATTAAACTAGGCGGACAGGTAACATAAACATGGTTTGTATTCTCATGACTTTAGATGGTTTAAGGGTGATCTCATTAAGATAAATATAATTATTAGGTATGTAACAGAAGAGATGCAGAGAAAAAGTTTGTATTGGGCAAATGTTGCTGCATGTAACTCTTCACAACTACTGAGACAGGAGTATTGTCGGCAATAATCAGTCCTGTTTGGTGCATCTTGTTTTGCCACAAATAGGGCTTGACATATCAGTTTGAGCTCTAATCTGAACGTTAAGGATGTACAACTGTCAGACCATTTGAGCAAAACCAATTGTCGGTCTTAGATCCAAGTGTGATCTCAGAAAAAAAACAAATTTGAGAGCATGGTATTGATTTTGTTCACTCCAGATTTCATGACAACGCATTATACATTAATTTCACTAAATTCCACTTTAATGGCTTAGTTGCTCATCAGCCATTTTTTTTCTCCAACTGCCTGTACAGGACAAATCTTCTTTATTGGCCTCCTCTGGAAACGATTGTGCCAGATATCCTGTCATGTGCATCTCTGGTTAACCACGTGGATGTCAGCCTAATGTTGAACTTCTGCCTCGAATATCAGGTCCAGCTTCTTGTCTCAGTGTAGGCACTATTATCTCGGAGTCAGAAAGTCGAGGGCTCTTACAGACTCAAACTTACAACCAATAGTCCTCATGACATGGCCCTTGGGCTGTTTGTGGCCTGCACATTTGTCTTTCCTGCCTCTTTCTCAATTACTAACCATTCAGCTCACTGCCTCAGAGGGTCCGAGATGGGGGAGTGACAGAGTGGGATGGTTGGCAAGCAAAGATTGAAGTGATAGTGACATAGTGGTCATGCCAGTGGACTAGTAGTCCAGAAACCCAGGCCAAGGTTTGGAGACATGGGTTCAAATCTCACCATGGCAGCTGGGGTAATTTGAATTCAATGAATAAATTGGGAATATGAAGTTTGTCTCAGTCATGGTGACCATACAATTGATGACCATTGATCGTTAATTGTTGTAAAAATCTCCCCTGGTTCCCTAATGCCCTTTGGGGAAGGAAATCTGCTATCCTTATCTGTTTTGGCCTATATGTGACTTCACACCAATAGCAGTCAAACTCTTAACTGTCCTCTAATATTAGCATGAGCAAACTAATCAGTTCAGAGGCAATTAGAGATGGACAACAAAAGCTGGCTTTGCCGGTTATACCCACATCCTAGCAAAGAGTTTAAAAAAGGCAGTGAGTGGGAGGAGTAGACAGCAGTTGGGTTGAAGAGTGTGAGGGGCAGTGAGCCAAAAAGGTAGGAAGTAGGAGAGCGACAGGCAGGATGCTGGATGCACAATGAGGCAGATAAGTATGAGGAATTAGTAAATTATTGAACACTGCTTACTATATACTAATACATTTATTCTTGACGTTTTTGTGTGTTTCGCATATCAAGATCTCTTTTTGAAGAAATAACTTGCTGTCATTTAAGTATCTGTAAAATTCTCACTGTGGCCAAATTAAATTTTTTTGCGTCGCCATTTGGCCTTTGTTAGTGAACGGCCACTTTCTGGTGAATTCCACTGATCTACGCTGTCACTACATCGCAGCTCTGAGAGGGCACTTCAGTTTCGAAGCTTTGACGAAATGGGGGTTTTAAAATGATGCTCTGTCTAGCATGTTAAATAGTTGTAAATGATTGCAGGGTATGGCTTGAAGAGTAGGTGAGTTTTCCTGCTCTCCTGAGCAAACTTCACCTTCAATCGACATCACTGAAACAGTTTTATTGGTCACTTGTTTCCCTGCTATTCATGAGCATCTGTTTCATAAAGTACACTGACTGCACTCTAAAAACATTACTGACCAAGTGCTTTGGGGCTTACAAAGATCTTGAAAAGAGCTATTTACATGAAAGTACCTTGCTTTATCCTGTCACATGCAAACCTATTCTAAGATGACTTTTAAAAATATTTTGATCAAAAAAGACCTGAATACACTTCTTGAGGAGTGATGTTGGGCTGTTTTGTCTGTTAAGGGCATTCACAGACTCAGTAGTACTACTCATGTAGGTGCCAAACAAGCATCTGATCCTGACCCTGCAATTTGACAGTGCAATTTAAGATCCACAATTGTGGGCAGGCAGAATTCCTCTGGAATTCCACGCCAGCACTAAAACAGCTGTGGAAGGGTCCAGACTGCATGACTTCAAGGGACAACAATTAAAATCATTATAAAGTTACAGAGCTTGCCCAGATTCGCAAAGTCACACTGGATTGGGGGGCACAATCCCCAGAATAATTGGTGTCAATTATGAACCATAAGGGCAGATTATTTTGTTTCTTCATTTAGTTTTGATTTTATATGACAAAGGTAAAACGCACTTTACAGTACACCTATTAAACAATTTACAATACATAAAGATGTAAGACGATTCTGAGATCTTTACAGTTAAATCATGATAAACTCGTCACATCTGAAGTAACTGAAGTGTTAAAATAACTGCAATGACATCAACAGGCTTACAGATTCATCAGCTTTGACGAAGTGTAATCTTGTTCAGAACTTCTAATCCAAATCAACATCAATGCAGGATTCTGCAATAAGCTGAGCCAGGATTCCTGACCTCCCTTGCAGTGTTGTTATCTATGGTTCACTCTGCATTTACCTTCCCTCGAAAATGTAAGCCTTATTCTGGTATATGGACAGGTGATGGCCTTGTGGTATTATCACTAGACCATTAAGACCATTACTCTAGAGGCCCAAATAATGTTAAAGTCATACAGGCCTACAGCACAGACAAAGGTCCCTTGCCCATTGTGTCTGCGCAGATTAAAAACAACCATCCAACTATTCTAATCATATTTTCCTGCACTTGGCCTCTGGCCTTGTATGTCTTGACATAGTAAATCTCCTTCTTAAATGTTACGAGGGTTTCTGCCTCTAACATCCTTGCAAGCAGTATGTTCCAGATTCCCACTATCCTCTGAGTAAAAAAGATTTTCCTCACGTGTCCTCTTAACCTTCTGCCCCTTACTTTAAATCTGTGCCCCTGGGTAAATGACTCTTCCACCAAGGGGCAAAGTTTCATCCTGTCTGACCTAACTATGCTCCTCATAATTTTATACATCGTAACCTCCCATGTTCTAAGGAAAATAATCCCAGTCTATCCAATATCTTATTGTAACCAAAAGTCTCCAGACCAAGCAACATCCTCTGCACCCTTTTCAGTGCTATAACATCGCTCCTATAATGAGGTTTTCAGAACTGCACAAAATATTCTAGCTGTGGCCCACCAATGTTTTATACAGTTCCAACATAACCTCCCTCCTCTTAAACGCTTATGCCTCGATTAATAAAAGCAAATATACCAAATGTCTTCTTAACCACTTTAACCACATGTCCCGATCTCTTAAGGGACCAGTATACATGCACAGCAAGGTCCCTGCGATATTTCATCATGTATTCCCTTGCCTTGTTTATTCTACCCAAATGCGTCACCTCACATTTATCCGGATTGAATTCCATTTGCCACTGATCAGCTGATTGGACCAACCTTTCTATATCCTCCCATAGTCCAAGATTATCCATCTCACTATAATGTTTTGGGGATCAGTTTAGAATCCCACCATGGCGGATGGTGGAATTTGAATTCTATAAATATCTGGAATTAAGAATCCATGAAACCACCATTGTTTGTTAAAAAAACTTATCTGGGTTCACCAATATTCTTAGGAGGTCTGGCCTACTTATGACTTCAGACTGACAGCAATGTGGTTGCTCTTAACTGGCAATAAACGTGCAGCCAGAAACATGCACATCCCATGAATTCATTTAAAAAAAAACATGCATTGCTTCCTACAATAAATGGGGTAAAATGGCTGGTTTTAAATTCAACACCCAATGTAAAACCTCAGGTGCATGGCTGAAAACCTTGCAAGATTGATCTGGGCAGTTCAAAGCACAGCTCACAAAGAAATGTACAAAGTCTGTTGAGGAAGTGAGGCTTACAAAAGAATAATGCACTGATCTGCACTTCTCCTATGTAAATCCCCAAGCACTTAAGATGCATCTCAGTTCTGTACGCAAGCTCAACCAGCCAGACGGACATCTGTACTTTTGCTGTGATTCGTATGATATGCCACAGATCCTGAATACAGTTAAAACTTGTCTCACCTTGCTACGATTGAAAATGACAAATAAGTCACATTGTTGAAGGGCAAAATGCTGACATAATCTTCCATTTTAAACAGCACCACTTTTGGTGGAGTTTTGCAAAGATTCAAAATAAGACAGGGGTGGCTGGATATGACATGACCTTCCGTCTCACCCCAAAGCATGTGTTTTCAGCAGGTGGGCACGTAATATAGGGCAATCATCCCCACTAAACCTGGGGGGTGGGGGGAAGGGAGGAAGGGGTGGGGGGGTGATTAAAATTGTTGACCCTCCCAATAAATGCAAGGAAATAATTAAGGGTTGAGCTTGTGAGAAGCTGATGAAACAGTGTCGATACCAAAATACAGCAGACGTGGGCAGCTGGTCAGACTGTGCTTGTAAAGAAGCTTAAAAAACGGTAGGAGAAAACAGTATACTACGTTCAGGAAATGCACTTTGCACATCTGGGGCATCCCCCTAGCTGAACATAGATTAGTACTCTCCTCGCATTCGCCTGTTTTGAAACACCCACGAGCCTTACCCTCCTGAAGCTTTCAAAATTCTCCCTAAGCCAATATCCCAGCACGCTCTGGGGTCCTTCATGGACCTGCTGCAGTGCTGGCAGAGCCCAGTGCAGAACTAGTAGCACTGCTGCAGCACAGTCAATCAGGTTAGCTGGCAGCTTCCGAGGGCCAGATCTCCACTGAAAGTGGAGGAGCTCCTTCGCTCTATGGTTGTAGGGGCAGGTTCCTTTCTAGTCCGTGGCTCACTGCCGACTTCACTTCCAGCAGTTAGCAGCCTGCCTGCACCCCTCCCCCAAAAGTTCCCGCCTCCCTCCATTCTTCCTGCAATTTCCACTGCTCCTCCCTCCTGTAATTTCCAATGAGAGGATCAAGTTATCACTTCTGATACTGCCCCACATTATGGGTATCATTCAAAATACTTGGCAAAACATATTGACAAACTCACCAACATATTAGTAAAGTTAAGTCACATGGGATTCAGAGTGTGCTTGCCAACAGGATACATAACTAGCTTAATAGCAGACAGTGGTGGTGGAGGGTTGCTTTTCAGACTGTAACCAGGCTTGTAACCAGTGATGTTCCACAGGGATCGGTTCTGGGCCCTCTTTTATTTGTCATTGATATAAATGATTTGGATGAGAATATAGAAGGCATAGTTAGTAAGTTTGTGGATGACACCAAAATTGGACAGTGAAGAAGGTTTTCTGAGATTACAAGGGGATCTTGATCAAATGGGTTAATGAGCTGAGAAATGGCAGATGGAGTTCAGTCTGGATAAAAGTGAGGTACTGCATTTTGGTACAACAAACAAGGGTAAGGGCTTATACAATTAATGATGGGGCCTTTTGTAGTGTTGTAGAAAAGAGGGGCCTAGAGGTTCAGGTACATAATTCTTTGAAGTCTGTGTCGTCACATATAGACAGGGTGGTTGCAAAAGCATCTAGCACACTTGCCTTCATTGCTCAGTCCTTTCAATATGGGCGCTGGGAAGTCTTGATGTTGGACAGGACATTGGTGAGGCCTCTTCTGGAATACTGCGTCCATTTCTGGTCGCACAGTTATAGAAAGGATATTATTAAGCTGGGGAAGGTTCAGATGAGACTTACAAGGTTGTTGCTAGGTACAGAAGGTTTGAGTTATAAAGATAGGCTGGGACTTTTTTCACTGGAGCATAGGAGGTTGAGAAGTGACCTTATAAAGCTTTATAAAATAATGATGGGTACAGATAGAGTGAATGGTGCTTGCCTTTTCCCTAAGGTGACAGATTTCAAGACGAGAGGCCACATTAAGATGAGAGGAGAGAGATTTTAAAAAAGATATAAGGGGTAAACAGAGGTTGTTTCATGCATGGCATGAACCTCCTAAGGAAGTGGTGGATGAGGGTACAATGACAATGTTTAAAAGACAATTGGATAACTACATGAGTAGGAAGGGTTTGGAAGGATATGGGCCAGGAGCAGGCAGGTGGGACTAGTTTAGGTTGGGATTACATTCAGCATGGAACGGAAGGTCTGTTTCCATTCTATATGGCTACACACACACACACACTTGTGCACACAAAAACCCAACCACTCTTACCCGAGTAAGCAGGAAAACTGTCAACTCACAAAATACCAAAGGCCTACACCATGCCCTACACCATATGCTCATACTTAATACTATCATCTTTTATGTGGAAACTTGTCAACTGCCTTCTAGAAATCCAAATCCACTACATCAATAGACTTCTCTTTATTCAAAGTACATATTACTCCTTGAAAAAATTCTAATATATTGGTTAACCATGATTTCCATTTCACAAAACCATGCTGACTGTTCCCAATTACCCTGATTGATGACTGTTTCAAACAGTTTCTCCACAAAAGAGGTCAAGCTAACTGGTCTGTAGTTTGCTGTTTTCTGCCTCCCTCCCTTCATGAATGGAAAGGCTAAGTTTGCTATTTTCCAGTCTGATAGAACCTTCCAGAATCTTCAGGAAAATTTCAGGACTTGTCAACCAGGAGCTCCATCAGTTTGCTCAGAACTACTTCCTCAGGCATTATAATTTCACCAAGTTCCTTGCTTCCTTCAAAATTCTAATTTACAGGTACTACTGAGATGTTTTTGTATCCTCTATGGTTAGAGCAGAAGTAAAATATTTATGTATTATATCCGTCATTTGTCATCTATGATTAATTCCCTGTTCTTGCCATCTAAAGGACAAACAGTCACTTTATTTACTTGCTCTTTTTTAAAATCTATAGAAACTCTTGCTATGTGGTTTTTTATAACTTACTAGCTTCCTCTCACACTCTAATTTCTTTCTCTGGATTAACTTTCAGTTTTTCTTCAGTGATCCTTATATTCTGAGCAACGATTTGACCTGCCTATAAGGTACAATCATATGCTTTTTTCCTTATGTTTGATTCTTTCCTGAATTTCTTTCGTTAACCACAGATAGTGAGTCCTCCCTGTGGAACTTCTCTTTGTGTAGAAATGCACTTATTTTGTGTATTCATTCACAACAAACATTTGGATGCTTCCAGTGTTCTAAACTGTCAATTTTACCAAAGATTCCCGAGTAACAAAGCTGCTTATGTTGCACATTTCAGACAGAAAGCCATGGAGATTTTGCTTTGGAGGAGAATGGGATTTGATTTTTCTGTTTTATTCTCATTACATTTGGCTGCAATCCTTCATTTCTCTAAAGACCATAATTAATTAGAAGAACAAGTATTCTTCCCAGTACCATTACTGCAGTTCTATATTGTTCATAAGTAAAACCACATACCATTGCAAGGTTCCATTGCTCACAAAAATAGCATGCAAATTCCACACCATAGGTACAATTTTTCACAACATATTAGGAATAAAGAAAATTTGCAATATAAATCATAATCAAGGGGTTAACAGAGGGAAAATGTGAAGTACAAAACCAAGTCAGAAGTCACACGGCATCACGTGATAGTCCAACAGGTTTATTTGACATCAAAAGCTTTCGGAGCACTGCTCCTTCATGAGATGAAGTCACTCCAAAAGCTTGTAACTTCAAATAAACCTGTTGGACTATAACCTGGTGTCATGCAACTTCTGACTTTGTCCACCCCTGCCCAACACCAGCACCTCCATTGTATGAAACAAGAGCACAGATATGCCCAGGTCAGCCCAAGTATAGACAACTCACCTCCTTGTTGAGTTTTAACCTGTATTTCAGGTGAATGTGGTCCATCCCCAACAGAAGTGAAAGCCAGCACACGGATGGTATAAGTAGTCTCTGGAGTCAGGTTTGCAATTGTTGTCAGCATACTGTCATCTACATTGTGCTTCTGCCAGTTGTTAATATGCTGTTGTGGATCCATAGTGTAATAAACTCTGTATCCACGGATTTGACCATTTGCCTCCTCTGGCTCCTCCCATTGAATTAACATGGTAGTAGTGCTCAACATGCGGGCTTGCACAGAGCGAGGTGGGCTGGAAGGGGCCTGCTCACCTGTTCGTGTTTCTACCGGTTCACTTGGTGGCCCTTGCCCAATATTGTTCACTGCAATGACTCTGAACTCATAATCCGAGTAAGGGCTTAGTCCTCCAACACTGTATCGTGTTGTAGCCACCCCATCAATCTCTTGAAATGGTCCATCTGAATGCTTGGGCTTGTGTTGTACAATATAGTGAGCCACAGGCTCTGGATTTCCTGAATCCCAAGTCAATGTGACACTTGTTGCTGTAGTTTCAGTTACAACAGGGGTGCCTGGGGGTTTTGGCAAAGCTGTAGATAAAAGCATGGTATATGCAAAAGTTTAGATTAATCTGCAGATGTGTTAATATTTTAATACATACAATTTAATAGCATTTGCCTACACTTTATTATAAAATGAATTCACTGATGTTCGAAGTTTAATCCCGGAAGTAAACACCCAAAGATCCATTACAGCATATTTGCCTTATTAGATGATTTAGCAACATTTAATTGGAATATACGAGAAACTGGAACATGCTACATGGATATTGGTTTAATTAGCCGTGACCCCTGATTAAACTCAGAGGTCCAAAGATTCTATCTACTGCAGGTTAAAAGTGCAGTTCCAATAAATTCTATTTATTTTATGACTTTTGTTTAAGAGTTTCATATGTGACAGTGCAAAAATTAGACACAATGTAATCAAAGTAAAGCTTACTTCCCACCTGTGATTTTAAAAAGTAATTGTGAATCACCTTTAACTGTGACCTCGGAAAATGCTTCTATGACTCCAAGCGTTGACATGGCAACACAGGTATAATTTGCAGACTCTCTGACGTTGTTGAGCTCCAGGACATTTCGTCCAATTGGCATGTCATCTTCAGGAGTCAGATCTTCTGCTCCAAGCATCCATTTCACGTAAGGCATTGGGGATCCCACAGCGACACAAGTGATATTTACACTTCCACCAGGCATGATCTCGTGGCTTGTTGGAGGAATAGAAAACCTCGGTGGGACACGACGAACTGGAACAAAACACAAAAAGGTAATAACATGTACAAAAAGAGCACTTTGTCTACATACTTTTTATGCTACATGCACTCTACAGACACTTGTCTCAACATAGATCTACATTACATATGTGACATTAAACACAAGCCAATAAAAAAACTAATTATTACTAATAGAATTTTTCAATTATGTTTGCATCAGTTCTAATCTTACATAAGTTTAGATCAAACCTATCAGGTTCCCACATTCGACTGAACTACAGACTAACAATACACAAACACCATGCAGAAAATATATTAATAAATATGCACAGAACTGGAGGATTGACAGCATGCTTGAGTTGAGTACAAAATCAACTTCAATGCTGCGTACTTCCAGTTGATGTGAGTAAATGTGCTTGAACACATTATCACATCAGAGCCCTGGTACACGTCATCTACAGTACATTGAAAGTGCAACTCGATTGCTTTCAGACTCAAAGTGGATGCAGATTCAAGACCTCACACTAACATGTAAACATATATGCACATTAGAAAAACAAGGCAAAGCCTGGTACTTCAACTGGGTCTGGTCATGCAAGCAAGCATGTGGCTGAATGGTATATATATACACCACCATGCTGAAGTCAATTGGGAAGGGGGTGGGGAAAACATTAAATAAATAAAACAAATTGAAAAGCAAAACAAAGTCAAAGTCAAAAATATAAGGGAGAATTGGGGGGTGTTGGGAGAGGAGAAGAGGAAGAGTGGAAGAGGAAGGGACTGAGCAGGGGCATATTAGGATATGCTAGTACTGTATTGTTGTACCTTAAATCTAATGTAGGAAGAGATAGGACCAAGAAGCAAGGTTTTGCTAACAGCATTCAATATGGGCCAAGCATTCTCATTAAGCAAAAGCTGGAGCAAGTTACTGAACACATTAGGGTTATTTGCAATCAGTGTTACTGCAAATAAGTCATGTTGGCAATTAAAACATATAACACACAAGCATATTGATGAGACTGGACAACATACAGGGAACACGAGACTGAAAGTTTAAGAAAGCATTATAATCAGTGTTCCTGCATAGTATGTCGAATATGTTTTGGTCAAATGCCTGTGTCATTACTCTAAACTTAGTTACATTTGCAACATTGTAGATTGAATCTGCTTTAGAGCTCACTAGCATAGGCCAAGATGAAGGCTCAAACCAGATAAAATATTTGAAAAGAAGCATTTGCACGTAAATGTGTAACTAAATATCAATGATAGTCCTTTCCCCAGATTGATTTTGCAATGTATAAGAGGCTGTTTTTTCAGAAAAAATGCTGCAAGGTTTTTCTTTTTGCAGTGACCCATTATGACCTTGTGAGCAATGATGATTGGTAGCATGGCTAAAAACGGAGCAAGCAATTTTTAAGAGCAGACGGTACAAATAAAAAGCAGAAAGCAGTGAATATTAATTGAGAATTTGCAGGACAAGATGATATAATTGTTTTCTAGAGAAAACAGAAACCGAATGATAAGGCCTATTTAATCATGCTTTTGAAAGCTTCGTAATAAATAGCACAACACTCTGAATTTAGTGGCTTTCTATGAGCAACAGGCATCAGTGAGAATAACAGAGCAGGAACACTGACTAGTTTAGCAGGCCACAGCTTGCCATGCATCCCAATGGACATTCTCCTCCAACATGCACCACTCTCTGATCCAATTAGCTCACAAGCACCAGCAGCCATGACCAGAGCATTAGTTAAGACATAACATTAATCAAAGGCCACAATGCAGCTACATTCATTTCAGATTTTTTTCTGGTTATTTCAATCAATATTTCTTAAGGTGGGTAAAAAGTAAAAAACACACCAACCTTCTCGCAGCTCTGAGGGATGTAGGGGGTTTGATGCAGAACACAATGAAATGAGGAAAGGAGAAAAACAAGGGAAACACAGAGAGAGTAAAAAGGCCGTATCAAGGCTTTCAACTGCTACTAGTACATTTTATCTAGCTCTGTTTAAGCCTCCCTACCTCAACTCCCAAAAGCATCATTTGTTTGATGTTAAGATGGTGTCAAGAGCTACAACTAGCATCATTTTGAAATTTTCAGTCTATTTGATGAGACAAATTGTTCATCCTCCCTAATACTATAGAGATTTTATGTCATTATCTAGAAATCAAGATCACTTGACTTTCTGGATTGTTTGCAATCATAAAGCCCTCCAATGTTAAAGACAGAACAAGAAATAAAGACAGCGGAGAAAGATTCCAAGAAGAACCTAATTTTAGCCGAGGAGCACCTACACTGCAGTAATGAGTTCAAGGCTGATAAATTCAGACTGATATTTTGTTTTCTTTTGCTTTGTAATTTCAAAAAATAGCATTTTTGTCATCTCAAACAACATTTAATCACATCGACACAAAATTTTGAGAAGATTCATTGTGGTCATTTTATTGGAATTAACACACTTAAATGGAGTGAGGTGATCAGAACAGACTTGCATTGACAGTTTTGAAAACCACAATCTGACTTTGCATTCTGATTTCAGAGTCTTGAAACAATTCAGACTGTGAAGAATACAGCTTTCAAACCCAGTTCATTACTGGAGTGGCAGGGATTTGTAGGTTTCTCAATAATATACAAAAAAATGAAAAAAAAACAGAATTGTGCTCTGCTCATTTTTATTTACAAAGGCAGTGTTTACACACTTATTCTCTCCACTCCTCGCACGTCAGGATTCAAGTGCATATATCCACATACCCCAGTGTGTGGAGTTTCTTGCTGCTGATTAGTAGCACACCAAGCAATCAAGTCATGACAAAGTTAAATGAAACAAAACTACCATTAAAAAACATAAAGCACAAAGTTAAATCAAGGCAAAAATAAAAGAAGTTAAAATGTAAAAGTAACATACTTACAAACCCATCTCTCAGGATAGGTAGGGCTCAAGCGTGCTGTTTTTTCTTTAAAAATCATTGTACCTTCTAATTGCATAAGATATTTTGTCACTAATATGCCAGCTAGAGTAGATCCTTCTGTTCCCTAGTGCAGTAACTGTTTACATTTAGGTATGTTCCTAATGCCCTGAGTCTTTCTGAATAGTGGATGCCACGGTTTTGTTTCTCCTACCTCTCACATATAGATTGGCAGGAGCAGAATAACGTGTACCAGCACTGTTGGTTGCCACACACTCATATTTTCCTTGGTCTGATTCCTCACTGTTCTCTATTTGGAGGGCACCTGTATGGGAGAGAAAAAAGAAAGTGCGCAGAAAACAGTTAGAAAATGTCTCATCATTTTAGCTCATATATTCATTTTTTTTTCCCAAATCCTTTCAACATCATGAAAGGACTGGTCTGCGAAGCTCCATTCAGCGTCGAGTCATTGCTTTGCTAGGGTGAACAGACAGAGTGGATGTGATGGGTAAGTTAGTGAAAGACGGATTTCACACCATTAAAACCAGCGAGAGAGATCTATTATTTATTTTATTTATTTCACAACGAAATCCTGCCCTGGGAAATTCACTGGTCAAAGGATGGGCGAGGTTGCTTCAAAGGAGCATGGCCTTTGGGTAAAATGAAAGAGTTAACATTAAAAAGTCACCACAAAGAGTCGGAAATGTCGAAAAAGGCAGACACATTCTCAAGAAACATTTTCTTCAGTCAAAAAGGTGCAGCAAAAACACAAAAAGCTGCGCAAAGTGAAAAAAAAAGAATTTTGGTTAGTTAGGCATAATCTCTCAAAATACTTTTCAAAAGACCTCTTAAAAAGTAACTTTTGCTATACATGCAACCTTGTAGGACATAAACAATTATTGTGCAACTTACAATCTTTCAGACCCTTTTGCTGAAAAATAAAAATACATAAGAGTAAATTGGATCAGTAAAGAAAAAATTCACACTTTGTCTCATTGTAAAATGGCGGACCAAGCCAATTGGAAAGAACAACCAACCTCTGCCGCGGGACACATTAGGGCCCCCAAGACACGAAAAAATCCACAAGTGGGATTAGTATTTTAGTGTCTGCCCACAAAATGCAAGAAAAAAAATCCAAAATTATTATCTGTGTTTGCACAATGTGTTAAAAAGGAGGAAAAAAAAGTAGAGGTACCATCTTCACCAACGCCTCAAAACGTTCACTGGGTGCTTCCGGCCTGCGAGTCTTGAAGAAGGAGAGTCGCTTGAAAAACTCGAAATGCGCAAATCCGTGAAAAAGTTTTGGAAGAGAAAAAAAAGTGTAACTGGATAAGGAAAGTTTGAAAAGTGCTGGTTTGAAGAAGGGAAAAAGAAAAAGTGAAGAAAAATGACAAAACTTGGTCCTTGGGGGGAGGGTAAAAAGCTGACGAAAAAATAATTATTCAAGTTTTTCTGCATCTTTTTGCAGGTGCTCCACAGACCTTATGGTCAAGATCAAGAACAGCTATGCAGGTCACGTTGAGAAAGGGAAGGTTGGAGGTAGGGGGTGGGGGGAGTTTAACCTGAGTTTCTAGTCATATAAAAAAGAGGGACAAATGATACGCTGTGACTGGATATGGTCAAAGGACAATGATATGCAGTATTGAAGCATATCAGAAACAAAATCCTTTATACATCCAAAACTAAAAGAGTAGCAGACACAACAGGAACATCAATGAACAGAAAACAAACTGGACAAAGCAAAACAGGAAATAATGGACATCTTTACATGACAAACATGAGAGATATGAAAGGACAGAAGAAATGAGGAGGATCAATTCTGTGAACGTTAGTTCAGCACTCTTACCTCGTATTGGTGTACCACCTGGGTGGATAATATGAATGCAAATAAGATTAGAAAGAAGAAGCATTAGTACGAGAAGAAGGAGGCTAGGGCTTTGGAAGATAAAATCAAATTAGATTTACAGAATAAAGGTCTAGAAAGAAGCTGAATTACTGTATTGGTAAACAGGATTATATTAGATAGTATTAGGTTAGTAAAGCAAGTTGTACCATAAGGGCAATGTCCACTGTTGGCGACATTGCCTCTGCCAGAGCAGAAATTGACTGTGAAGTCTTAGGAGATTGGTCTCAAGTGTTTGATAGCCTAAAACCTTTAACGTATTTAAAACTGTTTAAGCAAATATCGGAAACACTGTAGGCTTGGTGGATATAACTACTACAGTTTAGGTTGGTTTACGGCATCTACTCAACTATATCTAAAGTGAAGTTTGTGTATCAAGTCTTTAGACAGGTGTATCTTACTGTTGATAGCACTTTTTTTGTGGAAGTGTGTGCCACTACGGAGAGATCCAGTGACTACACTAACTGTTAGTAAAATGCATGCCATGCATTTTAATCTGAACATGGAATTAGTGGGGGTGAAGTGCGCTTCAGAACTAAGCACTTACCAAAGGATTCTGGAGATTTAACACGGAAAGAAGAAAGACAGCATAAAAATATTATTATATTCCTTATAATTTGGCACAAATTTTCAGAATTAAAGCTTTAAAACTATATCATCTATTTGACAGGTGAAAATTAATCTTAATTCACATTAACAGGTTAATTTACACAATTCTGCTGACAACAAGCAAAGAGGCAGTTAACAAGACGACTTAAACATCACAGGACAGGTCAAAGCTGAGAATCCTGGTAACACAGGTGATCAAACATCTCAGTATAGAAAAATATAGTTACTATTTTGAATGCAAACAGGTTCTTACAGACTACCAGTGGGCACTAGAAATGTTTAGCACGTCACTTAATAAATTTAGGATCAGATAAAGCTCAACTACCAGCTATAGCAAAAGAAGAAATTAGGGAAGGTGAATAAAGAATATTAAAGGCATTTTAAGGGAGGCCATGGTCAAAGATAGCAGAAAAAGCTAGAGTCTACATGAAAAGCAGGCTTCTGTAGATCCTGATATTTAGTCTGGAAGGCTTTACTGCATACACACTACTGTGGCTAAATAGAAAAATGCTTTAGGAGCAAAAACAAAATCAACTTTAGTCAGTCTCCAAAGATCTCATTGTATTCTAATGTATGGAAAAAAAGTACAGTACACTTTGTCAAAGAGAGAGGGAACAAAACAACTGTCTATTCTTGGTTAGGTTAAAAATGTAGAGAAGACAGAACAAAATACAGTTTTTTTCCCCCTTGGTTTTAGGTTTTTTAAGTTTAAAGATTGGTTTTAAATATTTTAAAACCATTTGGTTCTCCTTGCACTTCTGAATGAAGCCCAATGTTTTGAACTTAATCAGTAAAAAAAGGAAAAAATAAATTAAAAAGAGAAAATGGATCTGTTAAGTACTGCTAAAAGCAGTTAAAAAAATCATCAAAAATACAGTCACAGCAGTAAGCAATATGGAATTAACAGAAGCTGCACACACAGACACTGGAACAGGCTATGACAACATCACAGACATGAACAACACACCAAAGTACACATTGAGGATAGGAATCAAAAAATATTACCTAGAAAACAAATCTACCACGTGATAACAGTAACAAGACCCTACCTGACCGTAGCTGTTTGATGCGTCCATTAGTGCTTGTATCAACAGGTAAGAAGTCTTTGAACCAAGTAATTTCGGGATCGGGGTTACCGCTAGCTGCGCACAACATGGTGGCTGTGCGTGTTCGTTCTACCACCTTCAACTGAGGGCCCATGTCTATCGTGGGATAACCCACAGGAAGCTGATCCTCTGAAAGGACAGTAAGAGAAAGACACCCATGCCCAATTAATGATTGGTATCATGTACAAAACAAACTGCCAATGCACTGTGGTTTGTGTAGGACCACAAATCCAACTTAGATTTCAATACTATCAATTTATATACGGCACAGAGAATATTCCATGTATGAAGTACATGGGTGATGGGCTGATCATAAACAGGCAAGCCATCCCTAGCCCTGTGTATTCTTTGATAAGGATCACTGAAGAGTCCTTTAACATGCTGCAGGAATGAAAATTTGAGCATCTATGCAAAGACAACAAATCTGCTGTATGTGTGCTGTTTTACAAATAGAGTTGAAGTCTTGTATTGAGGAGTGTGACTGCAATAGATTACACAAGCTGGTGCTGTGCATAGAAAAATAAACAATTAAAAAGCTTTGCATTTCAATACGGCTGAACACATTGTTCAATGGTGTAACGGAAGAAAACATTACATTGCCCAGAATGATGCAGCTTAGACTTTCAGCACTTAAACAACTCAAACCGAATGAGTTTCACTTGTTTTTTTTTGCCATCTCCCAAATTCTCTGTTAATATACTTCTGTCCCTCTTTGTGAGCATGATGGCTAATCCCTCCTTATAGTGTCCATAATCTACATACTCGGCAGACTACACTGCACAAAAGGCTTGGTTCCATTTCTGTCCCCACCTCATTCTGCTCTTTTGATACAATTAATGAAGGACATCACTGGAGCTCACTCAGTTTCCAGTCCCTGCACCATTATTGGCGAAGCCCCTGAGGACCGATCTTTGGTCCTCAGTGTTTGGGATGTCAACTTAAAAGAAATTCCACATGTTGACAGATGATATCAACATCACTTCTCTCAATCCCTGTACTCTATCAAACCGTGTGCAGCCACAGTTAGATTGCCTGCTCAATATCTATTCTTGGATGTGCTGCAGTTCTTTTCCAGTGAACCCAAAGCTACCATCTCGAAGACAAGCATTGTAAGAACTGGTAACCTGATACATTTTCAAATCTCAAGATCACTAGACTTCAAAGAAAAAAAACGCATTGTATTAACACGATAAAAGAGTCGCATCATTCTAGCCAATATATTCAAGCACAACATTGTTTTTTTCTCAGTAATGATGAAGAGTATTTCAAAGTGGGGTAGTACAGACCTTATGTCTTTGCTCTAAGCAACAAATGCTACTTTAATTACTTACATTTTGAAATCCTGAAGGACTGACCTTGGAGAAAAATGATGAGATTTTAACTTGTGTCACATAAGACTTACTTAGAAGCATTCATGTGACCCGGTACTTGGCTCCACTCGTGTAGTTTTATGCAATGATAAAATTGCAAAGATCCATTTTCTTTCACTGTAATATTTACACATATATAGAACAATTTTTCATGCTAAATGGGTTAATTGTTTACAAAAGCCTTTTCTTAAAATAAGGGCAACTTAATTTAAGCCTTGCTTCTATTTCACAGATTTTCTTTGCCTTTAATTAAATCCTTAAATTTTACTAAGAAATAGTCCCTGGCACACACAAGCAGGCAGTAGGGCATCATATGAGCTTTTTTTAACCAGCAGGTTAATGTTGCTGAAGAAAATCACCTGAGATAAAGCACCATTGAGAAAATAAAATGAATTTAAGAGAGTCTAAAGAAGAGTCATAATGGACTTAAAATATTCACTGTTTTTTGTCTTTCTACAAATGTATACAGAGTCAATCAGTATGGAAACAGACCCTTCGGGCCAACTAGCCCATGCCGACCATGTTCCCAAACTAAGTCATCCCACCTGCCTGCATTCGGCCCGTATCCCTCCAAACGCTTCCTATTCATGCTAGCAAATGTTGGCAAAACTAAAGAACTGATCATTGACTTCAGTAAGAAAGGAAGAGAACACACCCCCATCTACATCAACGGAGCACAGGTTGACAGGGTTGAGACCATTAAGTTCCTAGGAGTGACGATAACTGACAACCTTCCAGAACTTCCCATGTAGATGTGATGGTCAAGAAGGCACAACAAAGTCTCATGTTCCTCAGACAGCTCAGGAAATTTAAGGACCCTAGCCAACTCTTATAGATACACCATAGAAAGCATACTGTCTGGGTCCATAATGGCCTGCTATGGTAACTGCTCTGTCCAGGACCGTAAGAAACTACAGAAGCTGGTGTGCACAGCCCAGACCATCACAGAAGACAACCTCTCATCCATGCACTCCATTTACATGTCTTGTTGCCACAGAAAGGCTGCCAACATCATCAAAGACATATCCCAGCCCAGTAATGCTCTCTTACAACTTCTTCTGCCAGGCAGAAGTCTCAACACACGCACCTGCAGGTTCTACCCTGGTGTTATTAGACTGATGAATGGACTCTGGAATTTCAAATAATGCTGATCTTGCCTAGCACATATGCCTTATGTAACCAATATGCCTTACACTGTCCTAATTTTTATTTCACCCTACGATTTGTATGTCCTTGCTTACTACGATCTGCCCATACTGCGTGCAAACAAAGCTTTTCACTGTACTTAGGTATATGTGACAATAAATAAATAAATCAATCAATCACTTGATACTGAAAGCTCTTAGGTCACCAATGCTCCAATTTTCCTCCCCAATACAAGCTAACTCTGACCATTATTTTTGGTACTAGGTTTTTGGTAGCCTTTGGAATCTTGAAGTAAAAGTGAGAAGGAAGATACTAAAAGACACAAAACACAATGTTCCTGATAAATTTCAGCAAATGAATGATTGGAAATTAGCTGTTAAATTCTGGTTAAACCTTGACTAAAGACATGAGAAACTTCAAACCCATTTTCAGAAAAATCATTTGAGATGAATCATGGGATTTCGGTGGCCAGATTTCACAATTGCAAGATGACATACTTCACCATAAAATTGGGGTGTAATACTTAAATCTACACAGACGATATAGCACAGAAGATACCTGTAACAGTGTGCCATATCTAAATTTTTAAGTGTAGCAAGCGCTTTTGACAAATTTTCCACAAAATGCATTTCAAATTTGGTATTGTACACAAATTTTCTATCGACACAGACAGATGATAATTTGATAACTGCATATAAATCTTGACAATATCACAGTGTAAAGAGAAAAACAGAAACGAGGCTCTTCAACTGCCTTGCCTGGCAAAGAAGTATCTTTCAAAACATATCTTCAACATAAATTTGCATTAATGAAAGGATAATTAAAAAGTCAAGAGACTCTCAGTTATTTTAATACTAAAGTACTGACATTTTAATGGATGTCTTTTCAAAAATCATTGTCAATAGATCAAAAAGTTCAGCACATGGAAATTTCATCATTTCCATAAACTTATCCTGGCTAAACACAACACAAATATATTCTGCAGAAGCAGCAGCAGTTTCGACAAGGGTCCGTTCAATTCACTAGGTTGTACTATGAAGTCTTCAATGTTTGATGCTTTAACGTATTTATAGGAAATAAATAACATGATATGAGAATGTTTGGACAGGAGTTGGCCATTCAGGCTTTAAGGCCCTACTACCATTCAACTGGGTAATGGCTGATCGGATGACAATGAATCACGTGGAACATGAAATTGCACATTTCAATCACTATGTTGTGCAAGTAAGTCTGCCTCAGTTTTAGTACAGAATAGGTGAGCAAGTTAGTGTCCAGGGTTTGTCTCTGCACTGGAAAGAGGAAGTGTCAAAAACATCTCTTGCTCCCCACTGTTTTTGAATGATACCTCTTAGAGATTTAATAAGAGAGAACACCAGGGAAGGGACAACACAAGGCTTGATGCCTAAGTGCTAGAAATGTCCATCAATACTCACTGTTTTTGTAATTCAGTAATCCAGAAGTCTGGGCTAATATTCTGAGGATATGAGATTGAATCCCATCACATGAGATGGTGATAATTGAATTCAATAAAAATCTGCAAATAAAAATGGACTAATGGTGACCATGTAACCATTGTCTATTGTTGAAAAACCCACCTGGTTTGTGAATATCCTTCAGGAAACTAAATTTGCCATCTTTACCTGGTCTGGCCGACATATAACTTCATACAAGCAGCAATCTGCTTGATTCTTAACTGCATTTTGAAATGGTTAAGCAAGCCACACGGTGCAAAAGTAATTAGGGATGTGTAACAATTGCTAGCCTTGCCAATGGTGTTCACATTTCATGAAAGAATGAATAAAAGAAAAACTATCAGCACTTTTACACTTAACAAGTATCCTAAATACAGAGAAACAGGAACAGCCATTCAGACTTTCTTATCCATTAAATGAGATCCTAATTCTACTAACACATTGACTGCATAACCCTTAACAACTTTGGCCAGTGGAAAAAAACTATTAATCTCAGATTTTCAATTTAGAACATTAAATGTAAAGAATCTACTGCTTTGTACATACCATACAATCAACCCCTGAGCTATTGCCTCTCCCATTGAACATTCAGAGCTGTTCAGAAAAACAATTAGCATGGCTTGGAAAGTGGATACTGACAGCATCTCATGGGACAAGTAACTATTTGGGTCCTTCATATAGTTGTTTGCTCAGAACTCAGCAGCTTTCTGTTGCAGAGTACTACTGATAATGTGAAGGCTTCCCCTTTGCTATTGACAAAAGTCTATCAAAGCGATACAACCTGAAGGTAATGATGACTATTCAGTGACTATCATTTTGAAAGCTACATTTGCAGATATTCCTTAGTGCATTCTTTGCCCTTGAGGTGACAAACGTCTGCCAGGAAATGAAATATTTTCCATTTGAGCTGCTGCGAATCAGTGTTGAACATGTCAGATGTAACAAAGCCAGGCGTTGAACAGGATTCACTCTACCCTACTCCAACTGTATGTTACAAGAAAAATAACGAACTGAATCACTTTCTGTGATAAAAAGAACTTTAAAAAGAATTTTAAAAAGGGCAGAGAAACAGGCAATTTTGGGTTTGATAAATGTGGAGTCAGAAAAATTGAGAAAGGAAGGATATCCTAGCCCTTCCTGAATCCTGAAAAATAATTTCAAGAACTTAAACATTCTTAAAATATCCATGTTGGCCAATATTTGAGATTTTGTCTGGAAAAAATAAATCTTCTGCCTTTCAGTTGAATTTGCTTCTTAACTTGCAGCAGTTCTTTGAGTCACTGAAGATACAGATTACTTTATTCTCTCCCACTTTCCTACTGCACAGTCAGGGAACAAACATCTTTTGAAATGACAGATATGACTTGAAGTATTTTCTCTTCAACCCAAATGCAACTCCTGAATAACTTTGTGCCGTTATCTCTCCTTCGATATGTTTTCACTTTCATTTAGGGAAAGAATGCATGAATGGTGCATAGAGACCAAAGATTAGCAAGATAGAAGACTTGCTTTTATAGTGAGGCAGCAAAAGAACACATCACACTGAAGGAAATATTATCAGAATCTGTTATTATGTTCTCATTCTGATTGACATTCACCTTTTCTGTAAGCTTCCGGCTCAAACATAAACTGAATTACATGTCTCGCTTTAGTGGTAAATACCACAAATGGGCCAAGCATTTTAATTCCCATGTCTCTATGAGAATCAAGGTCCGTGTGGAAAAAGCTACAGTCTCCTCTAACTCTATTAGTGTCTTGAATTTCAATCAATCGCACCATCAAGAAGTGGAAATGCGAAATTGATATCGTGGAGATGCATTTACTGGAGTCGGGATGAAAAAAGATCAGTCCGCATATAAGTCATACCAGAACTCAGCCACCATTTCTCAAAACATTGAAGGGTAAAAATACTACATATTACAATATGAAAAATAAAGCTCCAATTTAAATAAACATCAATTACAATGTAATTCGGTTAGTTGGTAGGATTAAGCATATTTGCTATAGAAAAGACAACCAAAATATGCAAATACAATAGCACATGATGAAAGTGAGTTATGAGACAATTATATCACCCAAGCATTTATATGCCATAAAACTGAAAAGTTCACAGAGCCGTGTGAAACAAATGACTAAATTATCTCCTTCAAACAAACCTGCACATTTATTTTCCCTTGCAAAAAGGGTTTTCTGCTTCTGAATGTCAGATATCCAACAGGACGGAAATTGAACAGGTTTTTCACTTTTAGTTGCTCGTCATAACCCTAAGTACATGACAAAACAGAATAAGGCTTCCTCTGTTTCCTCAGAATAGCTTTTTACTGCAAGAGTGTGAAAATTTTCAGTTCTATCATCATATTACCTTTGGTTGCTATTCCTAATTTTATTTTTCCTACAAATAACTATATCTGCTTTTAGGTTGGCCCACCAGAAACTAAACTAAAAGAACACAAATCTTGTTTTGTGAAAGAACCTTTTGCTGACTATGAAAGAAGTCTTTTTACCCACAGCTTGCATGGTCTAGAGGTGAAGGAAGAGCGTGCTCACCATGTATCTGTCAACATAATAAAATGATTTCTAATAAAAAGTGTTCAGGCCTCACAAGCTTGATTGATAAAAACAATCATTTCTACGCTGTTCACTGAACATCACTGTACAAGCAAGGGCAGGTTAGGAATTTAAATACAAGATAGCAATCAAGCAGACTGGTAGAACAATATTCAATGTCAGTGTACTTTTGGTGGAATATCATGTCACTCATAACCTGTATTATAAAATACAGGTAGCTTGGAATGTTTTATAAATTTCAGGCCCTAGTAAAACAATCAGAGAAAAAGTAATTTGAAAAGTTGTAACTATTCCAATCCAGAATGAATCACAATTTGTACATACAACACCAGACTTTATAAAGGTCTTAGAAAGGCATGCTGCTGACAGGAAGACTATCTTCACAACTCAGGAAATCGTGGGCACAATGTAATGTTTTTTAGATTTTAATTGCAGGAACGTACAGTAAGGTGAGCAAGGAAGCAACTGGACTGACAAAAATAACTGCAAAGAATTTTGTGAAAGATTTGTTCAGGGATGGTAGGAGAAAGTTAAGATTGCCCTCGATTATCTTTTGTGAAACTGGGACGAGATGATTACTCGCCCACACCATTAAGTACAGTTTTTCCTACAAATACAGCATGATACATAAAAATCATGCAATATAGATACATAAATAAATAATAAATAATAATTTTTGGATTTTTTAACTGCAAACTACACAGGATTTCTCACATGTGAGAAAATGTTCTGTATTGTGCAGAACATAAAATTAGTTTTGAACAAGTTTAATCATCGTATTTATTTCATATGGGGAATGTGGTCACAGGGAGTGCCAATTCATTGATCCGATAGCCTTCTGACATAAAGCTTTTCTTAAAAACTTATAAAAGATGTTGGTTGGCTTCTGCAATAGCTTTTCCATTGGAGTTGCAGCCAGGCTTGCTATTATTTGGTGATATTTGCTCAATTAAATCGTAGTTAATTTGTTTTTCAACTCCATTTAACCATCTTTTTCTACATGTCTTCATACCTCTGTGTAACTACAATTAACTGAACTCGATATTGAATATTTATAATCACCACAGCTATCTCCATATTTCTACTACTCTTATGACAAAATTTTTAACTGTTTGTCTTTGCTCCAGTTTTAAGATTATAACCCTTTCACCTAGGTTAGAAGAATTTGCAAATGGGGGTATATTGTGGGAAAATGTGAAGTTGTTTACTTTGAGCTCAAGAATAGAAAGGTAGGTTATCTAAATGCAGAGAAACTACAGATTGCCACAATACAAGGGATCCAATGTCTTCAGGATATCCTCGAGGGATACGCTTGCATTGGAAGTAGATCAGGAAAAGGTTCACAACAGTGATCCCTGGAACGCTGAAAGGTTTGGGCCTATACCAATTGGAGTTTAGAAGAATGTGAGCCATTCGCCTTGTAACAGAAGATTCTGATCAAGAGTCACCAGACTCAAAACATTAACTCTGCTTTCTTTCTACAGATGCTGCCAGAACCGCCAAGTTTCTCCAGCAATTTTGTTTCAGGTTCAGATCTCCAGCGTCCACAGTTCTTTGTTTTATCATAGAAGATTCTGAGGTGGTTTCATCATGTGGATGCTGACAGGATGGTTGCCATCACAGGGAATTCTCAAACTAGGAGGCATAACTTCAGCATAATGAGTCTTCCATTTAAGAAGGAGATGAGGAACAATTTCTTCTCTCAGAGTTGTTGGTGTTGGGAATTCTCTATCCCAGACAGCAGGGGAGATGAATTTTTGATTTACAAGGATCTGTCAAACATTATGGGTAACAGAACTAAAGTGGGTTTAATGTTCCTAAGTTCCATTGCATGTTATGTTAATTCCAGCACTGAAGAAATTTTTTTCTCTGCATATGTGCTATCAAATTCCTTCATTATTTTAAATAATTTGATTTGATCACTCTTCAACCTTTCAAACTCAGTGGAACATATGCTTCATTTATTCAACCTGTCTTTATAACTTAAATCCTAGAATTTTGGAATAAGATTGATGACATTGTACTCATTTTGAAAGTCACTATTTAGGGGACAGAATGGTTTAATAAAGTTACCATTTAAAACTATGATTTTAACAGCATCGCCAAAAGACAGAAAACTTCATCAGAAAATAACATCCTTTGTGGTAATTTCTATATACAACAAATTGGAATAGTGATACTTGGTCGCTGCAGTATATAAACTAGTTTGTTTGCATTTCCCTTTACAATATCATAATGTCACAGAAGGGCCATTAGGCTCATCAAGTCTATCTGCACAGCAATTTATTCAGTCCCTTTCTCACTTTCCACCCAGTAGTCCTATTAATTCAAGTTTGTTTGCCTCAAGTGTCTATCCAATGACTTTTCAAATTATTCATAGACTCAGTTTCCACTACCCTTGACAGGAGGGAGTTCTGAAGATTGCAATTACGTTCACTCAGAAAGGCTCCCAACTCCATTTGATCACACCCTATCAGAAAGCTACACCTGCTCTCAATCCTTCACAATTTTTGAGGATCTATCCCAACAGGTAGACAGGACTCTGACTCAATTTATCATTTGAAAGAAGTTATGTTTCACAATTTACCATTTTAATACTACACTCAGTGCTAAGATTGAAAAATTAAATGTATGCTGTTGATTACCTCTTACCTGCTCAGTGGAGTGGGCCTGAAGGCACTAACTTTGACACAGATATAGCAATTCTGCCAACTGAGTCAAAGTGACATTTTCCATTTGACAAATTTCATCTGCTCTGATTGTTTGTTTTGAAGATATAAAAGGAAAATGTTTTTCACTGATCGCTACCCATATTCCAGAATTATTTCCCAAAAATATTTCCCAACATGCAAGAATTATAGAAAGCCAATTTTCCAAGTTCAAATTTTCACCTCGGTAGACATCTAGCAATTTTGCATTCACTCAATAAACCCTCCCATGAATATTATAGCCTAAACTGTGTTACTATCAATTTACAACTTGGCTGGAGGATGTTTTTTCGAAGATACAATTTATAATTTTTCTTTTCCTAGCTGCATTTTATAAACAGCTGAGATTCTCTCTACTGGCAATTGCATTCTTTTAAAAAACAAAGACTCTCAGGTAAACTGCCCAACTCCAATCTTCACAAAGTTGCATTGTCCCAAGTGTGATTAAAACAGACAACTGAACTCTTGGGGAGCATGAAAGACCCAATCCTTTAGCATTTCATATCACCTGTAAACTTTTCAAATATTTCAGATGGGACATCTAAAGGCAATTTCCTGTTTGGAAGTGATAACTGCCTTAAACATGAACCATTGAAATTAGTCTGAAATGTATGAATGAGGAGAGTACTTCAGGGCCTTATCAAAAAGGATGAGGGCAATATCACACTATGACAGGCTGGCACAGTCTGTCTCTATCTCGCAAGCTGTGCATAGACTCTCAGTGTGCAAAGACCAAGTGTCACAATGTGCTGAGGTTCATTAACACTGGGGACAGGCAAAGGGGTGGGTCTAGTTGCAGAAAAACATCTTCGGCTACAAATATCTCAGGCAGCGGTCAACAAATAATATCCTTGAGGCTCTGGGGGAAAAAGACATGGCTGATGGCTCCCCAAGAATACCCTCAAAATCGTCTGGCAGAATATATGAGCACTAGAGCTTAAAAGCAAACACTGAGACATTTCCCGATCAGCTAAGTAAAGTCCCTTCACATCAGATCCTTCCTATACACCTGCAGTCTCTCCCCCTTTGCACAATGCCCTCGAGGTGGCTGTCATGGGCAAGAGACAGTTTAAGTTTGTAATATTCAAAAAGCAAAGTGCTCAGTCACCACTTTTTCCAATCATTAGTTTGAATTGTTGGTAAGGGCAGCTTGTGGAAGGAACAGGCCACTTGTGGCTTGGACCACCCTAGGACAGGACAACAGGATTCTGTCTCTCACACTGTTGTACAATGTACCTGAGGCAGGAGCTTAATTTCCATTCTTGAGAGAAACCAGGATTACTTTTGAGCATAAATGAAAACAAAATGCATCAGCAAATTGACATTTCATTTTTAAATTAAAAGGGTGATTACAGAAGTCATTAAGTCTGATCATAAACTCTTGAGGGAGAAATTCTTCCTACGATTCCAATTATCTCACATGTGGAATGAGCCTTAACTGTTGGGAACTTGTAAGGGTAACATTTACAGAACAGTTACTGCTTCTTTGCAAAATGCTGCTATGTTTAAGCTGATGCGATGAACAGTTGTGATTAGTCATATCGTAAGTGGAGCTTCACTTGTTGAGACAATTACACCATTATCAGCAATTAAATGAACATGATCCAAAATCCTGCAGCCTCGGAGCTGCCATGGTCAATGTGCACCCTAACTGCTCAGAGCTGGATGTTGATCAAACACAGGTCAACTGTAACAAGTAAAAGAGAGTACAGGGCAGTGGAAAAGCTGGTAAAGTTGTGGGACAATGAGAATGCAGCAAATCCCCTGGGCAGTGTCACCAGAAAGGCACTGAACATGTATGTAACACCAAAAAGTGTTTCATTCACTCATGGGACATGGGTGTCATTCCTGGCCAGCATTCAATGATCCCTAGCTACCCTTGAGAGGGTGGTTGTAGGCTGCCTTCTTGAACCATTGCAGCCCAGATGCTGTAGTTTGACACACATGCCCTTATGGAAGGAATTCCAGGATTTTGACCCAGCAACAGTGAAGGAATGGCAATATATTTCTAAGTCAGGATGGTGAGCGGCTTGGAGAACTTGCAGGTGGTATTGTTCTTATGAACCTGTTGTCCTGGTCCTTCTAGATGGAGGTGGGCATGGATTTGGAGAGTGCTATCTAAAGATCTTTGGCAAACCTCTGCAGTGCATCTTGTAGATAACACATGTTGCTGCCACTGAGCGTCGGTGGTGGAGGGAGTGGATAATTGTGGATGTGGTGGCAATCAAGCGTGTTACAGTTAATTTCAAGTCCATCAGATATTCTGTGTGAAACAGCATATTTTCTTATGAGAGGAGAGAACGAAGCACATGAGCAGATAACTCCAAAAATATATCAACATCACTCTCTTATTTCTCATGTGCAGAGGCTCAAGATACGATGAACAAGATTACGAAAAATTCTAAACTTCCAAATATTCAATGTTGTATAATTGTATGCTAGATCTCCAAATAATGTAGATTCAACAAAAAAAAAACCAAAAGACCAACGTATTTATATATGTCCTTCAGAACCAGAATGTGGTATTGAGGTGGATGATCAGCCATGATGTTTTTAATTGGTGCTGCAGGGTTAAGAGGCCTGCTTTTGATGCTATATTCCCATATTTCTGAATCAGACTTGTAGGGAGCAAACTTATTGTTTCGTATAATTCTTTCAGATGATGTCCCCAGCACTCCCATACTTCCAATAATGTAATCGCAGGTCCAATGCTCCTCTTGAAAATGGTAATTTTATAAAATAGAATGATTCTCATGACTGCATAAATCTTTGACAGAATCTTCCCAATACAAGCATCAGGATCCTTTCTGGGACCTAGCATAGCTGGTGTTTGCCAACAGCACAGTGCCACCCTCTTACACGACGCCTCCATATATAGTGTCCAATTGAGGACTGCTGATGGGACTGTGATGTGGAAGGGCCAGGTATAGTTTGGGGGTGCTGAATGGCCTATAGCATCACTGGGAAAGCTGGGAACTGCTAAGGCAGATTGGGGACCATCAGAACATCTCAAAATGCAAGCACTCTCTGAAGGTTGCTGAGTATTTTGAAATAAGTAACATCTTGGAAGTGTTAGGACCTTCAGTGTGGAGATGGGACCACTCCACCAGAAATGTCAGTGGATGTGGTACAGGCCTTGTGTGGCTGCGGTACAGGCCTTGTGTGGCTGCGCAGAGGCCCAGACGTCCCGCACACCTGGAACCAGAAAGCTGCCTCCAACTAGTTTCTGGGCTCTAAACATAGCAGGGTTTTATCTGATAGCAGAGAAGTTCTTTTAATGTGGAATAATGTCCCTAGATTGGGGACTTAAATCAATCAATTGAATGTCTGTGTCTTGTCATATCCCATCTCTGGGAAACACAGCTCAAAAGGGACACCATCACTGTGTCGGGGTGTATTCCGCTTCCTTCCTAGCCTCCAAAGCCATTTCGCTGGGGCTGGAAAGCTTCTACCATGAAATAACACAACATAGTAGATTCCATTCGGTTCATGATGTACCTGTTTAAAATGACCTATTCTTTTCCCATAACTGTGTAGATTTTCTCTAAATGTCCTAATTCCATTTGAAAGTTCCTATTGAAGATGCTTTCTGCACCCTTTCAGACAGTGTATTCCAGATCATAACATCTTTGCAACTAATAGATATTTTTAATAAGAACAGTGGAAAATTGAGATATATCTGGAGTAAGCTGTAATTAGGACCAATCACCTCCCAGAATTTCTTCCAAAACCAATCCTTTTACAGCAGTGCGCAAAGGCAAAATCTGCATGCCGTCTTCAGTTTACAATGACATCTGCCCAGTTGGTCTCTCTGCTGTCTGTCTATGAACATACAAACAAGGAAGAACAGTAGGCCACTTGGCTCTTTAAGACTTCTCAGTTATTCAACAAAATCATTGATGATCTGATTTTAACCTCAATTCTACATTCCTGCATAGCCCCAATGATCATTTACCCCTTGGTAATCAAGAATCTAATTCTGCCTTAAAAATATTGAATAGATTGTGCAACCTACTGCTTTTTGCACCTACTACCCAAAGAAGTGTCATGGCTTTGTACGACCTTGATATGCTGCAGCTTCACCTTAGCTTCCAGTGACTCATGCATACAGACACCCAGAATCTTTGAAGCAAAGAGTGGGGATAAATGAGTGCTATTCTAGCTGGCAGTCAGTGACTAGTGGTGTGCCTCAGGGATTGGTGTTGGGACCGCAATTATTTACAATTTATATAGATGATTTGGAGTTGGAGACCACGTGTAGGGTGTCAAAGTTTGCAGATGACACTAAGATGAGTGGCAGAGCAAAGTGTGCAGAGGACTGTGAATCTTTGCAGAGGAACATAGATACATTGACTGAGTGGGCAAAGGTCTGGCAGATGGAATACAATGTAAATAAATGTGAAGTCATGCATTTTGGTAGGAGTAATAGTAAAAAGGATTATTACTTGAATGGTAAAAAGTTGCAGCATGCTATTATGCAGAGGGACCTGGGTGTCCTTGTGCATGAATCACAGAAGGTAGGTCTGCAGGTACAACAAGTAATTAGGAAGGCAAATGGAATTTTGTCCTTCATTGCTAAAGGGATTGAAATGAAAAGCAGAGAGGTTAAGTAGCAGCTGTACAAGGTGCTGGTGAGGCCACACCTGGAGTACTGTGTGCAGTTTTGGTCTCCTTACTTGAGAAAGGATGTACTGGCACTGGAGGGGGTGCAAAGGAGGTTCACTAGGTTGATTCCGGAGTTGAGGGGGTTGGCTTATAAGGAGACACTGAGTAGATTGGGATTATATTCATTGGAATTCAGAAGATTGAGGGGGGATCTTATAGAAACATATAAAATTATGAAGGGAATAGAAGTAGAGAGGATGTTTCCACTGGCAGGTGAAGCTAGGACAAGAGGGCATAGCCTCAAGATTAGAGAGAGCGGATTTAGGACTGAATTGAGAAGGAACTTCTTCAGCCAGAGGGTTGTTAATCTATGGAATTCCTTGCCCAGTGAAGTAGTTGACGCTACTTCAGTAAACATTTTTAAAGATACGGTAGATTTTTTTTGAACAGTAAAGGAATTAAGGGATACAGTGAAAATGCGGGTAAGTGGATCTGAGCCCACGAAAAGATCAGCCGTGATCTTATTGAATGGCGGAGCAGGCTCGAAGAGCCGGACGGCCTACTCCTGCCCCTAGTTCTTATGTTCTTATGCTCTTATTATACTTGAAGGGCTGACAAGCTAAAAGCATCTAACAGTGACAACAATATTCAACTTCCTTATCTCTAGATAATAAACAATGGTAACTTGCAATGCTCTTTATAGACACTACTGGCAGTGTAATAGGTTTGCATGAACAAAACATAGCTGTATAGAAAATAAATATTATCTAATTTGTGTAGAAAACCTTGCGTGGAATTTGAAATTACCTTCAACGTTAGCTTTTCTTTTAGCTGTGTATAAATTCTACACTGTGAAAACTGCTATGATTTTGCTGACTTATTTGCAAGTAATGGGAGTAATGGGAAGTAATCCATCTGCTAAATGCTCATCATGGTTTACCTCCTGGCCCAAGCCATTGGCAATGCTGCCTGGCTTTTGAATGTTTGTGTGAAAGACTTGCTTCAAAGCAGTAGCCTCCCAGTTTTCTTGGGAAGATCATATTCAGATTCTTGGGATGATAACCAACGAGTTTGGTGACACCTAGGGAATACTAGTAACACGATTTTCCATGTTAGGTTTGAGAATCCATGCTTTTCATAAACAATAAAAGCAGCAGTAGGTTATTTGACCTCTCATGCCTATTCTGCCATTCAATTGTGGCTGATCGTCTACCTGAATGTCATTTTGACACATTATCTCCATTTCCCTCTTGTCACTCATATCTAAAAATCTAGCAATCACAGTCTTGAATGATGATTGAGCTTCTACAGATCTCTGGCATAGTAAATTCCAAAGATTCACCACCCTCATCTCAGTCTTAAATGGCCTGCCCATTCTTCTGAGACAATGTCCTTGACTGTCCAGAAATATCCCATCAACATCAATCCTTATTAGTCCTGTAAGAATTTACTAAGTTTCAATGAGATCACCTTGAATTCTTTCAAACTCTAGAAAATACAAGCTCAGGTTTGTCAATCTTTCCTCAGAATTAATCCCACCATTACACAATCCCTCCATTACACACCATATATGGCAAGTGTATCCTTATTTAGACAAGGATACAAAAACCACACACAAAATTCAGGTTCAGTCCAAACAAGGCTCGATATAATTGCAGCAAGACATCTTTGATCCTGAACTAAAATCCTCCATGAGCAAGGCCAACATATCATTTGCCTTTCTAAGTGAATGCTGCAGCCTTACCTTAGCTTCCAGTGACTCATGCATACAGACACCCAGAATCTTTGGTCATCATCACTTCTCAACCTCTCGTGTTTTACGAAACACTTGTTATTTTTATATACCAAACTGGATAACTTAATACTTATTCACATAAAATTTAAGACAAAATGACAAACCCAATGTAAACGCCAGAAGTCACACGACACCAGGTCATAGTCCAACAAGTTTATTTGAAATAAGACAAGCTTTCAGAGCGCAACACCTGACAAACGGGCTGCGCTTCCAAAGCCTGTGTGATTTCAAATAGACCTGTTGAACATAACCTGCTGACTTTGTCCACCCCAGTCCAACACTGGCAACTCCACATCATGTCTAATGTAAAGGCAGGAACAAAACACGATCTACAAGAGTGCAATGGCTTTAAATACTCAGCAGGACAATCATCTATCAGTAAGCTCCATAAACCAAATGCTAGGTAAACAAATTGTGAAAATAATCTGCATTGGCTAGGTCATGCCACCTATCATGCCACTATATAATGATCCTGCCTTCTCTAAAGAACCTTTACAACTGAATTAAAGACTTAGTGCCTTTATACCGAGAAATTCAACACACACAAGTAGGCTTGATATGAATGCTGCACTAATTTTGTTGTCAGTGTATGATTTTTTCAAATGCCCTCATCGGATGTGGGATTTGCTGGCTAGGCCAGGATTTATTGTCGATACCTAACAGTCATGATGAAGGTAGTAGTAAATCACCTTCTCAAACCAGTGCAATCCTTGCGATGTAGGAATGCCCACCTTGCTGTTAGGAAGGAAGTTTGAAGAATTTGATTCAGAGACAGTGACTGAATTGCAATTCAAATCAGGATTGTATGTACCTTGGTGGAGGTTTGGTGTGGTGGTGGTGGCGGGCGAGAGGGGGCTGCGAAGGTGGGGGTGCTTGTTGTGTGTGCTTACAAGGTGGTGGTCTTCCCATGCATCTTTAGCTCTTAACCTTCCAGGTTCAGTTAAAGGTGTCTTGGTGAGTTGCTGCAATGTAATTGTAGATGATGCATACTGCTGCCATTATACAGGAGTGTGAAGGGAGTCAGTGTTCAAAGTGGTGAATGGGGTGCCAATCAAGTAGGCTGCTTTGTCAAATGTAGACTTCCTCAAGTGTTGTTAGAGATAAACTCAAGCAGGCAGGTCATGAATATTCCATCACACTGTAATCTTATGCCTTGTAGATGGTGGACATGCTTTAGAGAGAGACACACAAAGTGCCACCAAATTTCTGGTCTCTGATTTGCACCTATAACCACAGTATTTAGTTCAGCTTCAGGACAATGGTAACCACCAGAATGTTGGTAGTGGGCATTCAATGATGCAAATGTCATTGAACATCCAGGTGTTCTTACGGTGTGTGCAAAGTTCTTTCAAAGACACCTATTAACTGCTAGTTTCTTTTAGCAGTCAGAAACTTGATGGTTCAGCTGGTTTGCTACCTAACTTATTTTAGTAAGTGAAAAAGAGTGGTGTCTTCATTTGTGACCCCAATTAACCTTAGTCAATGCCTACAGTAATGATTCAACATCAAGATTCTTCATGTGTATTTCTCTGAACTTGAGTTTATTTGGGATGACTCCTCTAAAATTTATGTTAAAATTCAGCTCAAACTTGACTGAAGAATTCTGGTGTACCATAAAAACCTCTATCCCTTTTTATACATTTTAACTTGGTGATGCCAGGAATCATCGACAGAATCCATACCTTCAGAATATCCAGCGTTCCACAGTGAGTAAGCTACGGCAGACATGTCTAATGATGTAGGTAAATCTCCGAGTGTATTACACTGCATCAAGGTTCACGAAAAGGTTTGTTACAGACGAGACAAAATGTTGATTCCTTCTAAAGACTTTTTTTCTGAGAAGTTGAGAGCATCTTATCTCCTTCTTAATTTGTTTGGCTGATGAAATTCAAAATGTTTCCAAACATATTGGGCGGCACAGTGGCTCAGTGGTTAGCACTGCTACCTCACAGCACCAGGGACCCAGGTTCAATTCCATCCTCAGGCAACTGTCTGTGTGGAGTTTTCACATTCTCCCTGTGTCTGTGTGGGTCCCCTCCGGGTGTTCTGGTTTCCTCCCACAGTGTAGGCTAGGTGGAGTGGCCATGTTAAATTGCCTGTAGTGTTCAGGGATGTGTAGATTAGGTGGGATCTGGGTGGGTTGTGCTGAGGGTCGGTGTGGACTTATTGGGCAGAAGGGCCTGTTTCCACACTGTAGGGATTCTATGATTTCTAACTAATTAGTGACCTGAAAGAAATTTTCAGCTTTGATTCACAATCTCAATTGAAGATATAGATTTTAAAATAGAGATAACACAGTGTGGAGCTGGAGAAATACAGTAGGCCAGGCAGCATCAGAGGAGCAGCAAAGTTGATGTTTCAGTTGACCACAGTAAGCAGAATATCAACCAATGCTTTTTTGAAATATTTTATTGTAATATTAGGCAAAGCAAAAATTCTATCACTGGAAGGTTTCTACTCACTTACTTCAGCTACAGTGTTATATTGTGCCATGGGTCATAAATACAAATGTCACAGGCATCAATGTGATATAGATGAAATACCTCCACTCACAAGACAGATCATAAACTACTTGTCAACAGCTGCTGACCTCATTTGAAAGTATTTCTCATTTTAACCAATAAGTATGCCATAATTTATACCAGGGTGCATTATTGTGGAACATTTTCAAACGCCCATCACAATAAAACTGACTGAATATGTTCACAATGCACTCTGTGGCTTAATTCAGTCGCATGATGCTTTGTCACACTGAAGCCAGGAGAAACTGTGAAATAAAACTTCTGCCATGTGAAGGAGTCCCCTAGAGGTTGCTGAATGGAAAGTTGCTCGCTCCGTGACTGATCCATTACACTCTTTTCAATCATCACTGATGGAAATGAAAGAATCCTCTTTTTAAGGGATCAGACTTCAACAAAAATAATGTTCAACTCACTCTCTGAAGGCTTCTAATGACATTTTAGTTTATCCTTACAGATGGATATATTTTCAGCTGCAAAGACGGGCACATTTGAGGCAAGTGCCTTAGAGCAGAAAAGAATAATATGTCCCCATTTTTCTTTGAACTTGACTTACACAAAACAAAAACAGAATTTGACTCAAGTGACACTGACAATCAGGACAGGTTACAAACTAAAACTCTGACCAAATTCTTCACATTATATTTCTTCTTTGGATAACAACAAATGCCAAAGCTGTGAATTTTCTTTCTGTGAATTTCCAACCACAGTTTGGAAATGAACATGTATTAGAAATAGTGGCGACTTACTCACTCCCACACTACATTGAAAGTGGGTGCTGTCATGTTTCTCTTTAATTACTCTGATAATGTATATTTTGCAGTGCAATGCCACATTCTTGTTATTCAGTCTACATTAGGCATATAGGTAACTAAGGTATATTCAAGTCTCATTAAGTATCAGGAAACGATTCATTTAGCCCTTATAACCCACATCTGGATATCAAACAATACAGTATACAAACAATACAGTTCTGGATCCAAAGTGATGCTTCACACAACATTGTTTTTATACTAATATGTACTTTAGCTTTTGACTCAAGTAAATCAAAATCTTAGCAGCACATAGAGCTTTTATTATTCCATAGAGACCAGACTGAAATGCAAGCTGAACTTGTATGCTGATCTCCTAATTCTGTATCTGAACATTTGTACATCTTAATTTAAGGACTATCAGTGTAGACAAGCTAGCACACATTTTCTTATCTTGGCAGGCAGAATCAGCTGCAAGCTCGAGCCAACTGAAGAATGAAGCTTCCTCTACTCCTTTCTTGCAATCTACCTTGTTTGTAAAAAATGAAATGCATCCCTTATTGCACCAGCTCAAACACATACACTACCAATATGAACTACCCTCATCCATAAATTAGCAGCCGTTCACTCCCTCCACTCAATCACACACTGGCATGGGTATGTACCATTTATCATGCACTGCAGTAACTGTCCACAGTACCTTCCAAAACCATGACCTCTACCATCCATAAGGGAAAGCCAGCAGATACACAAGAATGTCACCTCCTCAGAGCCACATACCAGGCTGATTTGAAAGTATATCACTATTTCTTCAGTTCCACTGGGTATAAACCCTCAAACATTCTTCCTAACTCCATTGTGGGTATATCTAAAACCATATTGACTGCAGCATTTCAAGAACGTGGTTTACCACCTCTTTCTCAAAGGCCATCAGGGATGGGCCATGAAACTGCCCTGGCCAATGATGTCCACATTCTGCTAATGAACAAAGAAATAGCTTTGACCTGGTGGCTCAAATTCATTAAGAACAGAGTCGGGAGTATTCTTAATTTATTTCACATTAAGCCGAACAGTCAGCAGAAAAAGGGGGACCAGTTATCTGAGTTGGACTGAAACCAGTTCTGAGGAAGGGTCACCAGACCCGAAACGTTAGCTTTGATTTCTCTTCACAAATGCTACCAGACCTGCTGAGCTTCTCTAGCAACTTCTGTTTTTGTTTCTGAAATCATGTTGACCGTGATCAAAGAGATAATTATAACAATGAGAAGAAATGATACGTCAGAAGGATCATTAAAGAAGCCACATGGAGTGCCTAAATAATGAAAAATGAACAATCAATCATACTCTTGTTGTACATTATAGCCTCCAACGCATGTAGTGGAGAGTTGAGCAAATATGAAGATCAATAGCATGGCATGGTGGCTCAGTCGTTAGCACTGCTGCCTCACGGCAGCAGTCCTGGGTTCGATTCCACCCTTGGGTGACTGTCTGTGTGGAGTTTGCACATTCTCCCTGTGTCTGTGTGGGTTTCCTTCGGGTGCTCTGGTTTCTTCCCTCAGTTCAAAGATGCGCAGGTTAGGTGGATTTGCCATGCTAAATTGCCCAGTGTCCAGGGATCTGTAAGTGAGGTGGATTAGCCGTGGAAAACACAGATGTTACATTGACTAGCTCTTACAATTACTTAAGAATTTCAGGAGTCAGTCTTGCTCTTTCTTACCCTATCAGGGTGTTATAGAAGACTGACTGATTTCTTCATACAGAGACAGTGTTATCATCAGGTTGTGCAGAGTTCGGGGTGGGTCTGGTGGGATGCTCTTCAGAGGATCACTGCGGATTCAATGGGTTCAATGGCCTGCTTCCACACTGTACAGGCTCGATGATGCTACAAAATCTGAGAAGTACAAAAAAGCTACCGGGCAAGTGAAGGATTTTGACTACTCAGATATCGACTGGGCTAGATTTAGCATGAAAGGAGGAAGCAGAATTTGAGAAATGCATTCTGGAGAACCTTAAAATTGGCCAAATGTGGAGCAAGTCTAACATGAGAATTCTGGACTTAGATTGAGGAAATGAAGCTAGATGGATGTAAGGACTGGCATTGAAACAGAACTTCTGCTGTTAAAGGTAATGTTTCTGGAAGAGTTGACTTTTTAAGTCACACAGAACTCTACACAATCTGATGATAACAATGTCTCTGTAGATTCTTAAGTAACAATTCTTAAGTAATTATACCAACTTGTCAATGTAACATCTGCCTATTGCTACCTCTTCTTAGATAGGACAAGTGCCTCTTCTTGTTAAGACTCACCAGGGATCTATGCTCTACCACTGGTAATTAGTCCCTTAGACTGAACAATAACAGGAGGAATAGTGGCAGCACTCTACCTCAACCACTCCAAGCTTAATGTGACAGTCTGGTTGCAGTGATTATAATTCAGTTAATTTATAACATAATTATGGAAAAGGACAAAAACAGAACTGGAGTTAGTATTCTCAAATGGGGCATGGCAGATTTTATGGAATGGAAGAATAAATCAGTGCCACAGCAATGTGAGACAGAGGGGAAGATTCTAAGGAAATAAAATTATCATGTATCCATAAAGGAAAAAAAATGGTGGGGAGGCCTATGGACATAAGGGTGCTTGCATGGTATGACAAGGTAGAGAAGAAAAGCTTAATTTTGACACTGAGAATTTAACACTACGGAAAGCTAAGAAGATTACCAAAAATAGAGGGGTGAAATCAAAAAGGAAATTAGGAAAGCAGACAGAGCACAGTTAAAGTCATCAGCAAGTAAAATCAAGGTGAACACAAAGATGTTTGAGCAATATGTTGAGAGCAAAATGATGACAAAGGAATCAGTAGCTCCCATAAAAGACTAAAAAATATCCTATATGTAGGAGATAGAAAATATTGTATGATTCTAAATATTATTCTGCATTTGTCTTACATTGAAAACAGAAACACAGAAAATAGGAGTAGGCCATTCGGTCCTTTGAGCCTGCTCCACCATTCAATATGACTGCTCATCCAACTGTCCCTGCCTTTACACCATACCCTTTGATCCTTTAAACCCAAGAACTATATCTAACCCCTTGAAAACATTCAATATTTTGGCCTAAGCTGCTTTCTGTGGCAGAGAATTCCACAGGTTAACCACACACTGGTGAAGAAATTTCTCCTCATCTTAGTCCTCAGTTTTCATGAAAGACAGAGACAATGCAGACATTATGGTTGAGGAGGAATAATGTGAAGTTTTGGTTATGACAAGTATAGGGAGAGAGGAAGTTGTAATACGATTGAAAGTGGATAAACAGTGTGAACTGGTTGAAATGTACCCCAGGCTGTTAAAAGATATCAGGGAGGAAACAGACCATTATTTACCTGTGCTCACAAGATGCAGATTTGTACTGGAGGATGGGAAGACTGCTAATGTTGCACCTTTGTTTAAAAAGGGAACAAGGACTGGACTGAAAAATTACAGACTGGTCAGTCCAACATCAGCACTGGGCAAAATATTAAGATCAATTCTGAGGATAAACTGTCACTTCGGTGGGTACAGATTAATCCAGGAGAGTCAGCAGGAAGTGGTTATGGGGAAGGTCATGCCTGACTAACAAATTAAATTTGAGAGGAAGTGACTAGGAGGATTGATGAGCGTAGTACAGCTGATGTGGTCTACAGGGATTTTAACAAAGCTTTTGACAGGCTCCGACATGGCAGACTGGTTGAAACAAAAAGCTCATGAAATCCAACAGAATGAAGCAAATTCAATGTAAAATAGGTTTAGAGGTACAAAATAACAGGTAATTGTTGATAGCTACTTTTGCAACTGGAAAACTGATTCTAGTGGCTTTCCACAATCTCCTGTTTTTTTCTGATATGTAAATGACTTGGCCATAAATATCAGGGGCACAATTTGGAAGTTTATAAAAGACACTAAAACTAGCCTTATGGCTCAAAGTGAAGCAGATCGCAATAGATTTCAGGAAGGTATCAATGGATTGCTCAGGTGGGCAGACAGTGGCAAGTAGAATTGAACCCAAAGAAGTGTGAGTGATACATTTAATGGGAGAATACTGACAGTCATAGGTAAAGTGAGGGACCATGGAGTGAATGTTCACAGATTCTTCAACTTAACAGGACGGCGGCGCCAATACAGTCATCGATGTAACGGAGGAAGAGATAGGGTTTGGGACCAGTGTAGCTACGGAAGAGGGATTGTTCCACATATCCTACAAAGAGGCAGGCATAGCTTGGGCCCATGCGGGTACCCATGGCCACCCCCTTTGTCTGTAGGAAGTGGGAGAAATTGAAAGAGAAGTTGTTGAGGGTGAGGACGAGTTCAGCTAAGCGGATGAGGGTGTCAGTGGAGGGGAACTGGTCGGGCCTGCGGGACAGGAAGAAGTGGAGGGCCTTTAGGCCATCTGCATGGGGAATGCAGGTGTATAGGGACTGGACGTCCATGGTAAAGATGAGGTGTTGGGGACCGGGCAATTGGAAGTTTTGGAGGAGGTGGAGGGCATGGGTGGTGTCACGGACGTAGGTCAAATGGTTCAGAAGGCATAGATAATTCAAGCCTTTACTTAGCCAATGTATAGAACATAAGATCAAGGAGTTCACACAGGACGTATATAAAACATAAAATTAGGCGAATTCATAAGATAATTTTGTGCAGTTCTGGTCACCTCAGCACAGAAAAACTACGACTGAACATGGAGGGCACAAAGGAGATGTTCAAGCATGTGGCAAAGACTGGAAAAATGCAAGTTGAGGAAATTAAAGGAGGCTCTGGGAGGATTTGATTGGGATGCACAAAAATGTGAGGGGAATGATTGGAAGGTTCTACTTACCTTAGTAAAGGGTCAGTAACTTAGAACTCAGTAACTTATGGCGCACTGACCTCCACATCGCCGAGGCCAGGCGCCAACTCTTCGATACCTCCTCCTACCGCCCTCTTGATCATTACCCCATCCCCGAGCACCAAACCATCATCTCCCAAACCATCCACAACCTCATCACCTCAGGTGACCTCCCACCCACAGCCTCCAACCTCATCGTTCCCCAACCCCGCACCGCCCACTTCTATCTCCTTTCCAAAATCCACAAAGCTGACTGCTGTGGTCGACCCATTGTCTCCGCCTGCTCCTGCCCCACCGAACTTATCTCCACCTATCTCGACTCCATTTTCTCCCCCTTGGTCCAGAAACTCCCTACCTACGTCCGTGACACCACCCACGTCCTCCACCTCCTCCAAAACTTCCAACTGCCCGGTCCCCAACACCTCATCTTTACCATGGACGTCCAGTCCCTATACACCTGCATTCCCCATGCAGATGGCCTAAAGGCCCTCCGCTTCTTCCTGTCCCGCAGGCCCGACCAGTTCCCCTCCACTGACACCCTCATCCGCTTAGCCGAACTCGTCCTCACCCTCAACAACTTCTCTTTCAATTCCTCCCAGTTCCTACAAAGGAGGTGGCCATGGGTACCCGCATGGGCCCAAGCTATGCCTGCCTCTTTGTAGGGTATGTGGAACAATCCCTCTTCTGTAGCTACACTGGCCCCAAACCCTATCTCTTCCTCCGTTACATCGATGACTGTATCAGCGCCGCCTCATGCTCCCACGAAGAGCTCGAACAGTTCATCCACTTCACCAACACTTTCCACCCCAACCTTAAGTTCACCTGGACCATCTCTGATACCTCGCTCTCCTTCCTGGACCTTTCTGTTTCCATCTCTGGCAACCACCTGGAAACCGATATCCAAATCAAGCCCACTGACTCCCACAGCTACCTAGAATACACTTCCTCCCACCCACCTTCCTGCAAAAATGCCATCCCCAATTCCAAATTCCTTCGCCTCTGCCGCATCTGCTCCCAGGATGAGGCATTCCACTCCCGTACATCTCAGATGTCCTCGTTTTTCCAGGATCGCAACATCCCCCCTCAGTGGTCAAGAATGCCCTCGACGGTGTCTCCCACATTTCCCGCAACTCATCCCTCCCCGCAATAACAACCAAAACAGAATCCCCCTCGTCCTCATGTACACCCCACCAACCTCCGGATCCAACACATCATCCTCCTACACTTCCGCCATCTGCAATCCGACCCCACCACCGAAGACATGTTTCCCTCCCCACCCTTATCTGCTTTCCGGAGGGACAACTCTCTCCATGACTCCCTTGTCCGCTCCGCACTCCCCTCCAGCCCCACCACACCCGGCACTTTGCCCTGCAACTGCAGGAAGTGCTACACCTGCCCCTACATCTCCCCCCTCACCCCCATCCCAGGTCCCAAGAAGACTTTCCACATCACGCAGATGTTCACCTGCACATCTGCTAATGTGGTATACTGTATCCACTGTTCCCGATGTGGCCTCCTCTACATCGGGGAAACCCAGCGGAGGCTTGGGGACTGCTTTGCAGAACACCTACGCTCAGTTCGCACTAAACAACTGCACCTCCCAGTCGCGAACCATTTCAACTCCCCCTCCCATTCCTCAGACAACATGTCCATCCTCAGCCTCCTGCAGTGCCACAATGATGCCACCTGAAGGTTGCAGGAACAGCAACTCATATTCCGCTTGGGAACCCTGCAGCCCAATGTTATCAATGTGGACTTCACAACCTTCAAAATCTCCCCTCCCCCTACCGCATCCCAAAACCAGCCCAGCTCGTCCCCGCCTCCCTAACCTGTCCTTCCTCCCACCTATCCCCTCCTCCCACCTCAAGCCCCACCCCCATTTCCTACCTACTAACCTCATCCTGCCCCCATGACCTGTCCGTCCTCCCTAGACTGACCTATCTCCTCCCTAACTCCCCACCCACAGTCTTTACTGGCTCCATCCCCGCCTCTTTGACCTGTCTGTCTCCTCTCCACCTATCTTCTCCTCTATCCATCTTCTATCCGCCTCCCGCTCTCTCCCTATTTATTTCAGAAACCCCTTCCCCTCCCCCATTTCTGAAGAAGGGCCTAGGCCCAAAATGTCAGCCTTCCTGCTCCTCTAATGCTGCTTGGCCTGCTGTGTTCATCCAGCTCTGCACCTTGTTATCTCAGATTCTCCAGCATCTGCAGTTCCTACTATCTCAGTAACTTAGGAGCCTTGATTTAAAGTGACTGGTAGAATGATTAAATGGGAGATGAGGATAAATTTTTTTCCCCACACAGGGTGGTAGGGGGTCTTGAACTCATTACGCAAAAAGATGATTGAGGTAGAAATCCTCAACACATTTGACGGGGATCTGAATCTGCATCAGAGATGCTATAACCTGCAAGGGCAATGGACCAAATGCTTGCAAGTGTGATGAGGCTGGGTGGCTTGATTTTTGGCAAGTGCAGTCATGTTGCATCAAGGGGCCTCATTTAATGATTCTATTAACACGGGCTGAATCACAGTAAACTAAGTCTTTGAGCCATGGAATTGCACCCTTCTCCCATGAGCTGGCTACAAAACTAAGATGTTAGTTCTATCTGAATATTAATTTCTTCTCAAAAGCTCTCAAGAGTTTAAAAGTTTGTAACATGGGAAATGTTATGATCCATTCAAAGTTAGCCACTCAAAGATTCAACACCAACTGGTCCTGATAATGTTACTGTCACATAACACCAGAGGTGCTCTTATAAGTTACTCTGAAACATTGACACGGTGATAACAGTGATAACTGCTGCAGTCACAGAGGAAACCCTAGACTGTTTGTGTGCAATGTTCCAAACTCCAAATCAGTCACTTCCGGTGTCACTGGTGCAAGAATTAATTCTGTCAATATGGTAATATGAAAAGCATTTGACCTGATCTTTACATGACATCCAGTCCAACTTTACTAACAGCAACAGTGTGATATTATCCCACTTGTTCTCTGAGTGCAAGGTCTGTTCTTCCCAGTACACTGTAATAATGATAATGATGACTGCTTACGTGTGTGAGGAGCCACTCCCCAAACCATTAGTTTTGCCACACTGTTCAAAAGAGTGAACAGTTGAGCAGGCTATACAAATGACTGGAACTTAAGCAAACATTTAGAAGCTGACCATTCATGTCATAGTTTGACAGATAAGAATCATCTTTCATATTATCCCATGGACAATAATTAAATGCGAATATGATATGAGTGGCATTGATCGGCCCCTGAGCTCGAGTGTTTTGAAATTTTCAGCAGCTCCCTACTGTATTTCAACCTACCCTGTCCCCACCCCTGTCCTCTTGCCCCATTTTCCAGCCCAACACCCGATCACTCCAAATGCAGCAGATATTTCGGCTAAATAAGATAACAGTGGTACTTGTTTGCACTGTTGATCCACATATTGACTGTATAGAGTGCAGTCATGCTGTTAATTCATTTTCTTTGGCTTTTCTTTTCAGTGTCAATTGTTGCCATTATTATTTTGGACAGGGACTTACTGAAATTTCTTTTCCAGCAGAAGCCGAGAAAGAATAAAAGGTAATTCTTCCTCGGTCTGTATAACGTCAATCTCCGTTTTTTGCACTCTGTATTTTTTGCCTTTCTATTCTGTCATGGGATTTGTGTTGGTGGCAAGATCAACAACGTCTCTATGACTGCTATTGAAGTGAATGGCTTGCCTGGCTATTTCAGTTAAGAGTGAATCACATTAATGTGGGTCGAGAGTCATGTATAGGTGAGATAAGTTTGGCAGATTCCCTTCCCTTAGAGGATGGGTAAGGATGAGAGACATTAGTTAGCCAAGTGATCGTTACAACAATCGATATAATTTCTAATTCAGCATTAATGAGATGGGCATTTAATTCTGGATCATGTTTATTGAATGTAAATTCCAACAGCTGCCAAAACGGAATTTGAACTCAGAACCTGGGCATTGGAATACTCATGCCATAAAATGGCTACTACACTACCTTTTCCCTGAAGCTTGACAGAATCAGAATTTAGTTCAAAGTGACATGAAACGCACTTACTTAAATTGGTTTTGAGAAACTAGCTCATATGGGATTCAGTTTGTCTGATAGTGTACAGCTGTTTCCTCTAGTTGACGTTTGACATAAAACAGCACAAAGCTCAACCATTCAGCTTAACAGACAATGGTGTTCTTCACCTTTGCACAGTTTTTTTTGAGGTTGTAAACAGGGAAAAAATTATATGCACCAGGAGATTCCACTGTTTTTATCCCCGCATTGCATCTAAACTAGATTCCACACCTGTGCAGGTGGTGGAGAAAGCAGGAACTGAGGCACCTGGATGCAGGTACAACTCTTGAGCACAGCTGAACAGCTTGAAGGAGGAGTGAGCAAGCCTCCTGTATGTACAGGAGCTAGTTAGTAATAAAAGGAAAGCTCCAACTAAGTGGGCTTCATAATAAATAGTGCAGAATATGTTTTGATGGTCACGTCCTTGCTTTTTGTGATAGCCCTGCACAACAGCTTTTACCCTTTTCTCTGTTGCTCATTTGTGTTCTATGGAAATGAGTTTCTTTTTGTAAAAATTACACACTGACAAGTGATTTCTTTTGATTTTAATTCCCAGGCACCATAAGCAGTAGAATCCAGCAGTGATGATGTTCTGCCATGAAGAAATGCATCTTTAATGAATACCACAGATAGCTTAAGTGGTTTTAAAAGCAACTGAATTCCACATCCTGACCACTAACCTTGTTTGAAAATACTGCAAAATAAAAATGCCCATTATCTGAGGCTGAGTTAATCAGACAATGTGGCTCATTTTCCAGTTATTCTGAATTTTTAACACAAATGATAGATTTTGCTCTATTGGGTTATACACAACAGAGCACAGCTGTGGCAAGTCTAATCATTGCTATGGGCACACTTCAAAAAACATTTCATTGGAAATGAAACTGCACTTTTACAGTTAAAAGCTGTCATTTAGCAAACCCTTAAAGAATCAACCTGTCATGTGATACACTAGTGATGAAAAGCTGGCCGTGTTGCTATATTTTACAATTCGCCATCAACAGACTTCTGAAGCTGCCATTTTGTACGGTGTGTCTACATTTCCCCAACTAGAGAGGAAAAGTAGAGACAATCAAAATTTCTGTGCCTTGATTTGTCAAGATAATGCTGACCATTTGGCCTCTTGTTTGTAGGGGACCAATGTTCTTTAAGTATATTTTCACATGAAGTTTTAAACCAAGGCCCCATCCTTCCCCTGAGGTTGATGGTCAAGCTTTCATGATGCCAGGTCCATCGCCGTCACCAAAGCAGATGACCTGCTCATTATCTAATTGGTGTTTAAGAGATCTTACTGTGCATGAGTTTCACATTCATTTGTCAGAATAAATCCTCATCTGCAGCTAAACCTGACCAAGGTCATCACAACTATCTATCCAATGACAGCCTTGACAGCCGCAATTGAATTGCAGAATTTGCACACTGTTAAAGGAATGGGCCTATAGTTCTGTTGCTCTTGTGACATTGTGGTCTGTCCCTACCTCTGAGCTAAGAGTCCCAGGTTCAAATTCTACCTGTTCCTGGGGTGTGAAAAACATCTCTGAACAGGCTGATTAAAAATATCTTCGGGTCTGGTGCTGCTCTCTGGTGACACATGCATGCATTCCCACAGCCATATGTGCCAATTGAATAACTGGCATCACGCACATCCAAATACAATGTTATCAACTCTACACACCCCTGTACCACCCTTCCCAGCAGTCTTCTTTGGTTGCTTCTCTGAGTGTGAGGGCACGTACTGGAACACGGCTCATAGCTCACACGCCTAGATATCTGATATACAACTGCTTGACCATGTGGGGTGTTAACATGAGCCGATTGTGATCATAATCATGTACTTTCAGCACTTTCAATAAACGGGGCATCAGTCTGCAGTAGGGAGACTGTGTGGAGCTCAGCAACGTTGAGTTGAGCGTCACAGGCTCAACTGCCACTTCAATAGAGATGAGCTTCTTCTCAGTAGGAATCGAACAAGGGATTTTTCAGGACTGTTTGACTCAGAGTCATACAGGTTGCTATTTTCACTCATTGAGTCTCCAACCAAGCTCTCTAATCTATTATTCTTGTTCAACTTCAATGTCCGAGACTTCCAAGCAATCCTTGTGGATAAGAAGCAGGAAATTGGCTCTTAAAAATAGCAAAAGACAATGTGTCTCTTTAAAGCAGATGAGGATAACAGCTTAGATGATTGGGTTCTCTGATGGGTAAACATGTGAAGGCCAGAAACAATTCATTTGTCATGTTGAGAATAAAAGTTGGAGTTAACGGGCATCACGAAGATGGGTCATTCAGGAGCACGAAGGAAGGAAAGCCACAAATTCAGACTTAGATCACACAGTCTTCTCTACCCCTCTCCCCAACAATCCCCACCCAACTATTACCACCCCCACCTGCATCTTTAAATTTCTTGTTGGTGTATGATTCCTTGGACAAAAAGACACCATCTCCTCTCAGGCTTTTATGGAATTGCATTTTCCTGTAGGCTTTTAAAAAATATTTTTCATTACATTTTAATAGTTATTGCACACATGATCAGGCAATGGAAAATAGTTAGTTCAAAAGTATGCCATTTGAAAATTTATGGTCTGCTTTACAGCCTCAATGATGATGTGCAATGCATGTTAACTACACTGATTTTTTTTTCACAGCTGCAGGTGTTCACTTTCTAGACACCGATGGCTTCATGCAATCCTGCCATCAGCTTGGCACTATTCCAATGTACATCTGTGGGATTTATTTCTTATTCTGCTCCAATTATTTTTATTCTGCTGGAGGTTACAATGCAGCATTAGAGCTCAATTAAGCTGGCTTATACAACGTATCTGCCATCAATGCAAGCTAAAATACACAGTCAACATTCCACTGCAAATTAACAGCCAAACAGACAAAATGCACTATGGCAGTTCAGAAAACCTTCCAAGGAGATCAGATTTCTTGACTATCCATCATGCTTGGATTCTTCTTGGTGAGGTCACAATGAGGAGGAACCAGGACAAAGACTGGGATGACGGTTGAAGTAGGAGGGTGTGCGAGACTGATCACGAGACTGATTCCTGGGATAGTAGAACTAACATGTGAAGACAGACTGGATCAGTTAGTATCATATTCACTAGAGTGTAGAAGAATGACAGAGGATCTCAAAGAAACTTAGAAGGTTCGAACAAGAAGTGACAGGGTATATGGAGAAAGGGTGTTCCCAATGACCTGAGAATCCAGACTTAGGGTCACATTCTGAGGATATGGGGTAGGCCATTTAGGACTGAGATGAGGAGAAATTTCTCCACCCAGAAGGCGGTGACCCCATGAAATTCTTTTCACAGAAAGTAGTTAAGGCTAAAACACTGAATGTTTTTAAAAACTGGTTATATATAGTTCTTGGGGCTATGGGGAGAAAGTAGGAACATGGTGTTGAGTTGCATGATTGGCCATGATCATATTAAATGGCGGTGCAGGCTCGACATGCTGAATAGCCAACTCCTGCTTCTGTTTTCTATATTTCTATGAGTATATTGAGAGGGAACAGAGTTGTGATTTTCAGATTGGAAGGTTTCCAGGCCTGAAATGTCTCGAGATGTTCTCCCTGCTAGCATTGATTCACAGAGATCTACAGTGCAGAAAAATACTTCTTAAAAGTTATGAGAGTTTCTGCCTTAGCAACCCTTACAGGCAGCGAGTTCCAGATTCTTGCCACCTTCTGGGTAAAACGTTTTCCTCACATCTCCTCAAAACCTTGCTTGTTCTACAAGCAAGTTTCACATATGCAAAATTGCTTCCAGTTCTCAGAGTAAAACTTCTTTAGTAAACACTATTGCTAAACATCAGACAGGTCGCAAGAACAACCAGAATCCAACGTGAGGCTAAACGTTGCTGGAACACGCTGGAAAGGCTGAAGGTCACCTGGATGTCGGAGCAAATTACAACAGTTGCTAGAATCTGAGCTGAAAACAAAAAATGCTGGAGATCACAGTGGGTCAGGCAGCATCCATGGAGAGAAAGCAAGCTAACAAATCGAGTCTAGATGTATGCAAACTGCAGCATAAATTTGGTGATGCCTTTTTCACTTCTCCAACACATTGATCTCTTTGAATGGTACCAACTAATAATCCATTAAGTTTGGAGTTTTTTATTGCAACTAGATCAATACAAGTCTGCTCCAGAAGAAACTTTTTTTTGACAGCTTTCCAGCCACTGCTGTAGCTTTAAGCTGTTTTATGGCAATGCGTAGATAAGGCACTTTAACTATACACACACAAGTTGATCTATTTCACGCTTATGATCCAGATAACACTAATGATCAGAAGAAAAAACCGAGTTAAGTTGGATGGAATACAAAATAAAGTGCACTCAATTCAGTATCAACAATGCAAGGCATTATGCCCCTGTAGAATCAATGGTGACTCTTGCCTACACAGGCCACAACACAAAAGCACCAAGATTCAATATTTCAGCATTAGTCACACTCTTGAGAGGTAGAACAATTTCTCCATATTCTGTAACTGTATTCTGATTAAGTAACTAAACTCCACTAGCTGGCCTGCCAGACCTTTTTGTCTGAAATAAATGTTCTTGTTTGTTGGCTATGTTCCATGAGCACAGGTGTTTAGGCAATAGTGCAAATGCTCATTCTGTCCTGAATTTTTTACAGGTAGAGATGACTGTGCAGCAAGACATTTTAACATTTCTGGTCTGCACCCCCCACCCAACCAGCACACCCCAACAAGGAGTGGAATAGGTTTGCATCAAGTCAACCACAACAAATAGTTGTAAAGATAATGTGGTGTTAGATGAGAGTACTCAGATATACAACAAAGAAGCAAACACTACTACAAAATAACTATTACTCAATTTGTACTTTGCATGCATTCAAACGACCGTGAACCTTTTAATGACTTACTAAACCTTTTGGAATGCTTGTGTTATGACTGCTGTAAAGTAGTTTTTCTTAAAAGATACACTCTATTTCATCAACATTTTGTTGGATAAGGTATTTTCAGTCACACAGTGGGAAATAATCTGCTTTGTGAATACCTTATCTAACTTGCAGCTCCTCATAGTTTTACATCACGTGGGAACACCACCCACCATGTGCACGGCAGATACTCATGTGACTTGGCCAACATGGTCTATCTCATATCCTGCAGGCGAGGTGCCTTGAGGCACAGTATATTGTCAAAACTATGCAGAAGCTACGACAACAGATGAATGGACACAGCGCAACAATCGCCAGATAGGGTTGCTCCCTCCCAGTGGGGAGCACTTCAGTGGTCAAGGACATTTGGCCTTGGATCATGTCCTCCAAAGTTGTCTTTGGGATCCACAACAATGCAGAGTTGCTGAGCAGAGGCTTATGGCCAAGTTTGATGGCCTCAACTGGAATCTTGGGTTCATGTCACCGTACAAGTGACCCCACGACACTATACACACAAAAACATTTAAGTCTATGGGGTGAATTTGCATTTGCAGGCTTAAATTTGCAGACAGATTCTATTTTTTCAAAAAGCACACTATTTGTCGACTGTCAGTCAATGTGGCGTTTTATAAATTCCTACTTTAGAAGTCTGACTCCAAGTCGAAAAATGAACAGATTCTAAGCGGGGCTTCACATCTAACATGCATTGTCTGACTTGAGATGTCATCTCTTCTTTGATAAAACCTTTACTTATCTCTGGGCAGAAATTTGGGAATTTGCATATTAACAAAGCTAAACCTGCATCTCCTTTCAAACAGATTATAGATTTAAAAGCATCTTAGGTCTGTTTAATTTGCATCAGTGTATGGCCCTTTGATCTTCTACTGATAAATTCCGTGACTTTTTGCTTCCTCTCTCATGAGCGACTGAAGAAGAGACTCTGAAATCTTGTGTTTTCAAAAAAACCTGTTGCACTATAACCTGGTATCATGTGGTTTTTGACCTTGTCTGTCCCGATCCAACTCCAGTACCTCCACATCATAATTTACACAACTGAGCAATTTCTGAAACTTAAAAATCTTACTTAAAAGAACTGCATATCTCTGAAGGGCAAATGCCCAATTTACTTTCTCTCAACTCTTGAGTTCCCCGATACACTGTACATGTATACAATGTTACTGTTCTGTTCCCTATCTGGAGGCTATTTTGTTGACAGCTGGTTTTACAGTCAGGCAGGGAGGAATTTGTTTGGGTGGAAGCCACAGGACAAGGGAGATCCACACCTGAGGGGTACTGGAGGAGAGTTATCACAGACAGCTGCCAATTCCAGGAAAATTATACAGGTTCAAAGGCCTTGTGGTGAAGTTGGGGCTGGTTTGTAGGGGGTTCGGGGATCTGGGGGTTGCGGGTGCAGGAGACTGCCTCAGTCATGAAACTTGCTCAGGCAGGTTGGATTCAGGAACAAAGTGAAGAACAATACACCTCCAGGATCTGACAATTTCACACCTGAATGTAGCTGTTGGGCTTAAGAAAGCCTTAAGGCTCAGGAAGCACAGTTCAAGGGCCCATGTGGTGGAGTCAGATTATCCCTTTTCTAAGCCAGGAGGTCCACGTCCAAGTCCCACCTGCTCCAGAGGTGTGTACCTTAACACATCTGAACAGGCTGATTTCAGAACATCCATAATAACAACTGATTTCAAAAAAGCTGAACGCCAATGAGATGCAGAAGCTACATTACCATTTTAAAGTGCCAATTCACATATAGTCGTAACCATCCCACTTTAGTTAAGCAGTGTCACTTCATCTTATTTCAGAACACTGACAATTGATTCATACAAAAGTATCATTGGGAATTCCTATCAATTCCTGCTCTTTCATCAATTGATTCCTTTTCCCTTTCTCTTTGAGAGAAAGCTAAATCAAGGATTCTGCCTCAGATTACTATGTGTGCTAGAAACTGCTTTGAAACTGTTTAAGAGTGAAGCGTTTTCTAAGATTTTGGCAGCAGAATGCAATCATGCATTCTTTGCACCTGACAAAACATATATCAACTACGTATGGATGGTTTGTAGCATTGTTCCGTGATGAAGCTTTCATGATCTATTGTTTTGAATGACTGGAACACATGGCAGAAGTTTGGTGTGGTAAATCAATGAACCACATTGGATCAAGTCATCATAATGGGTCAAATTTGTAAAAATCTGTTCTGAACTGACAGAGATAATATAGCTTGAACTACACTGGGAGACTGGTACACTGGTAAAACAGCTTGAGGCTAAAACCATTTTCAGAGTGTTCAGTGTTATATCTCTTAATGTAGTAATACTGATATTATATAATGCAACTTGCTTTCAGGGGCAAAAAAAAACAAAATTGTGTCTCGATCTCTTGTATCAGTTTTCCTAGTTTCACATTCTTCAATTCTTTCTCACCTCCTGTCTGCAACGCTTGCTTGATCTTTGTCTACAGACTTGTCACTTAATTCTCACGGATATCTCTATACCTGTCCACTGATGTCCAACATGATTTCATTTCCTTCTTTGGTCTCTTTCTCTCTTGCACACACACACAGTGAATTTCTCTCCTCCTTCATTCTGGAGTTCCAATTATCTCTGTGTAGCTCTGATACTTTTCATGGACTTTTTTCTGTTCCCAGGTCCCAATCCTGCCATCAAGGCGAAATGTGTACCAGGAACTTGAAAACGGCTGCAGTGGGAACATGAGGGAGATGTGCGAGGGGTCATCTTCACTACACACTATCCTGGGGAGCCCTATCCAATTACGGAAGGTGGGGAGAACTCTGCACAGTCAGCAGCCCTAATGGAACAGCGACCAATGAAAGTGGGAAGACAGTTCAAGACAAATGCACCCACCAAAGACTTCAGACAATCAAAATGAAAATGTGGGCACAGCTTCCAGGCTGTCACTGTAGAGGAAGAGCCCTGCTACAGGGTAGCTTGCAGGCAACAGTTCTGGCTCTGCTGTCAATTGCTGCTGATGGTGGGGTCTTAAATGATGCCTCTCTGGTATTGCACCTTGAGGCCAGGTGCATCCTCCAGGCCTCAGAAAGCCGTATGCCATTGAACATTCTAGATAGTGTGAGAGCAGTGTCCATACAAAAGAAGCACTTTGATCAGCTTAAGTGGCTATCCTGTGATGGTAGGCAGATAGCTGACACAGAGCCCACCTCAAAACAGCAGCTTTCACAAAGCTGGATGGAGTTGAGTATATATGGGCACCACCTGGTGCCAGCACACACCACTGAACCTGCCACCTTCACTGAATGACAATATCATCAGTGGGTCCAATTCTAACTTTGTGCAAGTAAATGGGTTTTGAAAAGAATTAAAATGTTATCATTACTTATAGCAGACTTATTATTTTGTGTCTGAATGTCAACTGGTCTATGGAATACAGGTACCTGAGAAAGGAACTTGCAATAGGCAATGGTCTAATGGCATTATCACCGGACTGTTAATCCAGAGACCCAGGTAATGTTCTGGGGACCTGGATTCAAATCCCACCATGGCAGATGGGGAGATCCACAGCAACGGGCAATTTTCAATTGCTAGAAAAACTCATCTGGTCACTAATGTCCTTTAGGGAAAGACGCTGCCACCTTTACCTGGTCTTGACTATATTTGACTCCAGGCCCACAGCAATGTGGTTGACTCTTAACTGCCCTTTGGGCAATTAGGGATGGGCGACCAATACTGGCCTAACCAGTGATGCCTTTGTCCCGTGAATGATTAAAAAAGAATACACACATACTGAGACAAAGACAGAAACAGACACACACATTGCATGCGCAATAAATGGTCAAGTTTCCTTCAAGTGGCTTAAAAATCTTGTGCTGCTTTGCAAAAATTCAGAAAAAAGTTGAACTGTTTGCACCAGGATTTCTTTTTTCATGATTAGCAGAGTGCGGCACTATTTGTCTTTGAAAACTTGATTTCATCCAAACAGCTTGAGCAGGAGGTATTTACCTTTGAACCAGACTCTGGGAATCAGTGTCAACAGAAGTGATAAGCAGAGAGTGACACGGATGGGTTCTATCTCACTATCTGACTGAGCCTCTAGATAAAGCAGGAAGAGATTTATGTTGAGTGTGTGTTGTGGCACTGGACTCTAGGCTCCAGAATGCAGCAAAATTGTGGAGTGAAGTGTTGCTCAAGTTTTAAACATAGATAGATAACTTTGTAGCTAAGTTCAAAGCTTTTGCCATAAATTATAAGTGTTTGCTAGTCATGTTCAAAAGAAAATCACTCCAAGCAAGAGGAAGAGATGAGGAAAACTCCCACAAAAACTCAAGAGTCTTTGTTTTCAGAATGGTAGTCAGCAGACAAGACATGTCTGAAAGTGGGTTTGAAAATTACTACGAATGACGTTAGGAATCTTCCCCATTTACTATACATGTTCAGTTTAATTACATGGATCAGAACAATATTACAAGAAATTATTGAAAATAGTTATGTCTCTGCAAAAGTGTCCAACAAAAAGTGTTATACATTTATACCCAGATATTCCCATTTATTTTGTCTTCTGTTAAGAAGGACAAAAAAATTGCTAATTTGCACTTTGGAAGATTCTTTTTGATACTGTGGTTTGATGAGGCTGTCCAAGATGACTGCATTGATGAAACTTTGCTGCTTTTTAAAACAAAAATTAACCTATTTTCCAAATCAACTTGTTCAGAGATGTTAATACATACTTCTGGAGCAAGTTGGCCTTGAACCCAGGCCTCCCAGTCCAGGGTTAGGGGCACTACCATTGCACCACAAGAGGGCCCTACTATGCTGCTTTATACCCAGAAGCATGATTACTATCATTTGGTGCCAATGTTCACAGCAATAATAAACTACTGTGGCATGCTCGTCACATAACCTGTCGCTGAGAAATCTAAATTGACACTGCAGTTATGAGCTTTCTCATGCACTTTGATATGACACAATGATATCAGTTCTGCAAGGACACTGCAGATTCAGCAACAACAGCAGCAGCCACTACCTCTGAGAGGATGCAGGTGAAGCTGTGAAGCAAAGTATTAAAGTACCTTTGTTGAAACAAACAAGTTAAACAAATACAGATAATAAGAACTGATGATGCTGTAGTCAGGGATAATACTGTGCAGAGCTGGAGGAGGACATCCGAAAGGAGTCCCGATCCGAAACATCAACTTTGCTGCTCCTCTGATGCTGCCTGGCCTGCTGTGCTCCTCCAGCTCCACACTGTGTTTTAATACTTAAAACAAATGCCTTGCTGTTCTCTAAGAGTCACAGTGGAATAAAATTCTACAAACTTCTGCAACCCTCCAGTCAGTGTTTAAAAAACCAATTCAGCCATGGAAAGCATCACAACCCCCTGATCATACTTGCACCTAACTTTCTTGCACAAAAATTTCTCATGGCTATCTTCAGCAGGTGGAACCACAACCCTCTGGAGGCAGCGGACACGAGATGCCACCTATGACCTTTTGGTTAGTTTGGCCTGGGAATATATTGGCGGTACAGTGGCTCAGTGGTTAGCACTGCTGCCTCGCAGCATCACGGACCCAGATTTGATTCCATCCTCAGCTGACTGTCTGTGTGGAGTTTGCACATTCTCCCCACGTCTGCGTGGGTTTCCTCCCGGTGCCCCGGTTTCCTCCCACAGTCTAAAGATGTGCAGGCTAGGTAGATTGGCCACGCTAAATTGCCTGTAGTGTTCAGGGATGTGCAGATTAGGGGGATGGGTCTGGGTGGGATGCTCTGAGAGTTGATGTGGACTTGTTGGGCCGAAGGGCCTGTTCCCACACTGCAAGGGTTCTATGAAATCAAATGAAATTCTACTCAGTCAGCTACTAGAAAGCTGAAATTCAAGCTATTGAAATCTAACCAAGTTTTTTAATAGGTTTCAAGCAAGGAGCTGATAAAATAGTCAAAAAACTGTTCTCTGCAGCTTAAAACTTAGAATGGGTCAAAAAGGTAGCTATAACTGCAAGCATAATTTAAATTGTGATCCAGCACAAACCAGTTTAACACTAAAGCACTCTGTCAAGAATAAATTGTGCTATATCTCTGTTTTGGTGGCATGCAATGGAAGTCAGATTTCCACAAACTAAGTTAAGAAATAGACCTTGAATATTGTGGAAATAACAAAAGCATTTCATCTTGCAATCATCAAGACAAGATCTTCCGCATTGCTTTCTCTATGGCAACACCCCAGACAGTCAGGTTTGCCAACCAATCAGTACCCTTCACTTCTGGGTCACAAAGCAATGCAATCGTCTAAAATTTGGCACTCTTGTGTTTGCCCTGATGGGTGTAAGACAAAAAAGCTTCAACAACAGGTCTCTCCTTCCAGCAATAAGATTTCTTTAGGTGAGAAACAAACCTTTCATATCATATCAATGGGCTCAATGTGGACTTTACCAGTTTTCAAAACCTCCCCACCTCCGGCCTCATCCCATGACCAATCATCCCTCTCATCCCCTCCTCCTTGACCTGACGCAACCTGTCCATCTTCTCTCCCACCTACCCGCTCCTCCCATCTCACTGACCAATCCCCTGCACTCACCTGTCACCATCCCACCTACCTTCTCTTGTCCCGCCCCTTCTCTCTATTTATTTCGGAGCTCCCTTCCGCCTCCCCCACTTCTGAAGAAGGGTCCCAACCCGAAACATCAACTTTCCTGCTCTGCTCCTCCAACTCCACACTGTGTTATCTCTGACTCCAGCATCGGCAGTTCTTACTATCCCTTTCATATCATTGCTGTCTCTCCTCTTTTGAAAAAGCATTTGGGAAACCAAGTGGGTATTTTTGAGGAATTCTGCAATTGTTAGCAGTTTATACTCATCAAGTACAATAAGCAGTTTATACTCATCAAGTACAATGTGAGGATTGGAAGTTGATGAGGATAAGAACATCTTTGCATGACAACACCACATATCTGTGCGATTTCAACATCTTTATATACAGCCACTCCACACTCATTAGAAAGCTCTTAATTATAAACACTTGATTTCCTGCAAATAAAGGTCATCCACTCAACTGAACCTATTTCATCCAGACTCTACTCATAACTTTTTTAATAGCCTTACTCCTCCCTTTCAACCTGTTGATCCTACACTTTAAGGAGCACAAACAAAAGCAATTTCTTTTTGCTATAGATAGCAATCCAACCCCTTCAGTAGGATTAACTGACTCTGGGCAAATCAGCTTTTCCATGCGTCTGAACCACCCCACAAGTCTTTCATGGGGAGGGTACACTTTCTTACAATTTTTTGCATGTTGCATCTGAATACTTATTTTGACCAACGAGCCCTGTTCCCATTGTTCGTTAAAGACATCGCTTACTTCAATACTATTCACGGCTCCCATTCATTGAAATATCTGTCTTACGTCTCCACTGAGTACTGTAATGACTGAAAATATCCTGGTCACTTTGCTCGAAGTATTTTTTGATACATTTTGTTTATGAAATAAGGGGAGAAAAACTTTACTTCAGAAACTGCAGAATTAGATTTCATAATTAATCTTTGCATCATTTCTATTCCCTGTTCTGATCGTAGGTCAATGCATTCCAGCACCAAGTTATTGTTTAACTGTTCCACCACAACCAGATTTTTTCAAGGGTGATTAACAATCACTTCCAAATCTTTTCCCTGTTCAATATCTGCAAGTGGGGATTCAATTTCATATTATACATACATTTACTGATGTCTGATCTTATAAAATCACTTAGCTTTGATCCACAACAAAGTTTCTCTGTCATATTTCACCACGTCCTCCCATCCACCTGGATTTTGCAAGGCCATCATTTCTATTACTTGCCACAGTTTTCGGCAGTAACAACCTACTCTAGATAGTTCATAATAATTATGAAGAGCATCAAATCCCAGTCATGCAAAAAACACTTACTACCGTGTTGTTCCTTCTGTTGTGTTCTCCACCCTTAATTTAGAAAATCTATCAATTTTTCTTTACTTTACTGACATTATGAACTTGGTCAACTTCTTGAAAATCAAAATGAACCAAATCAACTTATTGACTTACCATGATCCACGGTTTGTGTTGTCAACTCAAAACATTCCACCACAAGTATAAACCATGACCTATGACTCCCAAACAATTCCATTATCTGCCTATGGTTTTTATACTTTGTAAACGCTTAACTAATGAATCCCATTAAAATGCTTTCAAAAATTCTCTCCCAGCCCCACACCTGAAAAAGAAAATGCTGGCCTGTACTTATCATGCTGTACTTCCGTCTTTGATGCAATATTGGAACTCTGTCTGCAACCCTCCAAAATTCTAATATGCAACTGACTGACCTCTGAGGAATCTACCATGCATCACACCTGCCCCAGGACTTTTTGTGGATGTTTAAATCTTGCAAAATCTGCACAGATAACAAGGTGTAGAGCTGGATGAACACAGCAGGCCAAGCAGCATCAGAGGAGCAGGAAGGCTGACGTTTTGGACCTAGACCCTTCTTCAGAAATGGGATAGAAGCAGGCGATGCAGGGTTGGGGAACGATGAGGTTGGAGGCTGTGGGTGGAAGGTCACCTGAGGTGATGAGGTTGTGGATGGTTTGGGAGATGATGGTTTGGTGGTCGAGGGTGGGGTCATGATCAAGGGGGCGGTAGGAGGAGGTGTCGGAGAGTTGGCGCCTGGCCTCGGCGATGTAGAGGTCAGTGCACCATACTACAACTGCACCTCCCTTGTCCGCGGGTTTTATGTTGAGGTTGGGATTGGAGCGGAGGGAGCGGAGGGCTGCACACTCTGCGGGGGAGAGGTTGGAGTGGGTGAGAGGGGTGGAGAGGTTGAGGCGATTGATGTCTCGACGGCAGTTGGAGATGAAGAGGTCGAGGGAGGGTAGGAGGCCTTGGGGTGGTGTCCAGGAGGAGGGGGTGTGTTGGAGGTGGGAGAAGGGGTCAGTAGAGGGAGGGTTAGGTTCACGGTTAAAGAAGTAAGCGCGGACGGAGGCAGAGGCGGCAGAAAAACTGCTCAATGTCCAAACGTGACCGGTATTCATTGATGTGTGGGTGGAGGGGGACAAAGGTGAGGCCTTTACTGAGGACTGACCGTTCCTCCTCCGTAAGGGGGAGGTCTGGGGGGATGGTGAAGACTCGGCAGGGCTGGGTGCTGCTGTCTCCTCTGGAGCTGCTAGCTGTGGAGGCGGTGGGCAGAGCAACGTCGGCATCGGTGGTGGGCCGTGCAGTGTCGGCTGTGGGCGGAGTTGTGTCGGCGTTGGCAGTGGGCAGAGTTGCATCGGCGGTGGGCGGAGTGAAGTAGGAGGCAGCAGCAGCGGTGACGGTAGATGCATCCTCAGTGTCTATGGTGTTGGCCTCGGAAATGGAGGCGGTGGCATCAGTGGTGGTGTCAATGGCGTTCGCTGTCCCGGAAGTGGTGTACCCGGCGGCGGAGGATGTGACGTCATCCGTGGTTGCTCCGACAGTGGCCACATGGCCAATGGCGGCGGGCACACTGTGGGGAAGGTCCTGGGTAGGGTTGGGGATTTGGGAGGTGGAGGAATCCCGTTTTGGGTGGTAGGCACCAGTAAGTTTAGTGTACTTACGGTTTTTTGTGTCCAATAAAGCTGAGTAGAATTGTGAGTTCAGGTTGTGGATCCTACGAAGAATAAAAAACAGGAGAGGTCCTTTGCAGGTCTGGGAGAGGGAGGCTCTGAGCTGGGGTAGGCTTGATTGTAGTGCCAGGATATGCCGGCGCATTGCTGCGAGTGTGTGTTTCAGGAGTCGCAGGGAGAAACGCTTCTGAAGGATCTCAATGTTCTGAATGTAGACATTGTCAAGGTTGGGGCCAAATTGGGAAGGCCTGAAAGTGGACTGTAGACCACTGGGGATGATCTGGTTCTGTCGACAGGTACTAAAGAAAGGTGATGTGGCTGTAGCACCTGGTTTGCTTCAGGACGTGGTCGAGCAGTTTCAAGGCTGAAGAGATTACGAGAGAGTTCAAGTGGGAGAGAGATCCACTGAGGTTGTT
>NC_063334.1:40467249-40489882 GCF_021869965.1 Rhincodon typus
CTCCAGCATATGCAGTTCCTACTATCACTATTGCCAAAATCTGCACAGCATGTTTTTGACAAATTTGGCAATTTCTGTGACCAGAAGAAGAATTAAGATTTGAACATATCCATCTGTGCACATCCATACACATTAGTCTCAATAACATTGCCATAGTTTCACCTTGGAACAGAAGTCAGCAATTAGGACCTCATACAGCATAGGTTGTGTGTTATGGATTGCTTAACCTTATTAACCATGACCGGAATGCTGCCTACAAACTCCTTTGTGAAAACCAGTGTGAAGAATTCAGTCAATTCATCTGCCATGCCCTAATAATATTTTATTTTTTGTCCAATTTATCCTTAAATGGGCCAAACAGTTTGCTAATCTTCTCTGTAGCTAAAAATGCTACTGTAAACATGTTTGCTCCCTGCTTTTTGCAGTCAGGGATGTATCTCTCTATACAACTACTTGAACAAACTGGTCTCAATCTGAAGATGCACCAACATTTAGAGATAAAAACATTATCGCAAGTTAATACTGATAAAGATCAGATGCATTCAGGGTTGGCTGAACAAATAGTAAATCCTCGGTTCAGGATACACAATTAGATAACGCAAATAAAACTTAATAGAAAATTTTCCGTAACTTTCTACATATTAGCATTACACACAGGATAGACAAGAATCACAATGTTGCAAGAAGAGACACAGCCAAAGGCCATCTTTTCCTATGTTGTAATAACAGTATCTCAAATATTATCCTGTCAACAGTGAAGTGAAAGCATTCTCAGAGCTTCGAATTTTAAAAAAATGATATCTTCTATCCTGTTGCCTAGTACAATTTGTCAGCTTTTGAATTCATTCACTGAACTCATTCTGATATTTCACCAATTTTAAAATACAGATGGCTTACATCACAGAAAAAAGTCAATTGGCCTATCATGTCTGCATCACTGATTAAACGAGCCACCCAGCCTATTCCCTCTTTCTAGCATTTGGTTCACATAGCCCCTCAGATTAGAGCACTATATTGATCCATTAAAATGCTATTTCTCATTGTTCAAGCACTAGGATGAAGATAACAATAAGTTCAACATGGTTACTGAGTTGTAAAGTTAGTCAGACTGAGAGCAGACTGGAAATTATCATGACAGCACTCTCAAAAAAACAAAATAATTAGCTCTAAAATTTTAGGTCTTGTTACAGGAGACAACTTTTGAAAGTTAGATTTTGGACACTAATTGTGGAACACGTCACTTGCCAATTGTATTAGTTACAATGTAACTAATTCAGAAATCGTCCTTTAAGACTAAAAAATTTTCCCATTTAACCTTTCACAAGAAAGATATGCAGGACTGCACAAACACATCATTACTCAATTAATTTTCAAAACCGACTCCGTTAAAATTTCAAGGAGCCCATCATCGTGCCCTTGTATTTACTAATTTATAAAATACTTGCATGCTATTTCTATGACCACACAGAGAGTTAACATGTTCTGTGCAAATCTATACGGGCTAGTCACAATTGCACATTTTTCACCTTGGAACAGAATTCAGAAACTAGGGCCTCACACAAAATATGTTTCAGCACATTTTAGAAGCATGTTAGGTTTCTGTTTGTTTAATGCACTCGGTTACATTAATTTTCCACAGTTCATTTTTCCTCTAGGTCGCAAAAGAGACCTTATTTTCTTGCGATTGTTTGTATTCTTGGACTTCAAAGCATTTTGGATTCTTCGCTTTAGTGAGCTTCACTAAAGTCAATTAGACATGAGGTGGTCTTTCGCCAGTTAAACCACTTAGAAAGAAATTCAGAGTTCAGTTGATTTGAACAAAATCAAACGCTTGTGAGACTGGTTGAGGGGTTAAGTCTGAGCAGCTAGAGACCAAGGGCTGGATTATTTCTACTCCTGCAGTAGTACATTCTTATAATTCCTATGAAGCATTCTGCCAAGTGCAATTATTGAAGCAGTACCTGAGGTCAGCTAATTTAGAACCGATAAAGCTCCTGGCTTCACACTATTATCGCCTGACAAAGCTAAACGAATAATAAAGGTAATTGAAAAGTCAATCATGTACGGTGTGAAAATGCTTGTTCTCATTTGTAAGGTATTAGAAGTAATATTCATGTAAAGATCAGTTTCCAGCTTTTGACCATTTTACAACCGCAATGTTGATTCAACCACTACTTCCCAGAAAGCTCCTCAGAACTTGCCTCGTTCTGGTTGCTTTGTGTATTGGCGTTCCAATACAAACAGATGTTGCAACATGAACTTTTGAAAAACAGTTTTCCTTGCTGGTCAACTGATTTTGCTTGGAAACCTTTAAACAGTTGACAGTGGGGTTGCGGGATGAATATATCTGTAATTGGCTGGTTAACTTTTCAGTCAAATTAATTTGTTTCATCGCAAATTTGAAAACCTTCAATTAAACAGCACAATCAATCTAACAGCTCGAATTTTTTTTGTACATGTGAGCTTAAGCAGTAGTATCTGAACAGCCTTCACAAACCAACACAATTTCAGTAAGGGTGGCCAGCTTTATGGGTATGACTGAGCCAAGTAAATTGAATTTCAAGGCAGCAATAAAAGATCACAGAAAACAGGACTGTAAATATTTTTTGTGTGTAACTTTTTCTTAAGACTCCCCAAGCATTTCTCCTCGTCTTGTGTATTCTACCTAGTGAGCAACAATATGGTTAACAGAAATGAATAGAAACATGACTCCTCAGCTTTTGGTCATTGCGAGGCTTACGGGAGACTTTCTTTCCTTGGTATGTATCAAGATTGACTATCATTTTCTAAGTCGACATCCAAAAACCTGCCACCACAGCAAGCAATTCAACACATGTATTAACTCAGTGGCTGTAGAACTGTATCCTCACTACATGCTTCAACCAAGCCAACTCGATTGTTACTTGCAAGCCTCCCTGGGAAATGACATCAGAAGAAGTGAAAATGTTAATGCACATGTTAAATATCTAATTTAGCTACAAAACTGATCTAGGAGGCAATGTTGACTACCAAGTCAAAGCTAAGATTATACCAGAAACACAGGATGACAGAGGCAAATTTATGGGAATAATCCAACCAGAAAAATTCAAAATGACACCATAAATACTTGTGGCCATCATAAGACTGCACTTTTTTTATTAAATTGAGTGATATCTGTTATTGTCCAGTATATAAATGCACACAGAAGTCATCCATTATTAACTTACAAATCCAGTTATCCTCAACGTTCACGAGAATATATATAGTTACCCAGAAATGGTCATTGTCTATAATAGGATGTACATTTTCTTTTAAAATTCTGTTTCAAGACTGCATTTCATTTGAAGGTGACAGAGGTGATGGTGAACAAAGGTCATTATCAATGTATTATCCAAGTGGAGGAAATGGTATTAGCATGCCAGACTTTAATTTGATCTTCAAGAGAATCACCAACGTACATTACGCGAATGCATTGATGTGACCTCCATTTTTGAAGCCAAATTGATTTTTACTCCAAGACTGAAAAATCCATCCTGTCATTCCTCAATGCTGTGTTATCATTACAAGATTCATTATAATGCTTAAAAACTGAGCATTTAAATGATCCTCCTTTCCTAAGCACTGTTATCAATTTACTACACGCAGACAGTACAAAGGAACAGAATTTGCTTTTCTCCAACAATATTTACAAAAATTACATGTTTCATAGGATAATTTACCAATTTCTTGAAGGGTTTTCAAGTTATGTATTGTGTTATATATTGTTTGTTAAATAATTTATAGAAATTACTCTGCAGTGCTACTTTGAGTCATGAATTATAAATAGCTCCATCTGAATTCCTACTTTGACACACAAACCAGAAGTAATGCATGGATGCCATTTAATACAAGATTAGGTCTGTACTGAAGAAGCTAAGGCATTGTCAGACATGGATCTGGTTTAGAAGAACAAGAAAGTGGAGCAGCAGGCATCACACAGATTTATAAGCACTTATCTTTAAGCTGGAAAAATATTGGCCCTCTCATTACCGTTCCCTCTGGGAACACTTGGGGTGCAAATTGCATTCAGTCAATCAGTTCCCATGAACTTAAGTGCAGGAACAATCTTCGCACTGGAACCAGTAAACACATAAATGAACTAAAATCAGACTAGAGGCCCTATTTAAATTAGGCCCATGGACATACTCATGCATCCCTCAGCAGCACACTGTCAAAGTGAACATTAACATGAAATGCTGATCATAGTTCAGGCAAATCCAGGTGGGGGTGTACTATTGAGCTTTTGGGATGTCAGGTGACTTCAATAGCTAAACAGTTAGGGAGCATTCCCTTTTCACCAGGCGCCACAAGAAAGTTGTTCCCTTTTAGGTCGTAAAAAATAGCCACCTAGCTTTCTTGATATTGGCTCGCGGGACCAAGAAAGAACCTTGGCCCGATGCCTGCCCAATTTACAGGCAATAAATTTTCAAAAGGGGTTCATTAGCAGGCATTTGGCTAATTTACATGATAAAAGAACATTTAGAATACTTTCCATGACCAACCCTCCCTCTCATCCTGCCTCCTTGACCTGACACAACCTATCAATCTTCTCTCCCACCTATCCACTCCTTCCACCTCACTGACCAATCTCCTCCACCAGTGCCTACCTGCACTAACCGATCACCATCCCATCTACCTTCCCTTGTTCCACCCCTCCTCTCTATTTATTTCGGAGCTCCCTTCCCCCTCCCGCACTTCTGAAGAAGGGTCCCGACCTGAAACGTCAACCTTCCTGCTCCTCTGATGCTGCCTGGCCTGCTGTGCTCCTCCAGCTCCACACGGTGTTATCTCTTATTTTAGAATACTTTTGACCAGTTTCACTTCAATGAATGTTTAAATGTTAATAATAATATTTACATCTGAATTGCTCACTAATAACTGCCATTGTTAAAGTGTCAAAAGTGCATTTTGTTCTTAGAAATCATCAATGTGTTTATGCTGTAACTACAAATCTTATCAAATTCTGCACACACAGATTCCTTGACTCTTCGTATTCTTGCATGGCTGTAGGCAATGAGACAAGGCATTTGTAGACCGTCTCTAACTGCCGCTGAACTGAGCGACAAACTGGGCCAGTTCAGATGGCAATTAAGAGTTAACCAAATATGATCAAAACATTCTGTCACTAAAGCAAGCACTTCAATGCATGGATAAATTCAATAGCTGTGCAGATGTATCTTCACTAAATTCTTTTCCAGCAAAAAGGACTACAACACACAGATTCAGGGTGAGCCTAACTGGGAAAGAACATCTTAAAAACCCAAATGTTAAAACACATACTTTAAGTATCTAATTTAACTGTAATCTGATCTGGAAAATATTATTGACTCACAAGTCAAAGCTAATAGTCTACTAGAAATATAGGATGGCAAAAGAAAAGACATTACAAAAGAATAATCCAATTTAAAACATTTCAAATGGCATTAATATTAATGGCCATCATAAGATTGGATTATTGCATTAAATTGAATGATATCAGTTATTGTCCAAGATGTAAATTCACTCAGAGGTAATCCATTTTAATTTTTAACCTACAAATCCATATTTAATATTACATATAATAAGTACACATTTAATAGTTGGGGTCATTCCAACCTTAAGCATGAGGTAAGTGTTTTACAAAGTATTTTAAGACAAAAAGAATACCAATTTTTTCAGCTTTTCTTTTTGTACTCTTCATTTCCCACCAGTAATACAATCTAGTTGACTTTTTGTACTTAAAGCTGGCAATTTTGCATTAAATACATGCAGTTCCCAGGTTATTTCATTTTCTTATAAACAATCTAATTATTTACCCAGGGACGTTTTCCTGAAATATTGTTGCCCTGGAATGACAACACATTATCTTCAATTACCATTCCCTTTGTTTACAAGTAGACTTGTGCTAATATTCTACATTTTTAACTACTTGGCTGAGAACCTCCTCCAAGATGTTCCTACTCCACATTATTTACATGCATTATCTGAGCTTGAACTACATTAGGCTGAAGTTACAAGAGCAGCTTCCAAAAAATTCCCAGTCTTTACCTAAAGGAATCCTGCATGTTTGAAAAACACATTTCTCTCAGGTTTCCCAGACGAAAGGATGCAATAATAAAGGAAAATAAATCAAACAAAAATTGCCTGATAGAACTATTTTCCTCGTTGCTTCCAAGGACCTCAGTATGAGCAACTTCACATCATATTTCATCCTCCATGTGATTTGATGTTCTATAGATTAATTCGAAAACTGCATTTGAAAATACATTTTGATGGTGTAAACAGAAGACCTTGGTGTACTTGAATTGCGATGCGCTTTGCAGGTGTCTTTTCTATTGACAGAGGTTCTCAAACATAGATTATTGACCTAAACAGTACTTAGAATCATAAATTAATAAACTGGGGAGGTGACGGCTGAGTGATATTATTGCTAGACTCTTAATCCAGATTCAAAGTCTGCTGGAGACCTGGATTCAAATCCCATCAATGCAGATGATGAGATTTGAATTCAATAAATTTTAAAAAAAACTGGAATTACGAATCTACTGACCATGAAAAAAACTCATCTGACTCACTAATATCCTTCAGGGACAGAAATCTGTCATCCTCACCTGGTCTGGCCTACATATGATTCCAGAATCTCAGTAAAATGGTTGCTCTCAACTGCCCTCAGAAATAGCCGAGCGAGCCAGTCAGTTCAAGTCCAGCAAGGGATGGGCAATAAATGAGGTCATGAGGCCCACATCCAAAGAGTGAATAAAAAATAACAAATTTACAGCAATTCATGTTCAATTCTAATGGTATTCTCACAGTCCTCAACAAACTGTCACAATATTGAAACCAACACGGTACATGTGACAGTTAAACCACTGCAATAAATTGCAATGTGTAAACACATTGCCCATGTTGGTTGAACACAGGGGATTACAATAAACATATGCTACCAGAGTAGCTGCAATAAACTATCTCTGAGATTTTAATATACTGGCAACACTGGTGACAGTGTGAGGCTGTACTCACTAATGGAGGCCTATTTCAACAATCCAATGATAAAAACGATGCAACAGCGATAAATAATGCAAGCAGACGACCTTGTGGCACTTCCAGTCAGCACCACAAAACCAGCTTTCAAAAATGACAAATAAATTGAGTTCAAATGAAGTCTGTCGGTTTTGGAACCTTTTCCAAAAGTTTTCATTCCATTCAGAAAGAACAACTACTGTCTAAGTTATCCTAGCACAGTTTTATATGTCTTAAAGCAAACTCTTCAAACCAATCCATTTGTGAATCTTTTGAGTATTGTTAGCTTTAGAGCATTGTGCCTCTCATGAATAATGCCTGCCTCTTAGCGTTCCATTTGCCACCTTCTCTTGAGGCCTCTGTACTTCTCAACTGCACCTTCTCTGATACATATCAATTCCCAAAATCTTTACTATAATGCAATTTCCTATCCGCTCTTTCATGTAGAAAGATCAACAATGAAAATACACGAGTATCCTTGGAAAATGGAGATTTTCTGTTTCATCACCATATAAAAGATTCTTTTTTGACATTAGTGACAAAAGAAATATATAACTTCATGTTGCAATGGAGTGGAATTTACTATTTCTTCAGCTGTTAGTGAACAATGTACGAGGTTCAGAATCAGCAATTCCTGAAGATGTGTGACGTAAGAAACTGTTTTACAGGGCCACAAAATTATTTCAGCTATCAGAGGAGTGCTTCACATTTTTCTTAAATTCAAGTTATTATTTCACTTTGATATCTGACCTGCGCTCATTTTCATTCCTATTTGTGAGAATTTCCCTGATCTTTTAATTTCCCGAGTGACTTTGATAAGGAGGCAATAAGCTTCCACTGTGGTGTTCATTAACACTGTTCTGATCTTATCACTTGAAACTGGGGGAAAGCCTCTAGTTAGCTGCTCATAACTATCTGTCTGTCTCTCCTTACAATGATAATTCATAACCTCATGCCTTCTTCCTACAAAGGACTGGCCGAGATCAAGGACATGCAAAGAGGCAGGTGCAAGATCTCATGGTAGACTGGAATGGCACCAAGTCATTGCAACATTCACATGTTATGGTACTTGGTATACACTTTCTTAACATGAAGAGCAAACATCAAATCACTTTATGCAATTAACAGATTAAATCAATGTTGCATCTAATGTATTACCACACTTAGACAAGATTTAGAATAATTAATTCCAGTGTAACACATGGGCACATCTATTCTAGAAAATTAACTTTAACACAAATGACTTACTCATCCTTCTAATTACAAACTATAATTTGTTCTACGAGAAGATGTAGTTCATTTATCACTTCCGTTTTTGAGAGACAGACTTTTAGCTGGATTACCTGATACACATAGGACAGGATTTTGTGGTTGATGGGGTTTTCCTGCATTGCTACTCAACAAGGAATGTATCCTTACTAATTACAGTAGTCCTGCAGACATTAACACTTGGTGGAGAGTTAATTGTCTGGAGGTGGGACTTTTCACCCAAGTGAGGAAGTGAAATCCTGGCTCAGACAGCCTGGTAGGTCTACAGTCCCAACAGCACCATTAACAGCAGTGGCTATGATTGGAACTGTAAACAGTCCCGAAAACAGAGGTTCTTCTCAGTGGCAAGGGGACAGGAATCCCTGAGGAGGAAGGGAGGGTTTTTGATGGATTGCCAGGGGGTTGGAATGGGGAGGAGCCACCCACAGAGGGCAGAATTTGGAGGAAGAATGGTGAGGTGTGCGCACTTGTGAGAGACAGAGAAAAAGGGACTGCGTGAGTGACAGAAGATCGTGAAAGAGATAGAGAGTGAGAGGGGTTGGGAGGGGATCATCCCAGGTGAAAAGGGGACCTGTGAGGGAGGAGGCCCTTGCACACCTCCAGTCCATAGTACAGAGTCACCTTCCGCTTCACTCCTCCCCTGTAATTCTGATCCCTTCCCTCCGCAAAATACCACTGCAAAACTTCTCTTGCCTGGGCTCAAAATTGAGACTGGACTGGAAACAGGACATTGTCCACTTGAGGATTATAATTGGGAGAGCATGAGGAAGAATACCTGAGGACTTACCAGCCCTGTTATATTGCAGGCATGCCTCAGGTAGGTGGAAGGGCAAACTGTGGAATTTTACAACAATATCCCAACTTTCTCTCATTCTGCTGCACAAATCCACTGCAGGTAGGGAGACTAAAATTCTGCCCACGGTACTAGTTGAAGCTTTCAAATTATATAAGCAAAGGGGGATTTTAAAAAATACTTTGTAGCTGTTCAACACAGAAAGTAATGTGATAATTTCATTAGTTATTTTAAAGATTTGGGTGAAGAGGTACAAATCTCACATCGATTATGCAAACAAAATCAACCATGTGCTGTGTTGCATTAAACTGTGCTGCATTAATATTCATTAGCTTGGTTATAAAGTTAGTTAAGCAGATGTTGAAATGGTTGTTAATTCTACTGATGAGGCTATTATCTCCCTAAAGCAAAAAGGTCCCATGTGAAACTGGAAAGTAAATGCTTAGAAAGTAAATAAGAGTGTCAGAACATCTTCATAATAATGCTCTCGGTTGGAGACAGCAAGTGAGCCAAGTCTGTCTCAGATCACCCAGAAGTTCCAATGCTGTATATCATGCAAATAGAATGAACTGAAGCCAAATCCAAATCCTTAACCAGAATGGTGGAACGACATCTTCAATTATGCATCTTGTCTGAAGATTTGATGATAAGAACACAAACCTAAGAAGAAAACAAATTCTCTGCATTTTTGACTTGTGTTGCCAATGTTTGTGCAACAAAAAGGTCTCTTTTTCTGTTGGATGGTTTTTGTTAACTTCTGAAACAGTATTTGGAATCAGTCAAAAGCTGCCACGTTCCGAAAAAAATGACTGCTCCAAGGTTGAACTGACAAGCCTGTCACGGAAACACTACTGAACAAAGCTTTGCTAATACCCTGCTGATTTGCCTCATTTGAGGGTGGCAATTGGTTTAACTGTCTGACTGAATGACAAAAGTCACTTCTTTTGCATGCACCCCAATGGAATTTTGATGCCAGCTCAGTAAGTGTAACTTTTTCACCTACTCTCCTTCTTTCCTTCAGCCACTCATATTCCGCCGTGTTCACTTAACTATATGGGCACTATTCACATCAAGTATCAGCATAATGTTAATGGCCTAAAGACAGACAAAGATCTTACATCCAGAGGTGAGGCGAGAATGAATATTCTTGATATCATGTCTACAATTGACCAAGTGTGGCATCAAATAGCCCTTGGAAAACTGGAATAAATGGGAATTAGGGGAAAAACAAACATTCTTCACTGGTTGGAGTCATATCTAAAGGAAAGGATGATGATTGTGCTTGTTGAAGTTCAATCAGCTTAGCCTGAAGACATTAATGCATGTGTACTTCAGGGCTACGTCCCAGACCCAAAAAGTTTTAGCTGCATCAAGGAGCTTCCCTGCAATACAAGGTTAAAAATCAGGATGTTCACTGATAATTGCACAATGTTCTGTTCGATTCGCAATTCCTCAGATCCTGAAGTAGCCTGTGGCTGCAAGTTGCAAGACCTGAACAACATTCGGGTTTCTTGTGCTAAGTTGCAGACACTATTCATACCATGCAGGTACTCGGCTATAACCATCTCCAACAAGAGGGAGTTGCATCACTACCTCCCCTTGACTTCAACAGCATTACCAACATCAAATTCTCCAGTGTCAATATCCTGGCAATTACCACTGACCAGAAAATTAACTGGATTGGCCATATATATACTGTGATGACAAGAATATGTCAGAAACTGGGTATTTTTAGAAACTTACCTTTTTACTCCTCAAAGCCACTCTATTATATATAAAGTAGAAATAAGAATGTGATGGAATATTCTCCATTTGTCGAGCTTCTTACAGTTCTTGGAACATTTCCACAAGCTCAGCATCATCCATGGCAGACAGTCTACTTGGTTGGGTACTTTATACGCTAACTTAAATATTGGCTTTCTCCACTACTGCATTTGCATTGTGCAACATCCAACAGATGACTTGCAATAGCACACACCACGGCTTCTTTAAAACACAAAGTAAGCCTGTAAGTGTAGCGGGCCATGAAGAACGATACGTTGATCTTCATAGCAAGAGGATGCAGGTACATGAGCAGGATTTCTTGCTGCAATTCTACAGGGCCTTGGTGAGACCACAACTTGAGAATGTTCTGGCCATGGAGGGAGTGCAACCAACAGTGCTATCAGATTGATTCCTGGGATAGCTGAACTGATATGCATAGTAAGGTTGGATCGATTAACACTATATTCACTGAATAATTAGGGCACAAACAAGACTAGCCAATAAATGCAAGAAAGATGATCCTGATGGCCAAGAAGTCCAGGACACAGACTGATGATACAGGGTAGGCCATTTAGGGCCGAGATGAGGAGAAATTTCTTCACCCAGACAGAAATGAGCCTATGGATTTCTCTGCCCCAGAAAGTAGTTGAGGCCAAATGATTGAATATTTTCAAGAAGTGGTTAGTTCTTAGGGCTAAAGGGATTAAAAAGCATGGGAGGAAAGTGGGAACAGGGTTCTGAGTTGTATGATCAGCTACGATCATACTGAATGGTAGATCAGGCTCAAAGGGCCAAATGGCCTACTTCTACTATGCTTCTGTGTAATACCTGCCAAATCCATGATCTCTACTGTCTAAGATTCTGGAAATACCACCAGCTGATCATTCCTCTCCATGTCACACACCAATCTAACTTGAAAAATGGCAATTCACAAAATAATTAAGTGCAGCTGCTCTTTCAAGCTTTAGTGGAAACCTGACGAATGACTTAAAACACACCAGGTATATCGTTATATTGTTACAGCTGTTACAACTTACTGAGGTGGTCATGTCAAAATACAAACATTTCCACTCATAGCCATACTGCAATCATTCTGACTGCATTAACAATTGATGAAAATGTGTCAAAATACCAGCATTACAACACAACTATGACCAACAAGCAAGTGCAAGGATCAAAGCTGCAACCTCACTTTGGTCCCTTGTAAGAACAATGTCAATAATTACTAACGAGGTCTGTTTGATCTTTGCATGTCTTGGAGGTTTTATTTTTTGTCAGCTCTTCTTTACTCAACATGTGGATAACACACAGAACGACTGTGTGTAATTAGAAGGATAGATTTTTGACTCTGCACAGCTAGCAGGTACCTGATCCTGGTTGAAAGATCCCTGAAAGGGTGCAGGTTTAAATTGTGTGTGTGTGCGCGTGCGCATGCGTGTGGTTGTGCATTCGTGTGTGAATGAGTCAGTTTGTATGTGTGCGCCTCTCTGCGTGTCTGTGAGAGTGCGTGGCTATGTCGTGGCTGTTGTCCGCTTTTGCAGCAGGACGGAGGAAAATAAGCCTGGTGTTTGATATCTTAAACACTCAACACATGATGTTCAAACAACGGTGAGTGGGAGGAGCTCAAGTGTAAAGAATTCCTTCCTCAACTCTGTAACATCAAAATAACATGTAAACAACCTTGAAAGGGATTTTTACCCAAACGCTTCCAAGAACTTCCATCTGAGGGGTCCAATGAAAGCTGTTACATATGATCAGTGACAGGCTTCAGAAATAAAGCCAGACATCAGATCTATGAAAGGCCAGGTATCAATGAGAATTTGCAAGAAACCATTCTATGAGTCGTGAGCACTAACTGGGCACACAGTAGTTCAAAAGCCATACTGGTCTTTAATGGCAAAGCCATCTCCAAACTGGAATCCAGGCTAGTCCCAAGGCCTGATTTCTTTCGTTTGGTTGTCCTTCTGACGTGTTCATCATTGACACAAGCACACAAGGAAAGGAAATCAATGTTGTGAATGAAGTACTTATCATATCAAGAAGCGTTCAGTTTATATTAAGGCAATATCATCCTTTGAACACATAAGAGTTTCTCCTGAGGCCCCTACTGAGGCCTCAATAGGTGCACTGATTGAGAGGCCTACAAGAGTGTTCCTGGTTGCACAGATCATGGTTTCTGGATATTATTAGGGAGCACAAAAAACAAAAAAAAAAGCCTGGAAATCAGGAAGACAATAAATTTGCTTGTTCACCACCTGTTTCCAGGCTGTTTTTCCAAGTTCAACTGAACCTGAGACACCCACAGGTACTTGGGTATTGCTTCTCCTCTCTTGTTCAATATGTTCCTGGGATGAACTGTCAGCGGCAGGATTGCAATTATTGCCTATCCCTAATTGTCCTTAAGGTGGTTGCAAGCCTCCTTTTGAACTGCTACAGTCCATGTTGTCTAGATCGATCACATTGGTGTTTGAAAGGAAGTTCCATGTTTTTCAGCAAGGAAGGAATGGTGGTGCTCCCAAGCTGCTCTCGTCCTTCTAGGTGGAAAGGATCACTACTTTGGAGGCTGATGTCGAAGAAGATATGGTTGAGTTATTTATTGCACTTTCAGAATCATAGAACCCTTACAGTGCAGAGGCCATTCAGCCCATCCAGTCTTCACCAACCCGCTAAAGAATATCCCATTCAGACCCAACTCCTGTAATCCCCATAATATTGCATTTACCATGGCTAATCCAACTAGCCTGCACAGTCCTGGACACTACAGGGCAATTTAGCATGGCCAATCCACCAAACCTGCACATCTTTGGACTGTGGGAGGAAACCAGAGCCCCCAGTGGAAACCCATTTAGACACGGGGAGAATGTGCAAACTCCACACATACAGTCACATGAGATTACAATTGAACCCGAATCCCTGGCACTGTGAAGCAGCAGTGCTAACCACTGTGCCATCAAATGTTTTAGAACCAAATGTTACTTGTCATTTAACAGCCCAAGTCCAAACGTTATTCTGGTTCTATCTTGCTGCATGAGGGATAGATGTCTACACTGTCTGAATTACAAACAGCGCTGAAGGCTACACAATCATCAGTGAACATTTCCACCTCTGTTGTTATGATAAAGGAAAGATCATTGACTAAGCAGCTGAAGATTGTTGGGCCTTGACCACCTGGAGATAGAGTTTAGAGTTTTCTCCATTCCTACTGATCTCAACTTTCTCAGAGCTCATTAATGACACACATAATCAAATGCTGTCTTGGTGTCCAAGGACAATTATTTTCATGCTATCTCTTGAATTCTACTCTATTGTTCATGTTTCAACATTATAACAAGATCAAGAGCCTATAGACTCAGGCAGAACCCAAAATGAATGTCACTGAGCAGGTTATTGATTGCACTCATTGACAATCCTATCATTTTTCTTGATGAGTAATGGGGCAGTAATTGACCAGACTGGATCTGCCCTGCTCTAACAAATTTCCACATTGCCAGGTAGATGCCAGTGCTGCAACAAAAATGGAATAGTTTGGATAAGGGCACAGCAGATTCAGTAACATGTCTTCATTACTGTTATCAAAATGTTGTTGGGGCCCATTGCCTTTGCCCACTCCACGACATCACCTGGAGTGATTTGAATTGAGTGTAAACTGGCATCGCTGATACTGGGGACCTTGAGAGGAGGTTAAGATGACGCTTCTGGCTGAAGATGGCTGCAAATACTTTGGTCTTGTCTTTTGTACTGATGTACTGGACTCGCCAATCATTAGGGATGAAGATGTTGATACAGCCTCCTCCTCTCAGTTTAGTTATCTAATTGTTCCCCATCGTATAAGATTGGGTGTGACAGGATTGCAGAATTTAGATCTAATCTGCTGGTTGATTCACCACTTTGGTCTGCTTCTGCAGTTTAATATGCATATGCTTTGCATCGAAGCTTCCCCAGGTTAGCACCTCATTTTTTAGGTGCATCTGTGCCTAGAATGTTCTTCTGGATTCTTAGTGTGATGGCAATGGTAGAAGCAAGGGATATTGCTGAGACCAACTTTTTGATCAAGCTTTATGAATTGTGATTGATTTAAAATTCTCCCTTCACTGTGGTGAGAACTGAACGTGTGTCTCCAAAGCAATAGTTCAGACTTCTGTGTTACTAGTCCAAGAATATGACTATAATGTTACCGCTCCTTGTCATCACAGCTTCATCAGGAAGTCCACCAGTCAGATGAAGCACAATGACACAGGAGACTGTGAACGTCTACACCTTGCTTTGTTCAGCCACAGTGCTAAACCTCTGAGGTGTACTCCAGGTGAAAACTCACAGGTAACTTAGAGTAGGCCCAGGGATGTTATTGAAATAGAAACCTAACAACTGTTCTCACTTCACTTTACGACATCCAGAAACTGAGCATTTCAATGACAAAATGAACCAAATCTTTCATCTGAGGCAGACTACTCTTACAATGTCTTGTTAATACAATCACAACAAAGCTGCATTTTTTGATCAACTGGGATCAAAAGAAATGAGCTTGAACAGTAAAAAAATTACTGAACTCGATTTCACTATATGAAATGACTCTTGGTAAGATCTCGCTCAGGTTTCAAATTGAATCTAGTTGAGAATGTTGATGATTCTGATAAAATGCTCAAAAGGAAAAGAACATCTCCAGAAAAAAAATTACAGGTTGAAATTGTTCTCAGTCCAACAAACTCATTTTGATTTATATGAATGTTGATCATAACCACAAGCATGAAAGCAATTTGTGATTTATTTCTAGTACACTGAACTCTCTGATCAAGACCGTCTTTGTGAGCCAGTTAAAATATGCGACAGTGAAAGCATGCTGTATAATTTGCCTTTTCGAGAGGGAGCTTCAGCAGCTTATGTTATATCAAACACAGTGATAAATCAGGACGCGTTACTGACAGAGACAACTGCACTTTGTTCTTTAAAGGGGTCCAAGCAACAATTAAAGCAAAACCATACTCCCTTTCTGATATTAAAGTCTCTCACTGCCCAATTCCAGATTTTAATTCTTCTCAGCGACACACAAAGAAGACATAAGAAATGCCATGAAAACGAACATTCCTGCTGTACAGAAACACTTGGTGAATTTTGATAAGGATGAATGGAGGACTGAGAATACTGACAATGATTTCTTCTGCATTGTTCTGTAATCTTAATCTGGTGGCAGAAAAATAATTCTGGAACTCCATTCTCTGGAAATGAATGCTCCATTTACACAAGCAATATTGACAAACAGGGTGAAGTGTGAGGAACAGTAAACATCAAATTTCATCTGGCTGGCTTTCTCACGCAACTCCTTTGGATCCCCAACATCAATCTAGATGTATGCAAATAACATTCCTTATTTCATTTCATTGCAAAACACCAATAGGTATGAAAGTTATACAAGCAGCTGCCAAGGGAGCATCCTTCATCATTTAGGTTTGAAATAATCTCAGGACATGCCTATTGAGACCACTCTTCCACAGTGAGTAACTAAGTAATGGCTTTAAAGTGACAGGCCAAAATGGAGCTTCGTCTTAGCACCTAAACATTGCAACACACGTCAGCCCTCAGACTAATCTAGAGTACTATGTGCTTGTTGAAAAACAATACGAACCTTCAAACTAGTAAAAATTCAAGAGGTGTTTCACAATGTGTAAGGCTAAGGAGAAGAGAAAAGAATTCAGCAGGGGCTGGGCTGAGTTAGAGGAGGAGGTAATTTGTGAAAATCGCTATTGAGTGACAGTTTAAGTTCATCTGGCGGTTGGGACAGGATGGGAAGACCACGAGCAAATTGGTCAAATCCGAGAAAGGTTGGGATCTAGTGGCAAACATGCAGAGCTGTGGCAGGCACCAAAGTTGATAAATGGTCGTCTGCTGAATTGACTTGTTTAATATGGGGCATTAAGGCAGTCTGAAATGCAATGGTTGATAGAGGAGGTAGAGCTGGAGACAGTAAATATGTAGAAGCTGACCCCACATGAGCAGACAATGTTGGCAAGGGGCATCACTAAAATAAGAAAGACAAGAGGCACTGAATAACTAAGAGTAAACTGAAACCAGGATAGTCGTAAACAAATAAAATGATATGAATTTCACTAATTCAAGCAATAATCAATTTTCCAAGTACATGCTGTGGCAGCAAGACCACCATTTATGGGAGCCATAATGTGTATCCAGAAAATTAACTCTAGTTTATTAAGGTGAAAATATTTGGAAGTTTTCATACCTGCTGCTTTGCCTATGTTATATACAGTAAGGTGACAAGTCAAGATACCATATGCATTGTGTTGGCATAGCCGACAGTATGTCTGAATAACGTGTCATGGGAGTATTCTATTAATATTTACCAGACAGCAGTAATATGTTAGATTGCTCAACCTCTGTTCTTGAGGTACAAATCCCGCACAAAAACAAAAGCTTTCAGGTAATTAATCATATGTACTTTGTCTCACTTAAACACCACAATTCTGTGGTACTACTGTCCCTTCATGCAGGGCAATAACTGCAGACAGTGATGGAAGAATTTTTAAACTCCTCTGTATTCAGGTGAAAATAGCTTGCCTAAGGATGTTTAGTTAAAATGGGCTGGCAGATTTAACGACAGCTTTTCTGCCCAATCTGACTGACAACAATTATGGCAGCAAAGTCTCCTGTAGCGAGTGGGATCCATCTTTAAAAATGCAGATAGGGCACCAATGAAGTCATCCAGGTCTGGTGTGATACATTCTGAGCAGATGCAACTGCTCCAACTGACCAAACCTGCAGGGGACTAGCTTGACGATCAGTAAGGTTGATGGTTATCAGAAGCTTGTCAGCCTTAGTGGCTCGGGCAAGAACACCACACAACATCAGAGCTCCAAGCACCAGAAGAAAGCCTCACTGCAAGATACTTTGCTCCCAGAAAGTGACTCAACTAAAATCAGGGCACACTTACAGGTAGAGGAACCAAAGCTATAGCAATGCAATGCAGAACTTGCATCTTGATGGAAAGAGGCATTCTAAATATTGATGCCATGTAGGGTCAGGTTCCAGAAACATATCCAATGAAACATATCTCAATTGTTGTTTGTGGATTGAAATAATTCAGTGCAATGTTGAGTGGGTCAAATTATATTGTTTTCTGAGATAGACCATCTTGCTTTTATTAGGAGACTGCAGTACTTTCAGTCACAAGTTCTACATGCTCTTCAAAATCCACTACTTCTCTGGAGTCACATCCAGAATACTCAAAATAATAGTGCCGGTGTTTCCACACTGATTAACTTCCTCCTCAATATACACACATTCAAATGCTCCTCAAGCCTCTCACTGCTGTTACACACTCATACTCACTCTCAACATATGGAAAAGAATATTGCCTGCCCCACCTGAAACATACATTTCTCCCACTGCCCATCGCCTGTTGTATTTCTCCTGATAGATCCAAAGATAATATGCGATCCAGTTATAACCTTTAGCAAATGTAACAATATGGGTAGGCAGTGGCCTAATGGTATGTCACTAGGCTAGAGTCCCAGGTTACTATTCCGGTGACATGGGTTCAAATCCAATCGTGGCAGATGCTGAAATTTGAATTCAATAAATCTGGAATTTAAAAAGCTGATCCAATGATGACCATGTAACTACTGTCGATTGCTGTAAAAACTCATCCAGTTCACTAATGTCCTTCAGAGAAGGAAATCTGTTATCCTTACCTGGTCTGTCCTCCATGTAATTCTAAAGCCACAGCAATGTGGTTGATTCTGAACAATTAGACATGGGCAATAAATGCTGGCCTAGCCAGCAATGCCAATATCCTATGATGAATTAAAAAAAACTTTAAGAGCTGCTAGTTCACGTCCGAAAATCTCAAGATCACATTTCAAATCATTCAACCCACTTAACCATTTCTAATAAAGACATTTTGTGAATGATTCAATGCCCATAAAATTGTGTATGCTTTGACTCCATGCTGCTAGGGAGATTTATATAAATAGTGTTTTTTTTAAAGACTAACACCCTCTGAAGGTTGAATAGATTTAAGAGTGGGGTATCGGGCAGGGCATAACCTAAACCTTCAAAATGCTGAGGATCGGAGTTGGTGGAAATTCCATGAACTGCATTGGGTTTGGACTGACCACCAAGAATGAGAGGAAGTAGGTTCAAGATAAACAAGTCTCAAGAGAGGAAGATATTTTGTGTCAGGCAACAGACTAAGGTCCAAGAAGAGCAAGGTGAGGATGAATGAATATTAAGGAATTTTGTGCTGGGGGGAACAGCAAGTATTTGCAAATGATGCTCCCTCAGGAGATTAAATGGATTTGATGGAATCCAAGATGGAGTGAATTGTGCAGTGTCTGAAGAAGAACAATTATGGGCTCACTATCATCCCATTCATGCTTGCTTATTTCCTAAATCAGAGACTGCTTCTCAAAACTGAAAGGCACTATTTTGAAAGAGCAGGTGAGGTATTTTGAGATACCGGTGATCCATGTAATATAACACCTGCATTAAAATTATACCTTGTGCCTGGGTAGTAATTTTAACAATGGAGAGAAATGTGCTGAAAGAGCAGGAGAAAATGACAGAAGAATAATGAGATTCCTGCATTCAATCCAAGTCCTACAATTTATGTGAAATTCAGCAGTCAGCAGGCATGTGTCAAAACAATTAAACCAATCTAAGATACTGCACGTTGAATGATTGTTTCATAATTTTAGACGTTGTTGCACCAAGTAATGGAAAAGCAATTAAACAAATTCCATTCGTGAGACCTGATTTTATCTCTTCCTCACACAGGTTCGGATTCATATGCATTGGAATATTTTGCAAACATAGCATGAGCACAAAACTTCCCAGCACTCTGCTGCAACAAAGGTGTTTGCCCATTTTAAAAAATAATAGCATACCTTAAAATGGCAGGCAGGGCATTTTTACACAATTGTATTAAGCAGTTTTATTTACATTGACGGGACATGACAGTGACAGTAAAATTGGAAGGGTCATAATCTTGACTAAGCATTGTTTCCATTTTGAATATTAGTAGTATTCAGGAATCTATTTAGAGAATCCTACCACTGTGAAGGTGGTAAGGGTTTCTGTAGTTTTACCTTGGTATATGGCTGTTTATAATCTGGCTTTTTTGCAGTGATGGGAGGAGCCATCAGTCAATCAGGCAAGTGGGAAATGATAGAACAACAGGATGGAACAACTTGGCTCGGGAAGGCCATCTCAAGGGCATGCAGTTGCTGGCAAGACGGAAAGAAATTGTAATGATGGAAGAGTGGAGGGGAGGGGAGGGAAAGATAAATGTTGGGGGCTGCAGGGGCCACTGGATGGATATTAGTAAGCCTGGAGTTAGTGGCACTGTCAATAATAACATTGCCTCTCAAAGTCTAAGGACTGGGATTATCGAATTGCCATCTCCATCAGTTAGAAGGACCAGGGCATTAGGGACATGGGAACACACATTTCCAAATTTCCCTACAAGTCTTGTACCATCCTGACAGGGATATACAATATCATTACTTGATCAGCACTTGGCCAAGGTGCTGAGACCCTCTATTTTTGCACGGTGAGAGAACCTTCATTGAACGGGCTAGAAGGTTCAAGAGAGGGGCACACTGCACCTTCTCAAGGCTAACTAGGGTTGTGCAATTAATACTCCCTTTAACATGACATCCACATCCCAAATAATATATTTCTTTTTAATTTAACCTATTTTTCTATTCAACCTGTTCAAAGATAATGTCATTACACACCTCTGGAGCAGGTGGTTTTTGAATTCAGGCCTCCCAGCTCAGGGGTAGGGAGGCTACCACTGTGCCACAAATGGCCAATCGACTCATTGTTAACAGGATTTCCAAAAAGATTAATTTTTATAATGTCATGGAAGTCAAATGATAAATAAGTATTACTGGAACTGTGAGCATCCACAGAAATTTGTATATTTATGCAAAAATAATCATCAGGATAATCCATATTCAACACACTTCTGAAGAATTCATTTCTCATTCTTCAATCTGTTGCCTAAAAGCATTCACAAACTCAATTTTTGGCCTTAACTGAGCAGCTCCTAACCTTGCTGATTTTAAGCCAAATGGTATTGCTGTCTGAAAAAGCTGTAAATTTAATGCATAATATTACGATAAGAAGATCATCTCTATTGAGACACACAGGCATGCATGTGGCATCTGTTTACTGTGTGTTAGAGATGAGAAGAATTGTTTTCTCCTCCTGTTGAGTGAAATATAGGAAAAAGAAAAAAAAACTTACAGCAAAAGCAGCTTCAGCTGAATTGATTATCTCCTTCAAAAAGGAGCCAACTTAAATATTGAGTTGAAAATGAGGATAATCCAGACAATAAATGCATCCTATGCACAATGGTCCTTGTACCACCAGGGCTGGAGAAAAGGGAAATAGCAGAAAAAAATGTATATTATCTGTACAGGGCAGTAAGACAGTAAGTACAGGTACATAAATATTTCAGAGTTTGGATCATTTAGCTTTGGGGCCCCAGAACTATTTCCCTTAAGAGAATGAAAGCTTGGTGGGGAGGAGGTCTGCCTCCAATGAGAGATATTGTTCATAGCTCGTGAAAAGAACTGGTGTTTTCTCATTCCTGTTTCTGTGCACTGTAGGGAGCAAGGTCAGGGTGTTGTTGAACAGTAATGTGCAGTTGCAATCTGCTGACTCAAAATAGCGATCATGGCAGAGGCTAGTGCTTTGGAATTAGACCCTTTGAATAATAGAAAATAAAAGCATAACGTGTCCATTTAAAATTGCTTTAAATGGTATTAACCATTTAAAGTTAAGTATTTGTATGCTCATATTTAAAGAGTCTAATTTCCAGCTGTATGTGTTTTTAATTTGACAGTTATTGGCAACAAAATAACAACAATACTGCTGAAAGCACAAATTAACACAGATACTACTTCTTTAATGCCTCTATTTGACAAATTGATCTGCAGACAATTTTGTCATGCACTAAACGAACCTTGCAATCTGAGTAACACTACTATTATAAGCAGGAATGAGGCACAAATACATTCTACATTATACATCATCTCTGTTAAACCCTTTGCTGAAGGCCACCAGGTGCACATTCCTGTATCCTCACATAACACCTCCAGGAACATAATCTACCCATTTTTTTTTGTTGGTGAGAAACCCTAGAAGGGTTGCACCTAATTAAAATGCACACAGTTAGCTGCACAATTAGCTTGGTACTTGAAGAAAATGTAACCTTCACCAAATTCAGATCTTGTGAACAACTTGTTCTAAGTTTACTTGCAGGGGAGGAAAAGTGAGATATTTCTAACTTGTACTATGCAGTCAGTGATGTCTTGTAAGCTTAGTTCCCGATCTGGCAGATCTACCCAAACATTTAAACGTTTGCTGAAACTTTGAAGATAACTTCTTTCCACAGAGGAGGTGGTAGTGCTAAAAAATAGGACTTGTTGTTAAAAACTTTTCATCTTGCACTCCTCAGGTCAGTTACGCGAGTGCCACGCTTAAAACGGAACAACAAATTACACTATGAGAAAAAGGATGTAGATTGGTATGCAAGGAAACTCCGACTGGCCAAGGCATAGCCATGAAGAATGCTGCAGGGAACAGTTATCTGTCAAACTTATATCTAAATTCAGAAACAGCAAATTGACTCTGATCAGTCAAGGCACCGCCATGGGGAATGCACCAGCGAACAGTTGTCATCCGTGATAGTAGGAACTGCAGATGCTGGAGAATCTGAGATAACAAGGTGTAGAGCTGGATGAACACAGCAGGCCAAGCAGCATCAGAGGA
>NC_063334.1:40499882-40534533 GCF_021869965.1 Rhincodon typus
CCGGCTTGCTACAGTGTTCCAGTGAAGGCCAACGCAAGCTGGAGGAACAACACCTCATTTTCCACTTGGGGACCCTACAGCCCTCCGGACTCAATATTGAGTTCAATAATTTTAGGGCCTAAACTCTCCTATGTCCCAGCCCCCAACTCCACACACCAGGCCTTGTTACCACATAGCCTGCCACTACACACCCCCTGTTGTTAGTCACTAACAGTCCCCATTAACAACTATTCACCCTCCCAGCCTGATCGTTAGCAACTCCTTTGTCCAACTGTCTTTCTCTCTCTTTGGGCTCTATCTTATCGTTTACTCCCTACCCCACCCACCTCCCTATTTTCTGCATATAAACTGACGTTTTCCCAGCCACCATCTGTTCTGAGGAAGGGTCACCAGACTCGAAACGTTAACTCTGTTTTCTCCTCCACAGATGCTGCCAGACCCGCTGAACTTTTCCAGCAACTTTGTTTTTGTTCCTGATTTACAGCAACCGCAGTGCTTTTGGTTTTTAGAAAAAGGGTAAGTTGAGGCAGGGATTTCCAGAGTCTAGGGTCTGAACAGCTGAAGGTACAGCCACTAATGGAGGAGCAGTTCAAACTAGGGATACTCAGAGACATGAATTAGATGAGCAGCAATATCTCATATGAAATCTCGCACAGCCCCTCAAGAGGTAAGGGAAGGGCAATACCACAGAGGGATGGGAAAACAAGGAGTAGAAATACAAAACTGAGGCATTGTTTAGCTTAGAGGAAATGTAGGATAATGAGCACAGGGGTGGGAGGTGGATGGGACTCAATGAAAATTAAGACATACTGCAGAGTTTTGGATGACCTCAAAGTTATGGATGGTACATTGTGGGTGACCAGCCAAGAGTAAATCTGGTTAGTTCTATGTTGAGGTAACAAAGGCAAAGTGGAAATTTTGGTAGCACATGAGTGAGACAGGACAGGGTCAAACAATAGTTTGGAGATGATAATGGTGAAATGCATATTGTGTACACAAACATGACACTATATTCCAGAGACAGATAGAGAGAGAGAGAGACAGAGAGACTCTCCAAAATCTTTCTACCATCACTGGATATAAGTCAGGTGTGATGGAATGCATTCCATTTACTTGGGTGCATGTGACTCGAAGAACACTTGAGAAGGCTGACACAATACAAGATAAAGCATCAGCACCCCACCTTCAACATTCAATCCCAACAGAGGTATGTACCATGAACAAGGATCACTGAAACAACTCACCAAGGCCACTTCAACTGCAAGTACCAGATTAATGACCTCTCCACCTAGAAGGTGATGGACAACAGATGCACAGGAGCATCACCATCTGCAGACTCCCCTTCAAGCTTCAAACCAGCTTACTTTGGACATATACAACTGCTCCTTCACTGTCACGGGATCCAAAGTGTGAAACTTCTTCCCTAAGAGCAATGTGTGTACCCTGACATACCTTGGACCACAGTGGCTGGACATGGGGGCTCACCATTTCACCATTTCCCTTCTAAATGCAACTAGGGATGAGCAACAATGACCCTCAAATCCCAGAAAGAAATAAAAAAAACATAATATGTACAGGTTGCAAGACATTGGAGAGAAAGATCATTCAGTGGAAGGAAGCAGGTAGGATTTACAAAGATGCTTTATAGTTAATATTGCTCTGAGGATTTACATCTTGAAGGATTTGTGAAATGGATTTATTTCAAGTTTTATGGAAATACTTGGAGTGGTTTCTTTAAAAGATGTAAATGAAAGTTCACTGTGAGCACTGAAAACCTTTATAAAACAAGGCTTGCTGTAAATTACGACTGGTGAAAGTTACTTGATTTGTTGTATGTCCTTACTGGAGCTGTGGTTCGGCCCGGTCAGCTGTAGGCAGGACCACCAATTGCAGAGTGAAGGGAAGGCTGGTAAAAAAATTAAAGTGCATGGAGACCAACCCGTAAAAAGAGTACTGAATTGGATGATCTGCCATGATCACACTGTTACTGGGGCAACTTCAAAGGGCTGAATGACACATTCCTCTCCTTTTTTATGTTGTTGAATTCAGTGAATGCCCACCCCTGTTTGACCAGCTCACCCTGTAGCCACGTGTCAGCTGTCAGGTTATTGATTGATTTGAAGGTGGATCTTCCTTCCTCATCTGGGAGAAAATGTTCCACCTCACTGAGCCGCTGGCCAATTGAAAAGCTGGTAGCTACCTGTACACAAGATTACCCCCAGGAGTGGTGGCTTCTGCTGGTACTGCGTGCAGTTTCTAATGATGATCATTCTCGAGCTGGATTCGAAGGCAATGGGAATGGGGTCAATTTCCGAGGACCAGGGTGGGGTGGTGCCTCCAATGGATATGAAGGGCCTGTAAATGAGACACACTTTTACCCTGGACTTCTCACTAAAACATGTAATGAAAGTTGCCTGATTGCACATTTGGCACAGGCATCTCCCACGCCAAGGGTTAATCTTCAGGATAAGGAAGCTATTACCTTACCATTAATTAGTCCTTTAAGGATCTGAATTGGTCCACAATAGATCATAGACCCACTATCTTCCTGACACCTGCCCACAGCTAGTAACATTGCATAGGGATGGGCAGGTAGTCTCAGGGAAATACACCCATGGCATGGCATGGCACACAAACCTCAGCCCCTCCCACCCAACTGTTCACCAACTCACCCAAACAGGCTATAAAATTCAGATCACTACTTTTTTTGTTACCAAATTAAAATTCCAATATCTGTAACAGTGGCATTTGAACCCATGCTCCCTGGATATTGCTAGTTCAGTGATATTAGCATAATGCTATCCTCTATCAGTGGTGGTTCAGTATATTTTTAAATTTCTTTTATATCTAGAAGTGCTCTAATATACAACTGAACATTTCCTTTTCACACCCATCAACAAACCATCATTCCTCCAAAGCACGTGGTGAATTCAGTATTTAAAACCACCAGAACGAGTTCTTCTGATGCAGTGGTAGTGTCCCTATCTCTGAGCCAGGAGGCCTGAGTTAAAGTCCAATCTGCTCCAGAGATGTATAATAACATCTCTGAAGAGATTGTTTAGAAAATTTCTAAACCACCAAATAAAACCAGCTTCATCTGGAAGTCTTTGGAGGAAGAGAGGAGGGGCAGTGACAGTTGTAGCATCGGCAAAGGAGGAATGAAAGACTGTGTTAAATGTCACTAAGCCTGAATAAATATTAACATGACCAATTATTTCTCATCAGCTTGGTCTCAATGTAATGGTGATACTGACAGGAGTTTACTCAAATATCTCTCTTGGGCAATAATGTTATTGCTAGTTTATAAACTCCACAACCTATTCAGATCCTCCTGTTGTTAGTGCAAAAATGTGCCATTTTTTGAATGATACATGGCACAACTCGATGCACTCTCCGTTAATCTTGGCATATTAGCTTCAAGTTACAATGATCTTTGTCAAACTGTAACAACTTCTACAGAACAGTCAGACTCCCTATTTCACTCTTAAATGCACAGCTTCAGTTGTATATCTCAGCAACACTGAACTTAGCGAGAATCCACACCTGCAGTTATGTGCCAAGACAGGTTGCCCGAACACTGTCTCCATATTCCCACAGCAACAGTTTTCCTGACTTCTGACAGAAACTAGATGTCTGAAGTCAATGCCTTTCTCCATTCTCTCTTGACATATTGATTTCCTTAAATGCAGTGATATTTATCATTATATCAAGTGCAATGAATCATTGTCCTTCTGTCCCTACAGGCGCTGGCCTTCATTTGAAGTGTAATTTAATTCTCATTTTTCTTTAAGAAGGAAGATAAATCATTTTGGCTTTTTCCATTCCTTTCCAACAATTTCCTAATTTCAATAGCATCAGTAAAACAGCTTTCAAATAAAATCAAATAATCCTTTCATCATTTTGCACTTACCTGTATCCTGAAATAAGGCAGTATATATTCCCTGCCCAAAATACAACATGGCAGTACCATTTTTAGTGCAAGCAGACAGGAAATAGATATGCAACTCTAGGTAAAAAATGGGAAATGGAGTGAGTAGATCAATGGAACATACAAGTGTTCAAAGTAGCGAAGAGGGAGAGAAGGAGAAAGGGTGAGCAAGATGGAAGGAGGTACAGAGAAATTGAGTGGGGGGGGAGAAGGTAAAGGAAGAACAGGGAAGAGCAAGAAGGAGAGAGGGCAGAAGAGAGAGACAGTAAGTGAGACAGCAAGGGAAAGTGAGAGAGAAGTGGGGAGAACAGAAGGTAGAGAGACAGAGAGAAGGAGTCAGATGAACAGGAAGTGAGAATGCGAGAGACAGAGAGAGAGAGAAAGAAAGAGAGGGAGACAGAGAAAAAAAGGGGGAGGAGGACAAGGATAAAGAGAACTAATTTGGGATCTTGTTTACGAGCAGAGTTACTTGCTGTTCTGCAGAGAAAGCCAGTGCCCTTAAAAACAAAGGACTGACTTGCCAGATATGTGTTTTCAACGTCTCAGTCAAATACAGTCATTGTTAGTGTATTCCAAATGTAGCTTGATTAGATCTTGGTCAGAAATTCTTTCCTCAGCCATGGTCCCATTGTCCAAGGGATGCTGTCTAACTGTTTGTTGCAACCCAATTCAGGAAGCAGGTGAGTGTGCCTGGATGCTTTGTTATGTGCAGGACATGTCCCCATCAATCTCTTTCAAGCAAATTTTCACTGCCGCATATATGTAAAGATACATAACAGTCAATACGAATGTGGTACTAGTTGAGTGACAATGGCAACTACAATGAAATGACAGACATGCATTGCACATGAAATCTGATAGAGATACCTGTCACCGATTCACCTGTGAGACAGTCCTCTCTGCAACGGCAACTTTACAATGCCATTTCACAGCCTCAGAAGCAGCAAGTATTGAGGAGACATTGGTACATACCATGGCAGTGCACAGCAGATCATTCATCCTCTTGTAGCATTGGACCCATCTTCTCTTAAGCTGCCCTCATGACTACAATTTTCAACCACCTCTGCCCAGGCTATTTCTGTCACAGAATGGTCTCTTGTTGCTATCTCGAGAGAAAAGAACTTCCCTTCTTTCCTGAACAGCCTCCAGTACAACCTCTCAGGTGGCATCGTTCAGGTATGTTGCCACATTTTGCCTGATCTCTGATATCACCAGGATGGTCAGATCATTCAGCCTCTTGTGACAGGGAAACCAGGTTTTCCTGAGCTACCCATGGGCATTGATCTTAGCCATCATCTCTGTCCAGACTGTCTTTATTAGTCCAGATGCCACCCACTTGGAATATCAATGAACATCTTGTTGAATGATAAAATAGGATCAAAGTGCTAACTAGCCTACTAGTCTTCCAACTTTCTATGTTGCTACATCCAACATAACACAGCGCCTTCATTAAAAATGTTAAAATTTAAATTGTTCCTAAATTCAATGTTACACAAATATATGAAAATATTGGAGAGAAAAGAAAATCTATTCCATCTAGCCACTCCCATACAGTCATGGTGCCAAATGCATCATGACTAAAAGATTAAAAGATAAAGACTTCTGCCTAAATGATGCATAACCTCTTGGGAAGATGAAAAATAAGAATTTTTAAAAAGTCAACTGGGGAATTAGATTGAAATTATTCTCCAGTTCCCATTGGTGACTGAAATTCGACAAGTACTTGACTCCTGTCGGGTGTGACCTCAGAAGCCACAAATCTGCTCAGCTCTCTTTGTAGATACTCAGTTTACAAACCACTAACTTGTTCTGATGTCAGCAGTACTAGCCTTTGGGAGAAAAATGAATTTCCTAACATTTTAATGATTTGTCCTTCTGTAATTCCTAATCATGATCCTGGTCTTTCCTAACTGAAGTAATTTCCAACCTAAATACATGCAAATTCTTTTATTCTTTCTAGAAAATTGAACCACTCTTTGAAGGGTGCAAATGTGCTTGTTTCAGTTGATCTGCATAGCTAAGACACCTTAAATTAGTATTGCATCTCTTGGTCCTTTTCTGAAAGTTGCTCAAATCCACAATTTCACCTATATATAAAAATTCCCCAGATAATCTCACAACATAACTGGTCATCTACCGAGGAATTGCTAAACAGTATTTTAACTCACAACCAATATCAGACTACAATCAAGAACAGAGTACTTTATACTACAGACAAACTCAATTCACTGTTTGGGATATTCATCTCACTTTTTACTTCACAGAAGCATGCATTTCATTTTCATCAGCTATCCTTTGGTTTTGTTCTTTCATAGGATTCTGTCTGCATTTTGTGACCAGCTGGTTCTTTGTTCCCTAACATTCCTACAGAGACATCTGAATGGATTTGAGTTCATCACATAAACTGCTCAGCAAAGCTTTCACAGCAGGACTTCAATGTTATCCTCAAGAAGGGGTAATAAAATAGTACTTTAATGAACATGCTAATCATGGTCACACAGTATTAGACAATGACAAGGAATGCTGCTGTGTTCTTGAACAGTATTATGAGCTGTTTAACTTTAAGATAATGAAATGATGCTCAGTTCATTGCCCAGAATGCTACTCTCCACTTTAGTCAACAGTACCTCTTTGTTTGATAGTCGAACAGACAATTCAGGGCTTGCTGTGGATCAAATATTCTCAAAGGACCACAGCACAATAGAGTTGAGAAAGCACTTACAGCAATTTTATCTTTATTTCACATCTCATGTGGAGAAGTAAAAACTGATGATTAGGCTGCAAGTTCACGCAAGAATAATTCATTAGAAAATTCCAAATTAGGCACAATTTCATCAAAATATTTGCTTCTTGTCCTTAAAGAGAAGCCCATATTTTGATATTCTAACTGAGAGGTAATTATCTGCTGGGGTGTGCCCTCATAATAACTCTCATACCAATGCAATGTGCTGTTTGTGTAATAATACAGCGGAAGATGTTGATACTAATCATTTCCTATACACTTATCTTTGAGTACTGTAAACTCCAAAATCTACTCTGAAACATGGCATATCAAACAGACAGTAAATTTTACTGCTTACCTTCACAGCTGCAAATGAAAGACAAACTTAAGATTGCCCTGCACTGCCGTGTTAAGTTATTACACTGATGAAAACATACCACGTAACACTGTAAGCCTGGTGGTGGCACTTATTTCTCCAACACTGTTGGAGGCTACACATTCATAAATAGCCTCATCTCGTGGCGTTCGTAATGGCTGTATTCTGAGAACAGATCCAGATCCATCATCGAACTCGATCACCTGTAGAGATAAACAGCAGCATTGTTGCTAGGTTTTAAGAATTTTGCACATGTCCATAATGCAGGCAATTCAAGAGAATACTGTTGATCATATTATTTTCATTCCAGCTGCCTGTCCTTCTATGTTGCTTTGATCAATGAGACCAAAGACTTGAGCTGCAGTTGACTGGATTTGCTATGCAATATATTAAACATAGCTAGTTACAGGCACAGACAATCTAAGTTAATACTATTTTACTAAAACTTAAATCATTTAATTTTGACAGTACTTGCCTGATGGCCCACTTAAAACATTATAGTTCAAACGAACTGCTTAATTTCAAATGAACCTGCTTCCACTTGTTGAAAAACGGCACCATCAAATGTCACAGATACTTTTGTGCTATTATTACATGGACAACATTAACAGTCACTTGGGCTTTGTCTACAGCAAATTATTCCCTGAAGGTGAAATTGTGAAATGGTACGAATGACCCGACCTTCCAGCTCATCATTGCAATGTGGATGGTAGTGGTGATGTAATTCAAGCTAAGACGGAAGAACAGAAACCATGAAGCACTTCATTCTCCATGCCCCTATTACCTACCCAACTGTGTCCCAAGTTGTGGTAGTGGTGGTGGGGTGGGGGTTCTGATCAGATTTGGACTGAGTTGGCTGTCCTATTGGTCAGGAGGACAGTATGTGGATGGGTGATTCACTTGGGGAGGAGGGAGAATCCAACAATTACAGAAGGCAGTAACCAAATGTTGGGATTGAATATACTAGTGGATAAAAATGGTACAAACTCTTACAACGTTTATCTTCTGCTTTATTACTGTAGGCACTGAATTATGCAAATAAGCAGATTTCTGACTTATAAAAAGTCTGATTGAGGAATATCTTACATTGTATAACCAGCTGTTACATTCCAGGTTAACACAGGCTGCAAATAAAAGCAGAAATAATCTGTTCTCTGATGAAAAAGGCTGGGTTTTAAAAAACTGTGTGTGAAGAATTCATTGACTCCGTTCTAAAGTACTGATGACGGTTCTCTTGTACCTCACGTTCATTACAAATTTGCAACTTTATCATGAGGCTTTGGTAATTATCTTGCTGTGTTTCTAATTTGTTCCTCTCTTCTGAAGGTACTGACCTTCACTTCAGGACAGTTCTGAAACAGCTAATGCCGTGGTAGCTGGTAATCCCACAGCAGCTCAAATGTTGACAAACTAACCACAACAGCTATCACTGCATACAAGAGGTATGTGCCTACTTGCATATTCATCTGACCTTAAATTATTCATTGCTGACTTCATAAGCTGTTGTTGTCACATTTGATAACTTTGTTCTGTATGAACAGGGCAGTATGAACATTGCAGGTTGTTTTAAAAGAAGAACATTACTGCTTCTTATTGGTGATGGAAACAACATTCCAACTATTGGGGGAGAGAATAGGGGGTGAAGAAGGCAACTTCTAACTGGATGGTTGAAACAATGGAAGAATAACATTGGGTAGCTTTTATCTGCCATTATCAACCTAATCTCATCGAGCTAAAAAAAGTTAGCTGTGCAATTAACGACAAGGTTGTAAATAAATCAAAATTCTTTTATATTAGGGGGCTCAGCAGTTGTTTATATAGCTGACACATGTGAGATAAAGATTGGAAGTCAGGCAAGGGAGCATTTTTTATCTCATTAGGCGCAACTATACTAAACTGTGAACCCCTGTAAATCAGATTACCATGGTGTTACTACTACCAATGACTGGGCAACACAAAGATATCAGTTCAGTAATGTGTGGATTTGAAATCGATGGTGAGATTAGTCTGAGAAAAGATAAGTTGCTACACTGGTGTAGTGGGCCTCATCTTTCTGTTGAGGTTATCCTTTCTACATAATAGGTCAGACAATCCCACAAGGAAGATCTTCCATTAAGAGATTTCGCATTCTCAAGTCATGTGACTTATTCTACTCATGTCATATATTCTCAGTTACTTTCAATCCAAAGAAACTAATAGCATTACAGCTGGAGGCAGAGACTCGAAAGAAAGAGTTATTCCTCACAAACTGGATAAAAATCTAAAATTCTCTGACAGCAACACAAAACATTAACAGGAGGAACAATACTCCTATCCTTTCTAGGTTATCTGCACAAAAAGTGAAAATGGAAAGAAAAGCTTTATGCATCTAAATAGCACAGCCTAAGAAAACTCACAATAACTGGACACATATCCCTGTTTTCAAACTGTATCAAACTTCGGTTGGCACAACAGCAATAATTGAATTTGGAAGAGAATATGATATGAAAACACAAAGGTTTAACAAAACTATAAGTGATTAATGTCACGTTTCTTTATTCAATATCCTTCAGATTTTACTCACAACTCTCCTGAAATGGTGCCATGTTAAAACAGAGATGCACATCTCTCAGTAGCATGCGAATGTTGCTTTCTCTAATTGCAGACAGGTTCAGCTGTGGCTTGGTTGGTTGCACTCTTCACATTGAGTGACAATATCTGGGTTCAAATCCAATTCCAGGATGTCAGCAAAAAACAGAGCAATCAAGATTGATTCTCCTGGGCAGAGCAGAGGGAGTCCTGCATTTGAGGACGTGCCATCCTCCATAAGAAATAGAGCAGAAAAAAGCCATTCAGCTCCTTGGGCCTGGCCCACTATTCAGTAAGATCATACCTCACCTGACTGCAGCCTTAAATCCACTTTTCTGCCTGTCCTGTCCCGCACTGCACCCCCATAACCCTCGACTGCACTGTCATTCAAAAAATTAATTGACCTCGAATATACTCAAGATGTATTTTGGAAAATCAGAGGTTAAATCCAAGGTATAACTGCTAACTACTTGGGTTAATGCAAATAATCCCCTGACACTAATTTCAAACAACAGCAGGTTAGTTACGTGCAGAGTCATTTCTAATAATGCCTCACTTGGCATTTGGTCATTATCACATTGCTGCTTGCAGAAGTTTGTTGTGTGTAGATGGACACTCACACCACCTACATTATCTTGGTGACTATATCATAAAAAGTACTTAATTTGCTGTGAAGTTCTTTGAGATATTCAATAGTCATAAGTTCAATGTAAATGCAACTCTTTCTTTCTAAAAATTCAGTGCATGTGTAATGGGTACATCATATCACTTATGAGAAATGCCACTACAAGTAATGCACTTGAAAATGGCCTGGCAGTGGTCACTGCCCTTGTCCACCAATTTCCTGCTTGGTCATTGAGTTAGCTAGGGTTTTGCTTCCAGAGGGAATCACAAAACTTCAAGCAGGTTTTAATATTACTCCTCTTTTTACAGAATGATAGAAGGACTTTGGCAGATCTACAACAGCATGCTTTGTTACCTGGTGTATGGAAGAAGGTAGAATTCCAGAGGGAAAAAAACATATTTCACATCTCCACATGCCCAAACGTGCTTAAAACCAACAAAATACTTTATATGTAGAGCTATCATTATAATTTTACTGTGAAAAGCAAGGCCTCATCAACACCAATTAAATTTCTGTGTAAAAGGTAAAATCTCCATAGCCCCAGAGGCTGCTGTCTGATTCGAGAGTGACAACTGGTGACGGTTTAGTCTTAGGGTCACCGCACCTCATAACGGGAGAGGTTGTGATGGTGGAACTTATGCTTTTGTCATCCAGCTAATTGAGGTAATGTGTGCTCGTCCACTTGATATGAACTTTCCTGTTGTTTGAACTGCGTCACTGGATCGTTTAACCCTTGAAGAGCAGCCAGATAGGCCTTGGCTTTCTGTCTCACCCAGAATTGGTACCTTTGACATGCAGGACAGTCAGCCAAAGTCATGCCAAAAAAACACTGACCATCTGATTTGGAGGCAAAGTGTCATCAAGTGCCAAGAGAGACAATGGAATAATGATGCTGCTCCAACGTTATGCAAAAATCAGGTAAGTATATTGTGCATATTTCTTCAGTAGCAACTAAAGTCAAACATGGTGTGAACAAGTGGAACACATTGATTATTAGGGTCCTGTGGTACCAGTGGTGATGCTCCTACCCCTGGGCATTAAGTCCAAACTCAAGTCCCATCAGCCCCAGAGGTGTGTCACAACATATCTAAATAATGTGATTAAAAATGTCTAGCATATTCATTAACAACAACAAAAACAGAAGTTGCTGGAAAAGCTCAGTAGGTGTGGCAGCATCTGTGAAGAAAAATCAGAGTTAACACTTCAGGTCCGGTGACCCTTCCTCAGAATTTGCTGCCACACCTACTGAGCTTTTCCAGCAACTTCTGTTTTTGTTCCGGATTTATAGCACCCACAGTTCTTTCGGATTTTATTTAACATGTTCATTATTTAACATTAAGAGTGAAGGAATTAGGTCTGGTTAAAATTGTTTCCCTTATATCCATGCATTGTGAAATTAAAATATTTATCTGACCTCCTCCTAACAAGTGTTTACCCGCAAAAGCAGAATGGTGCACATGCTGAACTGGGAATAGAAAAAACAAAAGTGTTGAGAAATTCAGCAGATCTGGCAGCATCTGTGGAGAGGGAAGGAGAGTTAATGTTTTTAATCCAATATAACGCTTCCAATTCTGAAGAGTCATACCAGACTCAAAATGTGAATGCTGTCTCTCTCCACAGATACTGCTAGACTTACTGAATTTCTCAAGATGTTTTGATTTATTTAAATGTTTTGACTTTCCAATATCAAAGAGTTTGAGTAAGTACATGAGCAAAAGTCATGAATGAGTGCCAAGTATCCAATTAACGGCCTGTCTGAAAAAATAAATCAGGCAGGAAAAAGTCATCAAAAGTCCGACTGTATTTTCTGCTCTGCCCATGTGACCAGACAGCAACAGGGAGCTGGGAGTTGGAAATCCTTCATGGCAAGTTAATGCATGTTCTTGCTTGGACAGGTAGCGCCAGTTAACAAAGTGGAACAGCTGCTGGTAGCAGCTGGAGACTTTTTCTACAGTGAGGTAGGTGGAGAGAGGTATTTGAAACATGCTCCCGATGATAATTGTTGCAGCAGTCATGAGATACTCTGATTTGTTATGATAAATAATATTAAATTCATCAAATAATTATTTAATATTAAAGATCTACTGCAATACGAGAATAGCGTGACATTTTACAGCAAATATGCAACGAGATCGACATTATGGCATGTGAGCTGTCATTCAGAAGCCATGAGAGAGTGACCTCAGGGTCATTGGTCAACAATGTCGACTGCTGTGGACTTGATGGGCCAAATGACCTCGCTCTAGAGGAATAGTGCAAACAATGTGCATTGAGAAGCGAACAGAAAACGGTATCACTAGCTGCTGGAAGCATCCATCTAGGCTCTAACTGACTGAATGATCAGCCAGTGTTAAGCAAATATCAGAATGTCAATATTAATAACTTCTGCTTTCACAAGAGGATGCTGTGACTATTAGTTTCCTGGTATTCTTCCCCTTTTAAGCCCAAACTCTGCAAGTAGTTGCAGCAGGGAAGATACTGTCTTTAGAGCTAAAAGCTAATAAGAATGGCACAGGAATGGAACGTGTTTTCACCACTGGCTGGGAGATTCTTGATTTAATTGTCACCATTAAAATAAACCTGTTGAAATATTTCACTAACATTCATTCTCATTATATCTGTCATCAAATCAAACTCTCGCACAAAGCATGAATATGAACTTGATGTGAGTCTGAGGTTTCCTGTGTTCTTAATAGTCTGATACTTGGGCTGCTGCTTGATCATTTGTTCAGATAAGCAGTTTTTGTCAAATCAAAAGCATGTGATGTCACAGACACTTCAATTACTTTATAATACATGGTGCTCATTTGATTGTCTCTCCTGGATTGCTTAAAGTGGGGCAGCTTATGGTCTAACATGCCAATATAATAAGTGAGAATAACTTGGTGAAAGGTGAAAATGCATGTCTAGATCATGTTTCTGGTTTCTTTAATTGCTCTTAGACCATGAAAGAGCAAAGGAATTTCTAGTTACTTAGATATACAGGAAGGTAATTTGGCCCATCGAATCCATGCCTACTTTTCAGAATGCTGACCAGTCCAGTCAGCCCCATTCCCCACTCTAGCCCTGTGCCCTGCACATTGATTTCAATAAGTACTTATTCAACTACATCTCTTGCCAAATCCTTAAATCTGTATCTTCTTTTGCTTGCACTGCATAATGGGAACACATTTTCTTCATCTACCTTACATAAACATATCATAATTTTGTACACCTTGATCAAATGTTTCCTCAATTTCCTTTGCTTCATCTCAGGAAAACAACCCCAACTTCTCCAAACTTGCAGCTAAAATCTCTCATCTTTGGAGCTATTCTTGTGAATCCCCACACATTTTTTCTCAAGTTTGGTCGTGAAAACTAGATACAATATTATACTTCTGGTCAAACGAAAGCTTTCTCTCAAGTTTGAACTTAAATAAGGGTAACTGTGTGGGCATGAAAACTGAGGTAGCTCAAATCAACGAGGATACCAGGCTAAAACAAACCAAAGAACTGTGGATGCTGGAAACCAAAAATAAAAACCAAAATTGCTGGAAAAACTCAGGAGCATCAGGCAGCATCTGTGAAGAGAAAGCTGAGTAAACATTTCAGTTCAGTGACCCTTCTTCAGAACTGGCTTTAGGTGTGAAAAAGTTGGAATATATGCTGAACATGGCATGAGTGGTGGTGGTGGTGGTGAGGGCGGAGGGGGGGGGGGGGGGGAGGGGAGGAGGAGGAGGGAGTAAACAATAGGTGGAGATGGAGCCCAGAGACAGCGATAACATTTAGGATACTAGACTATGGGGTAGATCAATAAAGAACTGGTGGCAAATAGTGAAGGGAATATTTCAGAATATTCAAGATAAGAATATCCCCACTATAAAGAAAAATTCTAAAAGGATAATCCACCATCCATGGTTAATTTAAGGCAGGAGAAGGAAAAACATGTACTTGGATGAAGATGAGCAAAATTCAAATGACTGGAGAGAATCCGGCAAGGAATAACTATAAATTTGATAAGGAGAAAGAAATCAGTGTATGAGAGGAAGATCACTACAAACACACAAACATGATGTGGAGGTGGCAGTGCTGGACTGGGGTGGACAAAGATTAAAGTCACAATACGCCAGGTTTATTTAAAATCACATGCTTTCGGAATGCTGCTCCTTCATCAATTGAAGTGGAGGGAAGCACACAGGCACAGAATTTAAAGGCACAGGGATCACTGCAAGATAATTCCAGGTAATTAAGAATATCAAACAATAGTACAAATGGCATGAGTGTGGTGTTGACAGTGATCAAAAGTGTCAAACAGTGTGAATAAAGTGTCAACAGCTGAATAGCATGTGAAGTGATGACCTGTGATCCATTAATATAGGCAGAGAGATAATTACAAAAAAATTAAAAAAAAGATGGTGCTTGAGATGGTGCTGTAATAACTTGATAGGTATAAGAGTTGCATGACGAGGGTCTAACGAGAGTAACAAGTAATCCAAAACTGTACACACTAATTAAGGCACAGAGATCATTAGTTATCAAAGAGATTGTGTCAAAACAGAACAGTGAAGCTGATTTTACAAACACGTGTGGTGAGGTCACATGTAGCATGACATGAACCCAAGATCACGGTTGAGGCCATCTTCATGGGAACTTGGCTATCAGTTTCTGCTCGGCGATTCTGTGTTGTTGCTTATTTCAAAATCCACCTTGGAGGGCACTTATGGAAGATCGGAGGCTGAATGTCCTTGATCACTGAAGTGTTCCCTGACTGGGAAGGAATACTCCTGCCTGGTGATTGTTGCGCAGTGTCCATTCATCCACTGTTATAGCGTCTGCATGGTCTCTCCGATATACCATGCCTCAGGCATCCTTTCCTGCAGCCTATGAGGTAGACAATATTGGCCAAATCTCACGAGTACCTACTGTGTACATGGTGGGTGGTGTTCCCACGTGTGATGGTAATATCCATGTCAATAATCTGGCATGTCTTGTAGAGGTTGACATGGCAAGGTTGTGTGGTGCTATGGTCGCTGTGCTCCTGAAGGCTCGGTAGTTTGTTGTGAACAATGGTCTGTTTGAGGTTTGGCGGTTGTTTGAAGGCGAGAATTGGAGGCATAGGGATGCTGTTATCATGCGGGATATAGTGTTCTGTGTTTTCTAACAGAAACAGACTGCAGAGCTTGAACAGGTATTTCAAAGGAAAACGAAAGTAAAGGGAGTGATGGTCCTCTCAAGATAGAGATTGGACAGTTAATTAGATATTAAGGAAATAGCTATGAAATGTACATATATTTTACCTATCTTCATTGCAGTGGATGCAAAAAACATCACAGTGATAGCTGTAAGTCAGGAAGATAAAGGAAAAAAAATGGAATTTGGTGAAATTACAAATCACTGGGGAAGTAATACTGAGCACTGTTGGAACTGAAAGCTGACAACTCTCTGGGTCCTTATTCACTTCATCCTCAGGTCTTAAAAGAGATGGTTAATGAGGAAGATGATGAATTGGTGCTATTTTTCAAAAGTTCGCTGGATTCCAGAAAGGTATCATCAGCCTGCAAAGCAGCAAATATAATCCTTTATTCAAGAAAGGATGGAGATGGAAAACAACAAAAACTTGTTAGTTTGATGTCTGTTATGGGGAAGGTGTCAGAATTGATTATTGGGGAAGTTATAGCTGGACACCGCAAAAACCGCAAGGCTAACTGGAAAAGCCAACATGGTTGAAAAGAAAATCACATTTAACCAATTTATTGAAGTTCTTTAAGGAATATCATGTGTTGGAGATAAACTGAAGCCCGTAGGAGGCAATGGACTTGAATTGAGAAGCCATTTGACAAGCTTCTATATGAAACATCATTATGCAAAGTAGAAGCTCATTTTGATATGCATTAAAGATTAGCTGGCTGGCAGAAAACAAGCCCAGAATACACAAACAGGTCTGTTTCTGATTGGCAGACTCTGATGAATGGAGTCCAACAGGGGTCTGTGCTGGGACTTTAGATTTTTACAATTGTATCGATGACTTGGATTGTGTGGAGGAGGGACGATACGAAGTTGAGGGGTGACCTTATAGAGGGTTATAAAATAATGAGGGGCATAGATGAGGTGAATAGCAAAGGTCTTTTCCCTAAGGGAGGGGTGTTTAAAATTAGAGGGCATATTTTTAAAGTGAGAGGAGAAAGATTTTAAAAGGACCTGAGGGGCAACTTTTTCACACAAAGGATAGTTCGTATGTGGAATGAACATCATGGGGAAGTGGTAGACATAGATACAATTACAACACTTAAAGACATTTGGATAGGTGCATGAATAGGAAAGGTTTAGAAGGATATGGGGCAAACACAGGCAAATGAGACTAATATTGTTTGTGAAACTTGGGTGGCATGAACTAGTTGGACCGAAAAAATCTGTTTCCATGTCTGACTGTACAATTCTTTGTCAAAGAATAAAATATTACGTAAACAGAGAATAACTGTAAAATTTTGAGGAGTTGCAGGACGGTTCTTTAAATATTTCAAAGGAGTTGTTGATGGATTCTTGTTAGACAAGGGAATTAAATTTTATTTGGGGTAAATGGGAATGTGGAATTTGAAACACATCAGCCATCATCTTACTTAACGGCGGTGTAAGCTAAAGGGGCCTACTTCTATTCCTAGCTTGTATGATCAGAATAACTTCCTCACTTTTGGATCCAATACCTCTATTTATGAAGCCCAAGATCCCATATGCTCTGGACTCATTTAATATTTAGTGCCACCTTTAAAAATCTTAGCAAACCAAACCCAGATTCTGTTTTTCATAGACATTCCTGTTACAGTCGATTTCTATCACTTTTACTCTTTCCCAGTCCTCCAAATTTGAAATATTACTCTACATTGCAATATCAAAGCCACTTTATTTATACATAGATATCAAGAAAGCAGTACCCTGAGCACTGACCCCTGGGGAAGCACTACTGACTATCAACCTCCATTCAGAATAATAACTATATATCATGGCTCATTGTTTTCTATCCTGACAGCAATTTTCTATCCAAACTGACACTGACCCTCCAATTCCATGATACAAGAGGCTAAAAATGAATGAGACTTTTTTTTTCGGTGGAGAGATCTAAATGAAGGGCGCATGATGTTAAGATTATAGCTGGGCCAATTAGCACTGAAATTAAGATATACCTCTTTACATATTTAAAGCTTAGTGAATGGTTGGAGATGTTAGGCAACTTCAAAATGGAGATCAACAATTTCTTTAACACAATAAAGCACAAACACAAAACACCATACATGATGAGTTCTGTGCTAATATGTGCAATCCACCTGGCCACTACTTTCCTCATCTAAATCAGGACACAGTGAGGAAGCTTAGAATTAGGGGGTAGAGTTTTTAAAATCACATTCTTTTGGAAATTGGGAGAATCCAAGCCCATTATTATGTGATGTTCATCACATTGTGGGTTCAAGTTCACAAGACCTTTGGAGATTGCTAGCAGTAAGGGGTTCAAAGATTTTCCTCCCTCTTAGTTAAACTTATTCAACAGTGAGCGACAGAGGAAAGGTGAAGTAACAAAATGAGGGAAAATGGCACTTAACCAAGAGTGTTTCACAATGTAAAAATGATACAGGAAACGCCTGAGTTGATAATGCAAATTTAAATGAGTCATGCAAACGAGCAAGGGGCTTTTTGACTACATCGTGTTTTTCCTTGTCTTTCAATGCATGTTTTTCTCTGGAATATAGTGTCACATGTATCTTTCACGTTGGTCTCGTGCCTAAATGGTGATTCTTCACACACAACCCAAATATTGAGGTATTGGCAGTAATTTGACCAGAAAATTAAGCTGAATCCTTTTCACACCTGCCATCCCTATTCCAATTATTTCCATTTGGAAGACTGCGTGATAACAATCAGTAGTGTGAATCTACATTCTGATACCCAGGCTGCACACCGAAACAAACATTGACTGCACCTAGAGGACCATCAACTCATTGAAAGCCACTCTTTGGTCTGCCTGAAACTTGTTAGCCTTCCAGAGCAAAGAGCTGACCTTGACCAAATTTTGCAGGCCGACACATTCCAAAGTCCAGGACTACATGCTGAGGAACGCACAAAGCTTGTGGCAGCAACCGCCAAAGCACAGTGGTAAAAGACCACCCTCTAAGGTCTTTCTGATGAAATTCAATGGGGCCTGTTCAGTTATCAGACTCTGCTGGTGCCTCAAATATAAGTAAATATAGTCCTGCACAAATAAGAAACGCCTTTGGTTTGTTTTTTGGACAGAGTCAAACTCCAATGTTTGTTTCTCAATAAGCTGTTGTATGGAATTGAACTGCTTTAGTAACTATCTAAGTACATACAGACTTTTTTTTAACGAATAAAGTTTATTTTGAAATAAAAATAGTCAGTAGTGTGAACGCTCACTGGTGTTTCCCCATGGTGGACAGTAAACTGTTATAGCAGCATAACTTGCTACCTGGCTAAGCTCAGCTAACCTAGCACAGGCAGAGATTGAGGTTAAAGTCTTGCAGTGAATGCACTCTCTTAAATGTACAGGCATACACTTCAAGATTTGACTTGTAACCAAGTCCACAAGGCAAAAGATGACAAAAAACTGAAATTCTAATTTATGGAGAATAAGTACACATATTATATCAATTACATGTAAAGGTATTAATGGAAAAACAAACATTTAACAAGTAAAATATTGAGCTATTTAAATATTTTTACTGATGTAAAAGTGAACATGATACTTGTTCAGCCAAGTTCTCAAACAAATTATTTCATCAAGGATTCTGGATTGCATCAAGCAACTACCAGAGTTAGATATGTAGTGCACATACAGTATACATCACATGAAAGAACCTTTATTTATAGTTTAGGCCAAACATGAAATGTTGTGTCTCAGAATCAAATATCTTTAAACAACATGGGTAAATTTAAATTCTCCAGTGCTGCTGACGTTGAGATGAGCTTTGTGAAATTAGGGAACGTTTTAGAATTTGGTCAACATATATGTTGATGCCATATATGTTTCTATTCCTATATTTACACTACACAGCTGTATGAATTTCAGTTACACATGATGGGAAAATTTTGCGGTTTTATATATCAAGTTGACTGGACTAATGGACTTCTGAAATGGTCTCCTTGGAAGAAATCACTGTTATTTCACTGTTATTCTTGCTTACATTAGAGGCATTTCACCTGTTCACTATTTGAACAGATTCTTTACAGGAATGCGACAATAACAGTAATTTTTTTTTTAAATTGGTATGGCATTGGGTTCTTCAATTCTGCCACCGTATATAAAGTGTTAAGTCTCCACTTTACTCATTAAATAATGGCTACTGTAACAATTAGACATTTTGTCTTACCCAAGAGAGAGGCAAAGCCAAGCTTCGATATTCAATTCCATTACAAACATTTCATTAGATTGTAGATAGCTTTTTTTTCCATGTTTAACAGAGTTATTTCGATGTTCCTGACCCTAGTGATTCTACAGAAAGAATTTTTCAGCCAAACTCCTGCAAACTCAAACTGGAAATAAATGTGCAAAACCCAAGGACTGTGACAGATCAAATAGGGTGGTGTGAAAGGAGAAAGTGAAGTGTAAAAAGGTAAGATTTAGTGCAGCAGTTGCAACTATTAGTTACTCTCTACTAATTCAGTACCATTGAATTCAACAATCACTATAAAATCTGTGTTGCCTTATTGCGACTGATGACTTTTGCTTTTGCTCTCAAGTAAGGTTATTCTGCAATTACAGCCTTAATCCCACTCTAGCATTGTTTTAACTCTCTCCTAAATGTCAAAAAAGAGCAAATAGAGGACACATAATAAAATCAGTCATGCTAAACTAAGCAGATCAATTTTTCCGTCCAATAATATGGCACGTGATGAATTCATATTATCTGTCCGTTCTCTGGATACAGGGCTGGATTCTCATGGAGCCAGGCCTTTAAAAGCAATGTGTGAAAACTGGGTGAAATACCAGGGTCCATTTCCAACATATCCAATTTTTGTAGGCAGGGGAAATAAAGTGTGGCTCTCACAGGTGGGAAACCCAAACTCACAGGACTATTTGAACTGACTGAGGTTCAAAGGCACAATTATCTCAGCAAGTAGTAAGGATTCGATGGCTAATTTAATGGGACTGTTAAAGGATTAGCTATCTTTGATATGAGGTCTGATTAGAAGTGTGTCCGCTTCGTTTAGAAATTAAGCGCTTGAAGATTTAAAAGCCGAGTTGGATTTTTTTTTTAAACCATCAAGTAAGCAAGAGTGAAAGTTAGATCAGATTCTTTTACTTTTCACCCTAACTCTTGAATTCTGTCCATTATAGAAACTGGGTTAGTGATTACACAGGTGACCTGGAGGTGTGAGGGGCATAGGGTGGTTAAGGTGCATGGGTTGGCATGACGGTGAAGACATCTGTAGAATGAGGTCTAAGCAGCCTCAAAGCTTTTATAACAACTGCATTCAAGTTACAGAGAACCAACAAGGTACTTCTAATAAGCCCACCTTGGTACATGCTCACCTCTGTATCTGATTGAGAAAAAGAGACAGAGAAAGAAAGAAACAGAGAGCGAAAGCGGGACAGCGAGTGACCGAGAGTGAAAGACCAAGAGAGAGAATACCTATGTGTCCTTTAAACCCAGAAAGTAGTTGCATTGTTCAGCAAGTAAAGAAATGTTTAATTTAGTTCAAAAAGGAAGAGTTATAAATTTAAAGATGTCATGGTCATAACAAGTGATTCATGGTGATGAGTGTAAAAGGTGAACTATATCAATACTCTAACAATAGTCAATGAGCATGTCTGTAAGGAGCAATATCAGGATGATGTTAGATCACATCGCACCCGACCAAAAGAAGCACAAGTCAACCCTTGCTCTAACTCCTCAAGTTACACGCAATATACACCATTGGTTTGTGTTATCTTTGTGTCGAGTTCTCTATCCTCAGCTCTCACATTCATCAAAGGACCCTTGAAAAAAATCCAAAGTAAAAGATGTCGTGGTCGGGCGAATGCTGGAATGTTACAATGAGTTCACAGTTTTCACGAATTGGTAACATTTCCACTTGACAGTTGAAAGATTTTAAAAATCAGACATCATCTCAAAATAAACCAACATTAGTGAACTAATCATACAAAAATTAAAATTATATTGATACTTTGGTCAGTTCACATAAACAAAAGTTCAGATTCCAATTGTAGATAGCTCACTTGTCAAATTTCCATCTTTAGCATCTTTAAACGCCTTCAAAGCATTTCAACAGAGCTCTAATATGGAAACAAAATTAAATGGGAGGTTCATAATGAGAACCTTACAGCGTATTTCTTGATGAGAAAATAATGGACATCATACCTCAAATCGCTGAGAGCTGACTTTCTTTCCTTTTTTAGACCATACAATTTTGGGCCTCGGTTCTCCTGAGGCTTGGCAGATAAATGACGCAACCCCTCCGGAGACTCCCGTCTGGTCAATGGGAGTTCTTGTAAACTTTGGTGGTGCTATAAAAAGAAAGGAAAATAATAAATCACATTCCGACAAAACTCAAACATCGGTTGCTAAGCAATGTTACATTTCATTAAACAGATTAAGTATCACCAGACTATCACTAGATATTTGGGAGTCTTTCCAGCAACAATTCCGACTCCACATCCATGAAACAAATGGGGTTTATAAAGGCATGTGGGGCAGCCTTCTCTGGGTAAGCAATCTGAAGCAAGAATTTGAAAAGATGGATCAATTTTCTAAATTATGGGTTAATTGAGATGAAACAGCACTGTCTCTTCAATTACAGGGGTTTGAGAGATAATTTGGGTTAATTTGTGGATTTTCCACCCAACTCCACCCTCGGTAATAGGAAACTCTCAAGTAAGGATGTTATATCTCAATTTATATTTTACTGCTTATAGGCTGGCACATTGCACATTCACATTAATTCAAGTTGAATATAAATGCAAAACACCACAGAGCAAGAAACATTGGTTTAATTTGAGCTCTTGTTGGACGATGATGAAAAAGAAATGAGTCATGGGGGTAATTTTAAACTAACCACCCACTGGTAAACTCCCAGATTTGGATCAAGCACCCACCACATTGAAAGTACAACTGGGCGAGGTGCAAAATGTGTGGCTGACCTGATCACATCTGTTTCTAACTTAGTGGTTTGGGTTATAATGCCTCCAATGCAGTCCCTTCATCACATTACCCAACTGGAACTTATCTGGCTCCCTGATCAGTGTCAGGGAGACGCACTCTGTTTTTAATGGGTTTACAAATCTATTCGGAACCGTGAAGGAACCATATTTATTTCAAATTTGAACGAAGGGTCAGGGAATCTGGTTACATGGAATGCAAACCAAATAAGTGGCAACAACATGTTTATGTATTCAACAGATCAGCACAATGTCAGCACATGCCCCAACCAAATCTGAAAGTAAACTCTACATATGCTATGTTGCAGACACAGGAAGTATGTGGCAATGTGTAGCATCAATCTCATATTTTTCCGTTTAGAAGGATGGGAGTAGCAAGGATAACCTGCAAACTTAATACATCACTTGCCCTATTTAACTGTGATAAAGACCAGATCATAAAAGCAGGCAGAAATAATAACATTGTATTCAATGTCAGTCAGCTGTGCATTTGATGTGAAGCACACTTTTGCAGATATGGAGGAGATACCTCATTTGGTGCTAAAACCTCAACTTCAGTGATATCAGCAAGGTGCTCACAATTTTTCAATGCTGAGTCAAAAAGTATAGAATTAGCCATGTGTGCCAAAGCTATTAGAAAACTAAACTGAACAGAACAAGGACATTATAAACTGGTCACTTTAAAGTGCCCAAGTATGGTCAGCAGTATGAAAATATGTGTAACTTGCCCAGAAGTTTGAAAACAGATATTTATTTTCAGCTGGTAACTCTGTTTATGAAACTTGTTTTTCCTGGAATCTCAAAAATGCAGCTGATCAGTTAACATTTTTCTCCATATTTTTCATGATAACATAGCTCGTTTTCTCAGCTCATCCACCAGCTCCATTTAAAAAGTCCACAAATTTCTTCCAGGCCAATTTTTATCTTGGTCTGGTTTCATTACTGAAAACTTTTGAATAGAACTTGTACCTACAGTGGATGGACTCCAATGGTTCAAGGTGACTCACCATTTTCTCAACTATCATTAGGGGTGGATAATAAATACACTTGAACTGCCTAGCGAGGACTACATCACATGAAACAGCAAACAAAAATCTGCCCAACCTGGCATAACAATGTCATTTTTATCATTTTCTTCCCCTCCCACCAATCAGGTACCATTTGGCATCCGAACAGCTTCTCTTTGACAATGCAGCCTGACTAAGTAATTTACAGCACGGTAAACTTCTGTCTCAAATTGCTGTGTTGCAGGCTGTGCTTCCACTAATGCTTCAATGTACTGTAACATCAACTGCTTTCATACATTCTCTTCACTTCCTTCTTTAACTGCATTAACTTAAAATAATAGCTGCTATGTCCCTGGTTCTGTGAGCCATTCCTGAACTTCAGCAGTTTGACTGTAGCAGTGAGGAGTTAGTGTCTAGGTATTAGTATAGGATTATTAATAGATTGCTGGCAGCTATTTATAACCTCCCCTTTTTATGCAGCACTCAAAATCGAGCAAAGTGGGAAGGAAAAATCTCATTACCTCACTGCCACCCATCAATGTGTGAAATCTCTGGAACTAGTGTATTCATTCGATGTGGTAGGTTACAAAATATCACATGGCAAGACATCCCAGTGTTTTTCAAAGCCTTTTGATCGGTCACTTTCTTCGTGTTCAGTGAGAACTATAACTGAAGATGTATGGTGTGACTGGGAGTAGAACTAAACAATATCTGCTTGGTCTCTGTACTCAAGACACACACATTCCTCATGGGGACTTCAGGCTAGATTTTTCAACCAGTCATAGTCAATGGCCAGAAAATGGAGCCTGATTCACTTCAGTTAAAAGCACACTTGATAACAATCCTCTCAGGATGATTTGAAAACATTTCCCTTTGATACAGTACATTCAGTTTACAATCCCAGATTTACAACCAACTGAAAGCTGCAATTCTTACTTCCAATAGGAAGAGCCATGTGTCAATGATCACCTCAAGTATATATATATACACTTTGAAAAATGAAGAAAGCTGACTCAGCATTCTCCCTGCCTTTAAATTGCAGAGTTCTCAGTGTTGACTGCTGGTTCTAGGAGCAGTGTCATAAACTCAATTCTCTGCAAGAGCCCAGAGTGGCAGGTATCAATCGTTTTTCCCTGGACGATGTTGTTTCCCAACTGTCCTCTGAACAGATCCTTTCCACATATAAAAGAAAACCGAGCAGAACCTGTAATTTTCAAATAACTGCACATTTTATCTTCACTCATGGGACATGGGCATTGCAGCAAAAACAAACTGTGTAGGATTTAACATTGACCATTACAAAAACACTCTGAAAAGGTTTGCTGATTCTGATAATTCCCATGGTAAGTAATTGATAGCATTACAGAAGGTGACCATTCAAAACTGAAGCTCATTAACAATTCAAGTGACCTGAACATTACAGCATTCACGTCATGATACAATTGGCATTGTTTGAACAGTTTAATTAAAATACCTACAATGGACATAGGCAAGTGGGTAGGCTGCCTTTTTAATGTAACTGATGAAAAGATGGAAAGAAACAGAGTTACAACCTTCAAGGCGTATCTTTCACACGATAGGGGCATTCACCCAAAGATGTTACCCACGGCACCTTGATAACTCTACACTGCCTTGCAACCAGCAGTGCCCATACCCACCCCACACATTCTGATCCTTCCATGACCAAAACCCTGGATTCACTGGGACCAATGGCTGTCTCTTCACACTTGCAATCCAGTGGGCTCTACTTCTTTTCTTGCACTGCAGAGACCATAATCCTAGTCTTGAGATGGAGCATTGGCAGCTCTCGGGGACAGAACTCCTCTTTCTTTCCTTGAAGGGGCAGAAGTCCTGCTCCCACCAACTTAAGGCAACCTGCAGTGTGTCATTGCTGCATCCCAAAATTCATCCAGGAAGAATGGTCAGTAAACTCCTTTTTCCACCCGCCCACCTCCCCCATGAAATTCTGCTGTGTTTAAAATATTCATTTGGCCCAATGATCTGTGCTGTTTGAACTACTTCTGTTTTGAAAATTCCATCGAAAAGTAAGAAAGCCTAAAAAAAAGTACTCACTCAAACACATCCCCAATTTCTAGTTCCTTACATCAACAATTTGGGCTTTGCAGTGTTCAAATTTCACAAAAGCTCAAGTTCAGAGAATCAAATCAACAACAGCAAGTGAAGGGCAAGATGAACTCCATAGGGACACAGGCAGCTCATTGCAAAGAAGCAGGGACCACCAAATTGGTCACCTTCCCCACCAGTGTATCAGGGAATGGTGAAGAGGAAACATTGACAGGTCTATGAAGAAAGGGCAGAGGGGTGAGAGCAACTGAATACATAATTGACACATCAATCCAACAATGACAAAATCAGTCAAATTATTCTTATACTACTCTCTGCTGGAGCACTAAGTGTCTAGACTAAGTGACCGTGTTTGTGCATGTGTGTACCTGGATGTTTCTGTGCATTCACACAGTGTGAAAGAAAATTTTCTATCATCATGAAAAAATAGAATGTTTGAAATGAATAGCGAAGTGAAATGAAGGTCTTTGAAACCTGTGATGTTTGGGAATGCACTTTTGTTAGCAAATTATTCAGAATGGAAACTTCAGGCATTCCATCCTTTCTCGTTACAAGAAGGATTTTGTTCACCCAAGGAGCACAATTTAGCTTGGTTTTGAGGGTCATTATAGTCAAGCAGCTCTGACCCTGAATTACAACTGAAGGGTAGTCAGTGGTTAAGGTACCGGAGAGCTGAGGCCACTGATATAACCATATTCCCATCCAAGTTTCTGCCTTCAGAAAGGTGAGAAAGACAGATAGGAAAATTGTTGAAATGCACATTCATAATTCATGCAACACTTAACAAAGAGTATTATTCATTTTCAATGTGGTATTAGACAGAAAGTTGGAGCAATTCTTTAATATAGTTGCTGAATTTGGTTTCACAAATCACAGCAGAAATTTAATTTTGGCGGGCATCATAATTTCCTTCACATTTATGACCCCATGCTCTTTCCCCTTGACTTCCGTGTGGATTGAGAATGCCTATTGTGTAAAACAATGGTGTGTGATTTAGCAGTCCCTGTTAAAAGCTCGTCAGGTTTGAAGTTCTTGAAAAAAATATAAAGCATATTCAGGACCCAGGCACATGCTGAAAGCCAAGTTTAAACAGTTTTCTTACCTTTAAATGTCAAAATATGGATATGCTTTTAATGCAGCATCACAGCAATCTATCTTACAAAGATAAGTTGACCTTTGCATTGACCAGCCTTACATAATTATTCACATGTATTTTCCACTGGAGATAGTACCAGAACTCCATGAAAAAAATTACAAAACATTAGTCTATGCTGTCATTAGTTGTATTGTGCTTTAAATCAAATGACAGCTTTGGCTGATTAGGAACAAAAACAATTCCGAGGCCTGAAAAAAAAATCGAACCATCTGTACATGCCCATCAATTGACAGACACTCTGCTGTGAAATTGAAATAAATATCTTCTGTTCATTCCATCTCAAAGATTATGATTTGGTATGGCTAGCTTTGGCCATTATTAATGCTTGCCTGAGTATCAAATAGAAATGGATTCCAGCACAGTCAGTGCTCCATTCATTGAAGAACGACAGTTTTAAGAGGTTGTAATAAAGACCGGCACTTTAGCTGTGAGTTCTAGCTTGTTATTGTCATAGAATCATAAAATGTGGAAACAGACCCTTCAGCCCAACTCATCCATGCCAACCAAGTTTCCCAAGCCAAACTAGTCTCCACTTGACTGAGTTTGGTCCATATCCCTCTAAACCTTTACTATTCATATACGTGTCCAAATGTCTTTTAAATGTTTTAATTGTACCTGCATCTTCCTCTGGCAGTTCATTCCACATACAAACTACCCTATGGGGAAAAGGTGCCTCTCAGGTCCCGTTTAAATCTTTCTCCTCTCACCTTAAGAATATGCCCCTAGTTTTGAACTCCCCTATCCTTGGCAAAAGACCTTTGCTGTTCACCTTATCAATGCCCCTCATAATTTTATAAACCTCTATAAGGTGACCTCTCAACTTCCTATGTTCCAGTGAAAAAATTCCCAGCCTATCCAGCCTCTCTCTATGACTTAAACCTTTCAGGTCGCGGCAATATCCCAGTAAAGCTTTTCTCAACACTCTCCAATTTATAATATCCTTCCTACAGGGCTACCAGAACTGTACACAGTACTCCAGAAGAGGGCTCACTAATGTCCTATACAACCTCAACATGCCATCCCAACCCCTCTACTAAATGGTCTGAGTAATGAAGGCAAGAGTGCTAAATGCCTTCTTAGTTAATACAAGCTAGCAGGATTACAAGTAATATAAATTTTGGTTTCACATCGTAGAATGTGTTATCTTCTGGTACCGATGATAGTGTAATTGGTGAAAGTTTTTATTAGATGGTGAGAAGTATCTTCCTCGAGAAATGCAAAATATGTTTAAAATAAACGAAGTATAAATGTAAGTCGTAGCAATGGAGAACAGATGAGAGCAGCAAGGCAGGATATAGTAATAGGAAACTTCGATACAATATTTGGAAGCAGCCTACTGACAATAACAACACAGACAGACCTTCTGACAAGCTTACCTCCGGATTCCTCCTTCACTGTATTAAGGGCCCGAGCCTTGCGGGAAACAACGTGGGCATGCAGTTTGAGGGCTGCAAAATGGCCCCACCTGCAAACCACATCCCTGAGGAAAAAGCAGACCCTCAAGCTAAACTGAATCTCCACATCATTTTGAGTATTTTATAGTTAACCTGGAAAATTTGCTAGACTTAGGGCTTTCAAAATTATACTCTTGATAGTTGTATTCATTTCTGAATTATCAAGCAGTTTATTTACTGCAAATATATGGCACAAAGGAAGATGCATTTACTGTAGATATGCGGCACAAAGGAAGATGCGCATGTGCAATGGCAATGGGTTTATCTATGTCTCCGGTCACAAAAAATGGCACCAGAAGTTACGTTGTACGGAAAGCACTCACTTGCTGTCACAGGAAGACAGAATACAACATACATTTTAAGCTCAGATTCACATAGTGCTTTAAGAAAAACCCTTGACATCACATTCATACAGACAGAAATTCTGATCAGAAGATCAATCCTTCCCATCCAGGAAAGGAAATGATAACTAGCATTAATTTTCACAATGTGCTGAAGTTTACCTCAAAGGACGTTTCAAGATGAGAGATCATGCAACATACCATTATTTTTAATGCATTCATGGAATGTGAGCATCACTGGCTGGATCAGCATTCATTGTTTCTCCAATCTGCCAGAGTCATACAGCATGGAAACAGACTCTTCAGTCCAACCAGTCCACACTGACCATGTTCCCAAACCAAACTAGTTCTTGTTGCCTGTATTTGGCCCATATCCCTCTAAAACTTTCCCTTTCAGGAATTTATCCAAACGTCTTTTAAACATTGTCACTTACCTGCATCCACCACTTTCTCTGACAGTTCATTTCACAAATGAACCACTCTTTGTAAAAAAGTTGCCCCGCATGTCCTTTTTAAATCTTTCTCCTCTTACCTTAAAATATGCCCCCTAGTTTTGAACTTCCCCACTTTAGGGAAAAGACCCTTGTCATTCATCTTATCTATGCCCCTCATGATTTAAAAAAAAATTAATAAAGTCACCCCTCAACCTCCTACACTCCAGTGAAAAAAAGTCCCCGTCTTTCCGGTCTATTTTTATATCTCAAACCCTCCATTCCCAGCAATATCTCAGTAAATCTTTTCTGAACCCTCTCCAGTTTAATAATATCCATTGAGAGTTGCCATTGAGGTGGTGGTGAGCTGCCTGTTTCCTACTGACTCCAGTTTTACAAAAGCTCTTATGCACTACCAGTCAAAAACTGCCTGGCTGTCAAAACACGGGCAGTCACGCTCACCTCCCCTTGTTTCAGATTTTCGGCAAATGCAGTTCTTTCAGGCTTTTTGTGTCTAGAATTCTTTATGCTTCATTAACAGCTCCCTCAACCTGACTTGCCACGTTTGGTGACTTTTTTCATTCACCCGTGGAACGTAGACATCAGTGGCTGGCCAGCATTTATTGCCCTTCCCTAGCTGTATTTGAACTGAGTGGCTTTCAAATACACTTTGGTTCCACAATTTTATCTCAGAGGCCAGTTGAGAGTCAACCACATTACTGTAGGTATGGAGTCACATGTAGGCCAGCCCAGGTGAAAATGGCAGATTTCCTTCCCCGAAAGACATTAAGGAGCCGGATAGCTTTTTCCAATAATCAGCAATGGTTTCACAGTCATTGGTAGATTCTTAAGGTTCAGATTTTTTTAATTGAATTCAAATTCTACGATCTGCCATGGCAGGGATTCAAACCTGGTTCCCCAGAACATTCACTGAGTTTCTGGATTAATAGTCGCAGTATTACCACGGGATCATCGCCTCACCATATGTAGGTACATACCCAGGTCATCTCTGCTCCTGCATTCCCTTCAGAGGTGCACCCCTTATATTATACGATCACATCATGTTCTTTGCGCCAAAATGTTTTACCTCACTTCTCCAAATTTAACTTCATCTGCTCTGTCCTCTAACTTGTCAACGTCCCTTGAGGATCTTCACTGTGTTCCTCATAGTTGACAATGCTTTCAAGCTTTTTATCATTCAGAAATATTGAAATTACTCCTTGCACACCAAGATCGAGATCATTTATACCAGGAAAACCAAGTGTTCCAATACCAATGGGGAACTGAATTACAAACCATCTTCTTGCCCAAAAAAAAAGCCGTTAACAATTACTCTCTGTTCCAATCCCTGAACCAATTTTATACCTACATTGCTACTGTCCCTTTTATTCCTTCAGCAAAAACTTCTCTCACAAGTCTATTGTGTCCACATATGCCACATCAACAGCATGGTATTTATCAACCCTGTGTTACCCCCTTGAAAGAAAAATTCCAGCAAGTTTTTTAGACATGACTTTCCCTTAACAAAGTTGCACTGGATCTTCTAATTTATCCAATATTTTATCCACATCACAACTGATGCTACACCAAATTATACTTTTTAAGAAGTTTCTCCAGAACTGAAGTTAAACTGACTGGCCTGCAGTTGTTGACCTTGTCATTAAAACTCTTTTTGAACAAGGACATAATGATTGCATTTCTTCCCATCACAGTAATTGCTGTTTTTTGGACCACAACTGTAAAGAGTTCTATGGGTTCAAGTCAATTGTTCAGCTCAAAGTTCGTCAGATGCCCTGCTAAACGTCAGATTTAAAACCAACTATTTCTGAAACCTGTACACACTTCTCTATGTGACCAATGTATAACCTGTGACAGCTAAGTCTTTTACTGCAGTAGATGAGTTTACCTGGACATTGAGGTTTTTTTTTTAAAGGCCTGATAAGATTATCTCCTAAGCAACATTTCTTTCAAAATACTTTCTTTGAGAGCAACCAGATTAGTTCTAACCTCTGTGTGGAGTTTGCACATTTTCCATGAGTCTGCGTGGGTCTCCTCCAAGTGTTCCGGTTTCCACCCACAGTCAAAGGTTGTGCAGGTTAAGTGGATTGGCCAATCTAAATTGCCCATAATGTCTAGAGATGATGATAGATCATAGAACTCCTGCAGTATGGAAACAGGCCCTTCGGCCCAACAACCCCACACCGACGCTCAGAACATCCCGCCCAGACCCATCCCCTATAATCCACCTAATCTATACATCCCTGGACACTATGGGCAATTTATCATGGCCAATCCACCTAACCTGCACATCTTTGGCCTGTGGGAGGAAACCGGAGCACCTGGAGGAAACCCGCGCAGACACGGAGAGAATGTGCAAACTTCACACAGACAGTTGCCCAAGGGTAGAATCAAACCCGGGTCCCTGGTGCTGTGAGGCAGCAGCGCTAACCACTGAGCCACCGTGCTGCCTATGTAGGCCAGGTGGATTAGCAATGGGAAATGCAGGGTTATAGGGATAGCAGGGTGGGTTTGGGTGGGATGCTCTTCAGAGTGTCAGTGTGGACTCGATAGGGCCAAATAGCCTGCTTCCACACTACAGGGGCCAACAGCATTTACCCCCATTTATTGCATAGCTGGTATGCTCAAAATAATTCTAAAATTTAAAAGGTGAGCACAAGGGCAGTGTGGATCAACAATACAATAGAATGAACTAAAACAGTGTCCAACTTCTAGACCACTGGGTGGGTAATTGTGAGACAGATGCACAACCAGAAACTATCACAAGTACTGGATTTCAGTGACCAGTTTTGAGAGAGCCAGAAGAAAAACTAGTGGCAATTTTATTTGCTGGGGATCTATAAAAGCACATAGTTTCAAAAACTGTGCACCCATAAATATACAAACTGTGTTGTAAGTCAATCAGGTCAGAATAATTCATTGCTAAAAACAGCACTATTCTTAATGGTCAAATGGTGGAGCAAATGCTGTTCTTTACAGCAATCTGAAACACCCTGTAAAGTGCCTGAATACTGCTGAAAACGCAGTCCTTTGCAGCATTTGAATGCTTATATTAATGCCACCCTTGGCAGTGTCGTGTCTCTAAATGGCATTGTATCGAAAAGCCATTATAATATTTTCCTTTTATTGTATTAGCATTTTATTGTGAAGCAGTCTTCAATGTAAACATGTTCACTGCAAATACTTGCTCTGAACAGCAACTATATTCTGCAGGTAGCTGAACTCTCATTCTTACCAATGTAAAGATATCAAGTAGCGGTCCCTAAATATTTACTTAGCTCCCAGCACTCTGCTGGTCCAAACCAACCCTCTGAAAAGCATCCCACCCAGACCCACTGCCTACCCTATCCTTGTAACCCTGCATTTCCCATTGCTAATTCACTTAGCATACACAACCATGAACACTATGGGCAATTTAACATGGCCAATCCACCTAACCTGCACATCTTTGGACTGTGGGAGGAGACTGGAGCACCCGGGGGAAACTCACGCATACACAGGCAGAATGTAAAAATTCCACACAGACAGTCGTCCGAGGATGGGATTGAACCCAGGTCCCTGGTGTTGTGAGGTATCAGTGCTAATGACTGAGCCACCATGCCTCCCCATGATAGCATAAGAGATTGCAATAGTCCAGCTCAGGGACATTGGATCTCTGTGACAAAACAAGTACATCTAGCTTCATATAGTAAAACATTCAGTAAGTTTATTGCCTGAGTAGTTGTTGCTGTGACATAGCAGTGATTCAGAACCATACCTAACCTTTCTCAAGTGCAATTTGTTCCTTAAATTAGGAGCATCCAGTTGGTTCAGCTGGCTGGATGACTGGTTTGCAATCCAGAATAATGCTTGTAGCATGGGTTCAATTTCTGCACCAGCTCAGGTTACTACGAAGGATTCTCCTCTCAATGTCTCCCCTCACCTGAGGTGTGGTGACCCTCAGGTTAAACCAACACCAGCGGTCTCTGTCTGAGAGAGCAGCCCTATGGTCCAGAGGGATAATGGTGACTTTACCAGCAATCCAAAAATCTAAAGGAGTCAGTAACCAATAAAAGGAAGGTGTAAAATAATTGGCAAAAAAAAACAGAGATGAGAAGAGAAGAATGGCTGATGAGTTATAATGATTTGGAATGCACCACCTGTTAAGCTGGCAGAAAAAGATTCAATAATAACTTTCAAAGAGAATTGTGTTAATACTTGAGGCGAACAAAATTAGACAGCATGGAGAAATGGAACTAATTCAGAGAGCTGTCATGGACTCAAGGGGCTGAATGGTCTATTTCTATGCTGTCTCATTATGTGATTTTATCTGTGACCATATTCTTTATTTGTTAATTTGGTGTTTGAACCTTGTAAGCCTGTCCAAAAATCGTCACATACAAAACATGTCAGCTAATTTGCAATGAAATAATGATCATATACTCTATTTTATGCTGTGTTGACTGAGAGATAAATGGTGGCCTGGGCCCCAGATAGAACTCCTCTGTTCTTCTTCAGAATAACACAATTGGACCTTTTACATCCACTGAAGCTAGTCAATGAGATTTTGGTTTAACATCACATATAAAAAAGGCAGCCCTCCAGCAGTGCAACACTCTCTCATGAGAGTGTCAGTTTTGATTTTGAGCTCAATTTGTGGAGTGGAACTTGACCTACAAACCTTGTAACTCAAAGACAAGAACGCTACCAACCGAGCCACAGCCAAGACAAGTCACTGGACTCAAATATCTCCAAAAAAGTTAACTGTTTTTCTCTCCACAAATATTGCCAGACCTGCTGGATTTCTCAAGTACTTTCTGTTTTCATAACAAATGCCATGTCCCTACCAGCAAATAGGAAACACAAATTCCATTCTAGATCTGATTAATACAGCCAGTTGAGCTATGAAGTTGTCTTCACGTGTTCCCACAATTTACAGAATTGCTTAATAAACAAATCAATGCTTCAGATTAAAGTACTGTACACAAGGTGCAATTTTTGCAAACTTAAAACATATACAGTCAAGTTTGTCCATATGGTTTAATGTGGCTTTTTTTTATTACATAAATATATTACTGCAGTATTCAATTTCTGCCCAGGTTTTAACATATGCCTGCAAAGGGTTGTCTTTTTTTTTCATTAGTTTTTGGCCTTAGTTAGGAAGCTGATCCGATTACACTCAGATGTTTTCTCACCAACCTGCTCAGAGATGTTACTACACACCTCTGGAGCAGATGGGACTTGAACCTGGGTCTCTTGGCACAGGAGTAAGGACACTGCGAATCAGTGAAATCAAGCACACCTTTCCAGTATTACTGGCATGTTCTTATAAACAGGCCAGGTTAATTGGGCAAAAAGTTTCATCTAAATGCAACAGTTTTTCCCATGTAATCTTTGTTGATAATGAGCAATATATTCGCTTCTTGCTGGATAAAGATAGGGTGTTAGTTTGGAAAAAAGATGCATATGTACATTAAAGGATTCTATTAGGGCTGTCATTGCTTCTAAGAATTTCCTTGCTTTGTGTTCGTATCAAATCCAGTATCCAGTATCAGGTCCAGTATCAAATGTGATATATCCCAGTGGTTATTTTTAAACTTCTAGGCAATATAATGCAACAGAATTAAAAGTGCAGATGGCACAAGTCTCAAAATTATATTACTAATCAATTATAGGTTAACTCCTTTGTGATCACTATGCATTTGCAGATTTACCATTCACTCTGATTTGATAATTAAATTCTAATCAGTTTCAGTATTTGAAACACTGAACAGAAGTGATCTTTGCCAATGCTGTATCAAATATTAGCCTTTTTTTGT
>NC_063334.1:40534543-40575165 GCF_021869965.1 Rhincodon typus
AACAAGACTGCATTTAAAAAAAGAGCTGGGGTAGCTCATCTCATTTGTGCAATTGGAATTCCTCATCATATGATTAATGAAAAGCATCTTGTGGCTGATGTTAGAGGGTAATCTGGAATTTGACTTTATTTGGGGAACATTCATATTAATTACATCATCCTTGAATGTGAACCTTATTGTTATATATTTTTAGTTGTGCACACAAATTCTAATTTGAAAAACTCCACAAACTCTGAAACCTCTTCAATCAATTTATAGTTCAGGCCAACAATACCAAGAAAATGGGGAAAATATCACATCAAGTGAGGGGAAATCATCTTTCATTATTATTCACCTCTTTTTTTTGAAGTGTAATGAGCTGTGGGGGGAGACTGAATAGGCTGGGGCTGATTTCCCTGGAGCATCAGAGGCTGCGGAGTGACTTTATAGAAGTTTGTAAAATCATGAGGGGCGTGGATAGGGTCAATGGCTAAGGTCTTTTCCCCAGAGTAGGGAAGTCCAAAACTAAGGGGCATAGGGTTAAGGTGAGAGGGGTAAGACTTAAAAAAGGGACATAGGGGCAACATTTTCACCCAGATGGTGATGTATATATGGAATGAGCTGCCAGAGATGGTGGTGGAGGCTGGTACAATGACAACATTTATGAGGCATCTGGATAGGTACATGAATAGGAAGGCCTTAGAGGGATATGGGCCAAATGCTGGCAAATGGGACTAGATTAATTCAGGATATCTGGTTGGCACGGACAAGTTGGACCGAAGGATCTGTTTCTGTGCTGTACATCTCTAACGTGAATGAATGCCTTATGTAGGCTCTTCTTTGTGTAAAACAGCAAGGAAGATAAACCGATATGCACACACCACGTACTAGTGGCTAGACTTGTCTAGCTCATCCTTTGTGCTTAAACAACTCTAAAATAAATAATTCAAAGAATCACAAAGTTGTTACAGAGCAGAAGGAGCCCATTCAGTCCATTGTGTTCACACCAACTCTCTGAGAATTTTGACTTGGTGCCATTTCCCCTGCAATTAATGCAAATAAACCTCCTTTAAACACTTGGATGTTCTGGAAAATCAGGATACAGGTATTTTCTCTCAAAATGTGCTTAAATCCAGATTATGCAGAAACTTGGAGTTTTAATTGAAGTGCTATGCATTTTATTAAAAAAATACACAATTAAAATGAACTTTCCTGGATTTCACTGGGCAGTAATGGGTGCTGGGCTTAGAAACATCAAAACATAGAAAATAGGTACAGGGGTAGGCCATTCGGCTCTTCGAGCATGCACTACCATTCAACATGATCATGCAATCTCTGTATTCCATTCCTACCCTCTCCCCATACCCACGGATCCCTTTAGGTACACAGGCCACGTCCAGCTCCCTCTTGAATATATCCAATGAACTGGCCCCAACCGCTTCCGAACAGAGAGAATTCCACAGGTTCTCAAATCTCTGTGTGAAGAAATACGTCTTTATATGAGATTCCACCCCTCATTCCAGCAAGTACAAATCCAGTCGATCCAGTCTTTCCTCATATGCCAGTCCTGCCATCTCAGGAATCAGTATGGTGAACCTTCAGTGGATTCCCTCAACAGCAAGAATGTCCTTCCTCAGACTCGGAGGCAAAACTGTACACAACACTCAAGGTGTGGCCTCACCACGGCCCTGTATAACTGCAGCAAGACATCCATACTCCGATACTCAAAATCCTCTCATTATGCCATTAGCTTCCTCACCGCCTGCTGCACCTGCATGCCAACCTTTCGTAACTGTTCCACCATGACATCCAGGTCTTGTTGCACCTCATTTTTACCTAAACTGCCACCATTCACATAATAACATGCCCTCCAGTTTTTCTGACCAAAGTGGATAAACTTGCATTTATCCAAATTATATTGCATGTGCCAAGTATATGCCACTCGGCCAGTCTGTCCAAGTCACCCCGCAGCTTCTTAGTATCCTCCTCACAACACACACTGCCAGCAAACTTAGGTGTCATCTGCAAATTTGGAGATATGGCATTCAATTCCTTCATCCAAATTGTTAATGTATATTGTTCACAGCTGAGGTCCCAGCACTGAGCCCTGTGGTACCCCACTTTTCACTGCCTCCCACTCTGAAAAAAACCCGTTTATTCCAACTGTCTGCTTCCGGTCTGCCAAGCAATTCCCTATCCAGGTTGATACATTACCTCCAGTACAACAAGCTTTAATTTTCTTTACTAATCTCTTGAGTGGAACCTTGTCAAAAGCCTTTTGAAAGTCCAGATACACAACATCTAGTGATTCATTACAGTCTGCTCTACTGGTCACATCCTCAAAAAATTCCAGAAGATTTGCCAAGCATGATTTCCCTTTAGTGAATCCATGTGGACTATAGGACCGATTCTGTCTCGACTTTCCAAATGCTCAGTTATTACATCCTTAGTGATTGACTCCAGCATTTTTCCCCACCACCAATGTCAGGCTGACCAACCCATAATTCCCCTTTTTCTCTCTCCTTTTTTAGAGGGAGGAGTTACATTAGCTACCCTCCAGTCTATTGGAACTCTTCCAGAGTCTACAGAATGCTGGAAAATGATCACCAAAGCATCTGCTATTTCTAGGACTACTTCCTTAAGTACTCTGGGATGCTCAGCATCAGACTCTGGGGATTTATCGGGTTTTAATCTCATCAATTTCCTCAATACCATTTCTTGACTAATAAGGATTTCCTTTAGTTCCTCCTTCATGCTTGACCCTCTGTCCCCTAGCATTTCCTGAAGGTTATTTGTGTCCTTCTCAGTGAAGGCAGATCCAAAGTATTTGTTCAACTGGTCTGCCATCTCTTTGATGTCCATCATGAATTCACCTGATTCTAAGTGCAAGGGACCTACATTTGACTTGACCAGTCTTCTTCTCCTCACATATCTATAGAAGCTTTTGCAGTCAGATTTTATGTTTTCTGCAAGCTTATTCTCGTATTTTCTTTTTCTGAATTAAACTCTTTGTCCTCCTCTGCTGAATTTTAAATTTTTCCCAGTCCTCAAGTTTGCTGCTTTTTCTGGCAAATTTATATGCCTCCTCTTTGGCTTTAATACTGTTCCTGATTTCCCTTGTTAGCCCTGGTTGAGCAACCTTCCCTATTGAACTCTTACGTCAGACAGGGATGTACAATCGTTGAAGTTCATCCACGTGTTCTTTAAATGTCTGCCATTGCCACTGTCAACCCTTAAGTATCCTTGACCAGTTTATCCTAGCCAATGCAGCCTCATACCATCAAAGTTAGCTTTCTTGAAGTTCAGGACCCAAGTTTCAGATTTAATTGTGTCACTCTCTATCTTAATGAAGAAATTCTACCATATTATGGTCACCCTTCACCAAAGGATTTCGCACCACAATGTTGCTAATTAATCCTCACTCGTTAAACAATACCCAGTCTAGGAGGCCTCGCTCTCTAGTTGGTTCTTCAAAATATGTTGAGGAAACCATCCCTCATACATTCCATCGCATGGCTATCAGTTTGGTTAGCCCAATCAATATGTAGATTGAAGTCACCCATAAAAACTGCTGTACCCTTACTGCATGCATCTCTAATTTCCTGTTTGATACAGTCTCCAACATCACAACTACTGTTCGTTGATCTGTATACAACTCCCACTAACGTCTTCTCTCCTTTGGTGTTCCGCAGCTCCACCCATACTGATTCTACATTATCCAGGCTAATGTCCTCTCTTACCCTTACTACTGTGTTAATTTCCCCTCCTTAACCAGCAATGCTACCCCACCCCTTTCCTTCCTGTCTGTCTTTCCTGAAAATTGAATAACCCTGGACATCCTTGGCCACCCTGGAGTCAGGTCTCTGTGATCACAATTACATCATATCTATTAAGAACTGTGTGCACAGTTAATTCATCTACCTTACTACAAACGCTCCTCACATTGAGACACAAAGTCTTCAGGCTCTTTTATTTGACATGTATTGCCTTTTTGGAATCATTGTGAAAAGTGGCCCTTTTTGATTTTTGTCTTTGGTCTCTCTGCCTTTCACTTCTTCTCTGTTTTGTCATATGAATGCCAGTCTACTCTGGTGTCTCCTTAACCTAACCCAATTGGCTCAAACCATCTGATCTGAGATTTGGCACAATCCTGGATGGCCTTTGTAACATAGCTGCTGGCTTTGACAGAGTGCACTTGTGCTTCAAAGGCACCTTGCCTAATTGTCAAGATTGCATGTTGTAGTGGCATGGCTAACTCTGATGACTGTGCACTGGAAATCCTCTCTTTCTCCATTTAATTACTGCATGCGACCTCATCTAGCTTCATTGATCAATTATTGAAAGCATTTTGCAAGGAATGTCCTTCAATATCATATTAGATTGAGTTGGATTTTCTGATGTGTTATTGAAGTCAGATTAATTCAGAATGAAGATGCTATGTCGAGATAAATTTAACAGGTACAAGCAAATGTTAGGGGACAGTGCCCAAGTGATTTTGTCCCAGTTTTGTTACGGAATTACAAAGAAGCTGACTCTTGATTGCCACTGATGGAGGTTTCTATGTAGTGAATAGCACAAATTCCTCAACCCTTCCATTTAACCATGGATGCTTTTAGTGCATAAATAGTCAAATCTCAGGGATGATTGCCATTCTTCCAAATCCTGTTCAAACAGCGCATTTATTTTTGTGAAGCGATCTAAAACCTGAAAAAAAAAAACTGTCTCCCTTTCAAAATGATGTGACAATATCATTTCCTTGCCAAGGTAATGATGCAAATTTTTTAATGTTATATTCAGCATAGATGTTGCTTTTGCTCTCGCTCCTGCAGGCATTTGCATGGTAATTTTAAATGAATTGTCTACTGAAACAAGGATATATTTTAGCGTAACAAGGATTAAGAAAAATGCTCAAATACATTTAAGTCCTCAGGCAGAGCTAATGGAAATCAGTAAATGAAGACTGCAGTTAATGGTCTGAACACAATAGAAATATTGTTGTAAATTCTATTAACAAAACCCATTCCGAATTGCCAGATGTGCCTCAGGTTAATCAAGCTATCTATGATTGTTAGGCTTTGGCCTGAAGGGAGTCAAGGTATTAAGTTTTGCATGGTTGACTACGGGGTGCTACCTAGTGATCAGGGAAATATTACTTGGTACCTTTTATATTTTAGGGTTCAGTTGAGACAAAAATGGCATGAGCAATCAAGAAATCCGCACGGCAAAGAATTTTTTGCTGACAGTTTTCAAAGAAATGTCTGTTAAATGAATACAGCTCTCATTAGGAAGGCAAATCTGCCTCAAGAAACTGAAATAAAGGAAATGAAGCAATATAAAATTAAGCAGTCAGCAAAACAGTTATGTCATTCCAGAACACAATGCAGAACGTTCGAAATACTATACGCTCGGACACTGCCAAATTACAGCAAGACACAATTCAAGGGCACACCTTAGTTCACAAGAGTTCAGATGTTAATGATTCAGTTATGACACTCGCAAACCAGCACAGTCTCTCTAAGTCTCCACATTTACCCAAACGAAAGCAACGAACTGCAGATGCTAGAAACTTGAAAGTAAAAAATACAGAAACTGCCAGAGAAACTCAGCAGGTCTGGCAGCGTCTGTGGAGGCAAAAACAGATTTAACGTTTCAAGTCTGTACAATTCTTCTGTAGATTTTCTGAATTATCCAGAATTAAATGGTGATACTGAGAAGCAATAATTTCTGTAAAACATTGTTTCTCTCATCTACGCAACACATATGTGCTACTTCAGCATTAACTAGTAAGAAATTAAATCTCAAGAAACCACAAAGTGACTGTCGCTGCAGTTCTACCCTTAAAAGATTATATATCAGAGACACCAGTTTTGCGATTGTACACAAAGGACACTCTGTTTCAATTAAGATGCTTTAGGCTAGCTCCAATAATTAGAAAGTTGGCATCTATTAGATGGGGGTGTTGATAAATCTCAGAGGGCAAGCTAATATTATTTGGCAGAACCTACCATCAATGCTGATTAAACCTCATCATTATAAATTGCATTTTGGGACATTATGAGCTCTCCTTGTTAGTTTTTTCTGTCGAATTAAGTCACTGAGAGCAAAATATGGGACTTTTCTCTCTAGATTTGATTGTGTTTTCATTGGGTTATGATTGATTATTACTCAAATAATTTCAGGACACTGGCTGATCAGAACAATTGAAAAACTGAGGAGGGCTGCAGTAAATTACATGAAAAATCTTGCACAGAGGACAAATGATTGACAAATCAATGTCAGCATAGATAAATGAGAGGCAATACATTATCATGGGGAGAATTTGAAAATCAAGTATTACTTCACGGGATAGAGGAACAAAAGGATCTCAGAGTAAAATATATCAATCACTAAAGGTTCTGCCACAGGTTCACAAAGTCATAAGAAAAAATCAAAACGAGCAACAGACTTTATTTTCAGATGGACAGAATTAATAAATGTGCAATTTATGCTAAACCTGAATTGAACTTTGGTTAGACTACACAGGAGAGAAATGTGAAGAGTTTTAGTTTCCATATATTGTAACTGGGAAGGCTGCAAAGAAAATTTACAAGCAGAATACCAGAAATGTGTGGTTATACACATCATAAAGGAGTTGACAGTATGGGCTCTCCTCTCTCTTGACAAAAATTAGACAGAAGGGGTTACTTAATAGAGGTCTTCAAAATGATGAAAGGTTTCAACAGATTGGATACAGCGATAAGGTTCGCACTTATGGAAAGGATTCTAACTAAAGGATAACAACACAAAATAATCCTAAAACAAATTCAGAAGAAATATCAAAAGAATGTGTGACTTGGTACCAATCAAATAGTTGAAGCAAATAGGGCGGGTTCATCTATGGGGAAACTAGGTAAGCGATTCCTAGGGCAGCAAATTTGGAAAGATAGGAAGAGGAGAGAGAGTGAATAAAACTCTGGTATGGATTTGTTCAATCGAATGGCCTGTTTCTATGATGGAGGTCCTACAAAATTTCATGCAAGACCATTCTAAAGATTGCAAAATAACAAAGGACTGCATTGAGGACAACCTGTATGGAAGGTTAATGGACGCCAAGGAATAATGAACAGAGAAATGGATATGTGAAAGTTCATACAGAAAGAAGGCATATACAAGAGTAATGTGCTGAGAATAAGAGACACCAGAAATTATATGCGACAACAAGGTGTAGAGCTGGATGAACGCAGCAGGCCAAGCAGCATCAGAGGAGCAGGAACGCTGACGTTTCAGGTTTGGACCCTTCTTCAGAAATTCTCCAGCATCGGCAGTTCCTACTATCTCTGTAGAAATTATATGCGGTTGTGTTTACTCTGAGAACAATGGGTTGTTTTAAGGAATTATATAGCAAACAACAGATTTTTGCAATTCACTCCTTAGAAAACAAAAACTATCTAGCAATAATGTGAGACACTGGATCTCTGGAAATGGCTGCATAGATAACAACGGATACCCAAGAGTGATGACATGGGGTGCATAGTTACATAAATAACAACAATGTCTCAGTGTTTCTACAAAGACCACAGTTAACCAGGATTGATTACAGAGCGAGCAGTGAATATTTGGGAAGTGCTACACTTAAAGCAAGGTATTATCAGACAGCAGCCTCACTTTACATCTTACAAATCTATAAGCTACACGTAAAATCATCAAACTCAGTCATGTTTATAGATCTCAAATTGTGAATTTAATGGAAGTGGAGGCATGGTGGCTCAGTGGTTAACATTGCTGCCTCACAGTGCTTTGAACCCGGTGTCGATTCCACACTCGGGTGAATGTGTGGAGTTTATGCATTCTCCCCGTGTCTGTGTGGGTTTCCTCCAGGGTTCCGGTTTCCTCTCGCGATAGGTGGATTGGACATGCTAAATTGCCCATAGTGTCCAGGGATGTGCAGGCTAGGTGGATTAGCCATGGGAAATGCAGGGTTACAGGGATAGGGGGTGGTCTGGGAGGCATACTCTTTGGAGGGTTGGTGTGGACTCAATGGGCCAAATAGCCTGCTTCCACATTGTCAGGATTCTATGAAAAACTGGTAGAATTTGAATTAAGGCCATCAATTGCTATCAGCTGTCTCACATCTAAGACAAATGGTGACTGAAAACAAAAAGTACTGGAGATCACAGCAGGTCAGGCAGCATCTATGGAGAGAAAGCAAGCCAATGTTTTGAGTCTAGACAACTCTTCAGAGTCAAAATGCTCTAGTGTACTATTAAAGGGCCCTCTTATGGCACAGTGGTAGTGTCCCTACTCCTGGACTAAGAGACCTGGGTTCAAGTTGCACCTGTTTCCAAGATGCATAATAACATCTACAAACAGATCATTTCAAAATGTTGGTTAAATAAAAATATTTCTTATCTACCATTTTAAGTTGGGGTTGAAGAGCGCATTGTCAGAAACTAGTTTCCCATTACACATCACGTTCACAGATGCCATTCAAGGAGGATTAATAAATTTGCTATCAAGAAACAACCTCCAGTTACCTTCCAGAATCGAGATGGTAAGTGTCTCATGTTGTACCTTTACTGCAATATGGAGAGGGATAGAGAAATGAGAAAACACATCAGTTAGATGTAATCTGCACTACTAATTGTTAAGGGCCATAAATCCATACACTATTCTCATCATAAAGGGAGTCACAGACTTCAAGTATTGATTTTCTAAATGTAAACAATGGGCATTTCCAGGCTGATTTTGGATGCACTGGCAATTCTGATGCAAATTGCACCTGCCTCAAGAAGTGGCTGCTCCCACCAGTTTCCACCCAAAATTCCTTGTACATTGACAAACAAGATCTGCCACAAAGCATGCCAACTAGGCAGCTTTTTCCAAACGTAACTTTCCAATAAGAATTTCAGCTGTAAAATTATTCCTTGTTTATTTAAGAACGGCAACTTGACAAAGTCTGATCTATACAGCTGAAAAACATTTTAAAATACAGTGTCTATTCCACCATCTGTCTCAAACAAATTCCAAATTATGAAAAATTTCTTTTACCAGTAATACAAAACTACTTTCCAACTAGATTCCTGTACAGCAATCAGTTCCTAAACTTTCAAAATATAACTTTCAGCACAAGATACACTGTCCCCAAAAATAACAGTTTTGTTTTGGGAATCTTCCGAAGACATCTCATCAAGCTCAATTAGTGGAAACTTCAAATACTAATTAATTCACCCTGGGCATATGGCCAATTTTGCGCTAGGAACAAGCTCTGTCCCCAGTGTTTAGAAAACAAAACCAAAAGATTGCAGAAACGTCATGTGTGCTGGGCCCAACTTCCACTTTAAATACCACAATCTCTTGGTTGCACCTAGAACAAAGGAACTGCATCTATTTTTTTTTCTTTATTCATTCACACAATGAGGGTGTCGCTGGCCAGGCAACATTTATTGCCCATCCCTAATTGCCCAGAGGGCAGTTAAGAGTCAACCACATTGCTGTGGGTCTGGAGTCACATGTACACCAGACCAAGTAAGGATGGCAGTTTCCTTCCCTGAAGGACATTAGTGTACCAGGTGGGTTTTTCCAACAATCAACAATCAACAATGGATTCATGGTTATCAATAGACTCCTAATTCCAGATATTTATTGAATTCAAATTCCACCATCTGCCGTGGCAGGATTCAAACTCAGGTCCGCAGAACATTATCTGATTCTCTGATTAATGGTCCAGCAATAATATCATGAGGCCATCACCTCAAAAAAGAAGCACAATCGAGTGGAACCTCCAGCCTTCACCTGTGGTAAAACAGTAACCTGTGTAAAACTGTGAAATAATGTAGCATCTGTGCTATCTGAGAATGGTGTAATTGATGTATTGAGAGGTTCAAGCCATTTATTAGACTGCAAAGTTTTATGGTTCAGTTAAAGCCATGGATTTGAGTGAGGCAAAGTCTTTACACACTCGGTTTTTACCTTGTTCTTATTGGGATGGAAGGGCTTAAAACTGATAATATCAAAACACATTCTCTACTTAATAACAAGCATAAACACGAACTGAAGCAGCTTGTGAAAATCAGATATAACTGTCTTCATAATAGCCAGAATCAAAAGTTGCTCACATAATGCATTGAGATTAATTAGGATTATTTATTTTTTAAAGCAACCAACTCGGACAGGTTATCACACACCCTCATTGTAGGTGGGACTTGAAACTGGACTTTCTGGCTCAGAGGTCAGGAAGGTACCCTGCACCACAAGAACCCTAAGGATTATTTGTAGCTGACACTCACACTTATCGGACGACAGAATCCAAAATCCCAGTCTAAAGAGTGGAACAAAACAAAATCCTCACAGACTGTTCTGCATGCTCAGACAAACCAAATTTGATTCAAGCAAAGAGAAGCTGCAATGGGCTCCACTAATCCGATGGAACTGTCAACAACTGTGTGAAGTTATTTCCATTTAAATGATTCAAGCAAATTCTCACACATTAAAGTTGCGGAATCTAGACGAGTGGAAAGAATCACACTTCAATATTTTTCCTTCATGTTTCAGATCACCATTTTAGTCAAATATGTCTCTGCAACAATTCATAGGAAATGCGACTTGAAATATTTGAGCAATTGTGCCCCTACATGGTCTTTTGGCCCCTATAGTGCTTCACCTTATTTCAGGTAACTTTAGCTCATGTAAATATAAAAATCAGCATTTAAGACTCTCTTGGACCTGTTGGAAAACTGAATGCTGTGGATATAAATTAGTAAATTGTGAAAATGTCTATGAGTTTGTATCACCAGCTCTGTGATACCCTTCCAACACGAAAAGAGCAGGACAACAGTTTACATATTAAGCTTAATTAAATCACAGACTTCATATATCAAAGCTTTCAGCCAGTAAATTTAAATTTGATGTATAAATTCTGTATTTCATTACATGATCAGAAAGCATATGTAGAATATTCTCTGAGCATGGTATCATAATCACCAATCTGTCAGTTTCCAGATGTGAGTGTATTATTGTGCTTCCAGGGACTTGGCAGAAGGCATTTGATGCATTTGTTCCTGATATAATTTACTTCAGAAAACTATTAACTTTCAAGCGAATTCCAACTGTAGACACATTGATTTATTCTATGCCATTATGGGAAAAAATTTCATCTATTCCTATTATATCTACCCAACTGGAGGTGCCAATAAATACCGAATGCAGTATCAGATTTAGAAGGTTAAACATTGCTCCTTTGTAGTTAATGGCCTCAGACTTGCTGAGGGAGCAATTGCACACTGGACAATGAACCTGTCCCCAGTTCTGGTGGATTCTCAGTGTGTTGCATGCTTGCTTCTAAATCAGAAGGTTAGATCACAGGACATAGCAAGAGAGATAGGCTATTCAGCCCATTGAGTCTGCTCCACATTCAATGAGATCATGACTGCTCTGAATCCTTGACTCCATTTCCTTGCCTTTTGCCCATAACTCTCAATTCCCTGCTGAGAAAGAATCTGCACCTCAATCTTGATTATAATTAATGATCAAGCCTCAACAGCCCTCTGTGGAAAAAGTTCCACAAATTGATAACCTTCTGAGAGAAGGAATTCCTCTTTATCTCTATTTTAAATATGTGATCTCCCCTTGATATGAGATTATACTCTCTGGTCCTACAGAGTCTCCCACAAGGTGAAACAATCTTTCCGCAACCAGCCTTTCAAGTCCCCTAAGAATCTTGTATTTAGTAAAGTCACCTCTCATTCTTCTATGTACAAGCCCAATCTATTCAATCTCTTCTCATTACACAGTCCCTCTGTACCCTAATAGCAGCTTAGTGAACATTTTCTAGACTGCCTCCAATGCCAGTACATTTGATCTTAGATAAAGGGCCCAAAACTGTTCACTGCATTCCAGCTGTGGTCTGACTGGTGTCTTGTCTACTTTTAGCAAAATCTCCCTACTGTTATACTCCATTCTCTTTGAAATAAAGGCCAGCATTCTAATTGCCTTCCCTATTACCCACTGCACTTGGATGCTTGTTTTTTGTGATTCATGGACAAGGACTCCCAAATTTTTGTTGGGATACTCTGAGGTTCGGTGTGGACTTGTCGGGCCAAAAGGGCCTTTTTCCACACTGTAGGGATTCTATGATCAATGAATATTTATTGTACATAGCTGTTGCCATCCTGAAAATGCCCCCTTATCTAAATTTTCTGTATTCTATTAGAAAATCAAACCTCTATGCTAATATGACACCTTCAACATCATGGTCTTTTATCTTATTTGATAGCTTAATGTGTGGAACCTCATCCAACATCTTGTGAAAATACAAATATATTACAACCATTGCTTCCCCTTTATCTAGCCTGCTTGTTACCTCCTCGAAAGAACTCTAATAAATTTGTCAGGCATGATCTCCCTTTAATGAATCCATGCTCACTGTGCTTGATCATACTGCACATTTCCAAATGCTCTGCTATTATATCATTTACAATAGACTCTAACACTTGCCCAGTAACAGACCAACTCCAGGATATCAGGGTACAAATCAAAGTTTACTCTCAAGCACTTAAGAAGCTCTGTGTTGCCAAGAGTGTCACCATTTCAATGAGACATTAAACTGAGACTCCCATCTGCATGCTTGGATTTATGTAAAAGGTCCAAAGACACAAGTTTAAAGAAGAACAAAAGAGTTACCCCTGGTTTCCTAGTCAACAACATGACAGAAAAAATATAGTCTGGTTATTATTACACTGAGAATTTGCTGAGCAAATATGAACTTCTGTGGTTCCAAAATTACAACAGTGGCTCCACTTCAAAAGTACTTCCTTAGCTCTAAAGTACCTTGAAATATTTGGTGGTTGTGAAAAGCATAACAAAGATTTAAACTTGATTTTTTTTCTGCCACATTTTGACTGGCTAAATAAATTCCAGTTGGGAGAGCCATGGACAGTACTCATTCATCTGTCCATGATAAGGAGGTGTCCAACAAACACCTGTTCCCCTGAGAAATTTCTTCCCCTACTCCCTTCAAATTCCTCACTGGAACTGACACAGCCAGGACCTCAGTCTGTTCCCATTAGTCAAAGGGTCAAGAACAAGACGGCAAACTTTTAATGTGAAAGGCAGACAGTGGACTCTGCATCGCCAACAATCATCTACCAGTTGGAAGCATAAGCTGGTATTTTAGTTTGTGCCTACATATTTATTTCTCAATTGCTGCTGGAGCTGTGGAAACTGTTACGTGATTTGAAGTAACTGCTTGTTTTTATATAGTGTACTTCACAACTTATGTTCACATCTCAATGCACTTTACAGCCAATTTAAAAATTCAGTTGTGTGGTAAATGTTGTTTATACACAGTAAGTTTACATAAAGTGCAATGACTAGCCAATTAATGTGCTCTCAATAGCATTGGTTGAGAATTGTTGGCAACAACACCAGGTGAGCTCCCCTGCTCAGCTACATCCACCTGAACAGGCAATCACAAAGTTTTCATTTCATATTGTTTGAAAAAATGCCTCAGACAATGAGGTACTCAGTCAATATTGGAGCTTACGTGGCACCAGGAATCCCAACTAATTACAGACCTCTTTTACAATAAATGAAACATTTTCACTCAGATCTTGTAATTAGTCTACTCGACCACCGATGTGATGGAAGGGATCGCTTACAGTGCAATCAAGTGGCATATGGCCAGCAGCAATATGCACGCTGACGTTGAGTTTCAGTTCAGTCAGGGCCATTCAGATCCCGACATGAGGTTCACCACGGCCTTCAATTTGTCACGGCAACCTTTGTCAGCTGAAGAAGAGCTTGTGTGAAGGCCAGGACCTAGAACACAGCATCAAGCACGTGGTCTGTAAATGAAAAGTTTCCATCCTACATGACTCACAGACATGGACCATGCACAGCAGGCATCTCAAAACTCTGGAGTGTTACCACTGTTGCTGCATCCACAAGGTCCTGTAAATCTTTTTGCAGGCTAGCAAGAATGTGCTAGCTCAGGCTAACAACAAAGGAATAACCATGCTCACACAACTCCACTGAGCAGCCATGCCATCCAGATGACAAGCATGAGATTCCCAAAACAAGCAACACAGAAGGAGGGCAAAGGCAACACTACTCAGATATTCACAAATCCTCCTTGGAAAAAGTGCAACAGCTCCATCAGCACCTGGGAAACCCTGGACCAAGACTGCCTGAGGTGGAGGGAAAACATCCCAGAAGAATCTGCATATCTCCAGTCTCATCACCAACAGTAATCTGAAGTCAAGCATCAGAGAATGGAGCACAAGGCGACCCCCTCACACTCCCGCTGCCCAATCACTGTCTGCTCCATCTGTGACAGTGTAGGTCATGCAGTGGCCTCTTCAGTCTCCCGGGAATTTTTTTTTTAGCATGGAAGCAAATTGTCCTCAATCACGAGGGAATGCTAAAGAAGGTCCAAACATGAACAAAAGTGCTAAACTCTATAAGGGAGGTGAGAGCAACCACCTTGATATCAAGGCAGCATTTGACGAAGCGTTGCATCAAAAACTCTCAGCAAGATCCACTACAGCAACTCACCAAGGCTCCCCTCCAAAAGGAGCAGTGAAAGAAGGCTGTCTACCCTCACTTTGTCAAGGATAAATCTGGGGTCGGTGATAAATGCTAGCCTAACCAGAGAAATCAACATTTCAAACATCAATTTTTTTTGAAAATTATTTTAACTTGGACATTAGAATTAAGCCTTTGGCTTTTACTAACTTCATTGTGCTAAACTTTAGACACAGTGACTGCACTTTTAATGTATGCTCATTGTTACAATAATAAAAGGAAACTTACAAAATCTCAATGATTGAGGAGAGGAATAAATCCCTTAATTATTTAAAAAGTGATGAAGCTGTTATGAAAATACACAGGGGCAACCCTTAGATTTGTCCAAACATTCCACAACTAACATTGGAACTCTACCAACTGTCAAAGGTACAGCTCAGATGATGTGATAAGAGCAACTTTAAAAACTTGGGAATGTAAACGAATAGATTTTATGTTTAGATAGCTCTGTTGTCCAGACAATACTGTTGAGACATGTTCCAGTTCCAGTTCTAGAGTTTGAGCTACAAGACCATTCCACTGAGACCTAATAGCCAGATCATTCAAGGTCAGTCTAGTCAAAGGACAATGAGACTTAGGACTTTCCCGGCAGGAATGAGGAGACTGCAGAACCTAGTACAGCCCTTGAATCGTTTAAAGATGAACAAGAACTAGACTAGCAGATTTCACTATTCTTATTCATTTTGTTTATCAAAAGGCCAGATGAGGTTTTCAAATCAAAAGCAGTATTTACAATTATGGATGTCTACAAGCACTTTGGTTCATTAATATCATTACCTCTCCATTACAAACACGGAGGAGTATTTTGTACTATCTTCATACATTTTAAACCTTTTGTAGATCTAGTAAACATGGAGGTTGACATCAAAAGCTTTCATCTGATTTGTGCAAGTTTACAATTTCTTTCAATCAGCAAAATCAGCAATACATTAATATATACTCAGTATTTCCCTGGCCTTTTCCAAGGCATTTCTATCTGCCAATAAATGAATTGTTCAGCTACATCTTCAACAAAAGCTTACAAACAGATGTTCTGGAATTACTACTGAAATCAGCACCAAAGTGATGCCTTTAACCCTGTCTGCCGAGCAGGCTTTGGTGCTGCTTCCCTCTCTCTCTCTTTCTCTCTCTCTCTCTCATTGAATTTTTCTCAATCCCTGGTAGCACCATTTTCATTTAGCATCCATGAGAAATGGAATGGAGGGTCTAGTTCAGGGTCAGAGTTAGCAACAGGAAGTCACTGGGCAACTAGAGCTAACCCCAGATTTGTAGATAGGGACTGAAGACCAATTCCATGCAATATTTGGGCCTCCTGGTTTAGTTGACACTGCTGAGTCCAATTGTGGAAACAGACGCACAACAAAATCTTTAAATTTTAATGCAAGTTCAGACCATTCCTAATAATTCAAATACAAAAACAAAATACTGGGAATCTGAAGTAAGAGGAGAAAATGCTAGAAATGCTAGAAATAACAACAAGCCCATGGCAGGCGCCATCTCCCTTGCCCTACACTCATCCCTGGAACATCTGGGTAATAAGGATATCTATGTCAGTCTTGAACATACTGGCTACAGCTCCACCTTCAGCACTATAATTCCAACCAAACTAATCTCCAAACTCGGAGACCTAGATCGCTGCTCCACCCTCTGAAACTGGATCCTCGAATTCCTGACACACAGACCGCAATCAGTGAAGACATACAACAGCACCTCCTCCACGACAATCCTCAACACAAAGATGCGCAGTTATCCCCTATTGTACTCCCAGTACACTCATGACAATGTGGCCAAATGTCGTCCAAACTCCATCTACAAGTTTGCTGATGACACCAATGTCATAGGCCAGGTATCAAAAAATGACGGGACAGAATACAGGAAAAGAGATACAGTGCTTGGTGACATGATGCAAAGACAACAATCTCTCCCTCAACGTCTGCAAAACAAAAGAGCCGATCATCAACAATCTGTCCTGAACCACTCACATTGATGCAACAATCAAGAAGGCACAACAATGCTTCTTCTTCTTCTGGAGGCGAAAGCAATTTGGCATGCCTGCAAGGACTCTCATCAACTTTTATTGATGCACCATAAAAGGCATTCTACCTGAATGCATTACGGCTTGGTAAGTCAACTGCTCTGCCCAGGACCATAAGAAACTAAACAAAGTGGTGAACACAGCCCAGTCCAACATGCAAGCCAACTTTCCGACGATTGCCTACATCCGCACTTCTCGATGCCTCGGAAAGGCAGCCAACATGATCAAAAACTCCTGCCACCTTGTTATAATCTCTTCCAACCTCTTCCATCGGGAAGAACATACAAAAGCTTAAAACACACATACCAAAAGGCTCAAGGGCAGCTTCTTCTCCACAGTTATTAGACTTCTGAATTTGAAATCTAATGTTGATCTTGACTTTTGTGCACCTTCTTTGCAGCCATTACCTTGTATTCCTCGCTCTGTTCAATCACCCTATGATCTTTCTATGTTATGATCTGCCTGTACCACACACAAAACAAAACTTTGCAATGTACTTGGGTACATGTGACAATAATAAATAAAATCAAATATTCAGCATGCTTTGAAGAGAGAAAAAGAAGAAGGTCACTGACTTGAAAGGCTAACTTATTTCTCTCTCCAAAGGTCCTGAGCAAATCTGATCTTTCTTTTCCTAATAATGGTAATTAAGCTGTGTAAAACGTAGGAAATTGCTTCAAAGTTGATAAGTTGAATCAAGAGTGTATATCAGAAACCCCCCCCTCCCTTATCCTGTTGAAATACACTAAACAGGGCCGATGATCTTGGCCCTGTTCTAAGGAAGGGTCACCAGACCCGAAACGTTAACTCTATTTTCTCCTTCACAGATGCTGCCAGACCTGCTGAGCTTTTCCAGCAACTTTGTTTTTGTTGCCCATGATCTTGCCACTTAAATACAACATTGACCAGTTACAAAGTGTCTGCATGCCTTCCACTCTTACCTAATGCTCATATCTGTGGAAAATGATGGGTGGGAAATACCCATTAATTTACTTCATTCAACTTCGTTTTTGATAACTGCAATGTGGTAATATTTTATCAATGGGACTCAAGAGGCTTATCCCATCAATGGCAGGTTGAAAGCAAACCAAATAAATTATGCAACTAGATAATAATAGATTGCAGTGCCACATTTCTCTAGATTTATGTTACAGGGCATGTTACAGGACCTCAAACTTCTGCAGTTTAGACTAATCCCAGGTTTCTCCCTGTGTGTGGACCCAAATGCTCAGACTATGAAGTAACAGCAATGATTATGAGTTACCTGACATTAAACCCTTCTCTTGGATCACTGGTGGAGCATAAATAATCAAATGTGAACCTTTGGCTTTGCACCCAGCACCGCTGACTGAGAAATCTTAAATTTCTTTGTTTCTCTCAGGGTCAAAGACTGGTGGTCGACTCTTGTTCCTCTTTTTGAGCAGAAGCCTGAATCAACCCAGAAACAAACTTATTCAGAACCTTCTCAGGCACACTGTGCCCAGGTGAAAGAGGAGCACAGAGGAAAATAAAACAATCTTATCATCTTAAAGGTTTCTTAACTATTAAACTCATCTATGCTAAACCACGAGATTAACGAATACAGGTCCCTCCACACAAAGTAAGCCAACCAAGATAACGACTATTTTATCTTGCCTCCCTTCAATATTTTCCTTGACTAGCACCTTCTGAAGTGATCATTCTGGCTCAGTTGCTAATATTCTCATCCCTGAGTCAGAAGGTTCTGGATTTAAGTCCTACTGTAGTAATTTGAACAGGGAAATAGAGGGTAAATAAGCACTGATGGAGAAGATCCCTTGGCATTTGTTTCAAATGAGAGCAGTGGAGTTATTCCTGATGTCATGGTCAATACTAATTCTCAATCAACATCTCAGAAGCAGATTATTTTGTTGTTATTACACTGCAGTTGGTTGAGAGCTTGCTGTGGACAAACTGACTTGCCTATTTCCAACAGCACTACAGTGGCTACCTTCAAAGGTAATCCATTGCCTGTAAAGCCTACGGGAGTGCATTGAGATTATGAAAGGCACTTAAAAATTGCAAGTCCTTCTTTCCTTGCTAGTAACTGTAAATTAACTCAAAGGTAGAAACAACTCCTCAGAGAACATTATGTGAACAGGATTCTGTTGTCAAACTAAAAATGTGCACTTCCATCTTATAACTGAGGAATGTAACATGAATTTGAGTGGTTGTGTGATGCCAGGTATGTAGGGCATACATCTCAACAGGTGGCAGACTCTTTTAAACAACACATCCTGTTGACCATTTCCAGCAGGTAGCGCGCCACTTGTGCTTCCAAGTCTCGGAAAAGTATTTCCACCATGAGATGTGATCATCTATTAGCAATCAGCTATTAAATGATCCAAACTGTGTTCCACAACAACACTGAAAATCAATTTCAGATCATCACCCAGGTTCACGGTAAGATGCATTCGAGTGTTCTAACAGTTACATAAATACCGTTTTACGTAGGCAAAAAGGCATTTGCACCTTTCCAAAAAAAGGGAGACAATCCATGCTGCATCTCTACAAAAACACCCTGATCAATCAGAATCTACCTGCCTGGGTTGAGAATCAAGCTTGATGGTGAACTATTCTTGCTGCATCTCCATGCAAATCAGTACCCTCTTTTCAAGTTATATAAAATGGTGCCTTGTCATTCAACCCTGTTTCTCGTGCCCTATTTTTGGGGACTGCAGGATGAATAGCTTCAACTTCTAGTCTCCTTTTAGCAATATTCAAGTCCTTAAAGGACAATGAGAAGTTATTGGATTAGGTGTTAAATGTTCAGAGGGAAAATAGTGGCGGATATTGGTCCCAATGATCCAATCACAACTACACTGTCACAAAAATTCTGCATTAGAAACACAAATTTGTACAATTGCTATGCCATGCTTGGTTTTATAATGGTCCTGTGAAATGCATTGAGATGTTTTATTACATTAAAGGCACTGTATCAATACAGTTGGTTTTTTCCTAACTTAGTGGAATAGGACAATAACCTAAAGCATACATGCTGTCTTTTCCTGAGTTTACTTCTTAAGATCAAATGTAAAATTACCACACAGAAGCATTTAGGAGAAAAACCAGTTACGAAGAGCCCAAAAAAGGCCTGCAGTGTGAGTGGAGGATATTTTTGTTTCGCATGTTATTGGTGGGCAGAGGGTATGGGGTCTTGGATTCTCTTCTTAGGACTTAATTTCTCGCAGCATCGTGGATACCAATGAGAAGTGACTCTCAGATCAACGGAGAGCACCTAAGAATGTATTATTTTCTTTATCTATTGGTAGGACAAAGCATGACCAATTACTGCCTTCAGTCACCTACAGTCATTTGTCATGCCCATTTACCAGTGTCTCACTACTTAGTAGTGAAGAGCAGGAAAGAAAACAATAAAAATATTTTTGTCCATTTTAAATCCTAGTTCTTCTATGCTGTCAGTTTCTTCAACAGCAGCAAATCATTGCATGCATTGTGGCCAATAACAATATGAGGGATCAGTGTTAGCAATTAGAAATTCATCTACATTCAGTTAATGTGAATTCTTCAGGATCCCATCAGGAAATTAGATTCAGGAAAATTAGCATGCCACTCAAACTCATTCCAGTGTATTAAAAAGGGTGGAAAAAAAAAACAGGTGTCTGCTAGAATCAAACCCAGTTGAGAACAGGGCCATGCACTGTCAGTCTATTCATCTCGCTCCATTTTTAGGCTACCTTCACTCAGGAGTTTAACCAATTATTTCTGAAAAAGTTAATTATCTGATAAGATACATGTGCATGGTACTGATACTGGAACATGTGGCTAAATGTAATATTTCACAGGGAAGAAAGCATTTTGCTGCAAAACAGGAGGTGATAGCCTCGTGGTATTATCGCTAGACTATTAATTCAGAAACTCAGTTAATGTTGTTTGGGCCGATCGCAGATGGTGGAATTTGAATTCAATAAAAATCTGGAATTAGGAGACTAAAGATGGCCAGGAATCCATTACCAATTGTTGGGAAAAACCCATCTGGTTCACTAATGTCCTTTAAGGAAGGAAACTGCCATCTTTACCTGGTCTGGCCTACATGTGATTCCAGACCCACAGCAATGTGGTTGACTCTTAACTGCCCTCTGGGCAATTAGGGATGGACAATAAATGCTGGTCTATCCAGCAACACCCTCCTCCTATCAATGAATAATTTTTAAGACAAGCAAATAGGGAATTTGAATTCAACAAAAAAAAAATCCAGAATTAAGAATCTGTTGATGATCATGAAACCATTATCAATCGTCAGAAAAACCCCATCTGACACACTAACATCCTTTAGGGAAGGAAATCTGCCGTCCTCACTGAAGTAACTCCAGCGAGGCTGATATCCCATCACCAAGTCATCCTTCATTTACATGTGGAGAGTCCTTGACACTGATCCAGCTCCCTCAGAGCCAGTTCTAGGATTGAACAGATTGTCTGTTTATGTCTATCAGCCAGGGCTCCCTGATTGGGGCTGTTACCCTGGTCCAAACAGGGAAATCACATTCTATGAGGTCCACCTGGCTGATCTTGTTATAATCACTACTCACTAGGTCTGGCCTATGTGATTCCACAGCCACAACCATTGGTTGACTCTCAACTGCCCACTGAACTGGCCTAGCAAGCCACGCAGTTACAACAATCGCTATGAAGTCTCAACAAAGAAAGCAAACCAGACAGACCACCTCACCTAGGCATCGGAAATGGAAATGACAAAAAACAACCCTGTCGAACCGGCAAAGTACTCCTTACAAAAATGTGGGGGTTAGTGCCAAAATTGGGATAGCTGTCTCACAGACTAATCAAGCAACAACCTGACATTTTCTGTTTCTATAAATATGACTATGTTCCAGTCACCGCAATCACCATCCTTGGATGTGTCCTGTGCTACCGGCATGACGGATGCAGCAGAGGTGGCAGCACAGTAGTATACAGTCAGGAGGGAGATGTCCCGAGAGTCCTCAGCATTGACTCCAGAGCCAGGAAGTTCATGGCATCAGGTTAAACATGGTCAAGGAAACATCGTGCTGATTACCATGTACCACATTCCCTCAGTTGATGAATCAGTACGGCTTCACACTGAACGGCACACTGAAATTGGCAAGGGTGCAAAATGTACACTGGGTGTGGGGTTTCAACGCCCACTATCAACAATGGCTCAGCAGTAACACTACTGATCAAGCTCATTGGATTCTAAAGGACATAACTGCTAGATTGTGTTTGCACCAGATGATGAGGGAACCAACAAAAGGGAAAAGCGTACATATCCTTACCAATCCGCCAAATACAAATGCATCAGTCCATAACAGAATCAATAAAAGTATAATAGTGTCATAGTGTCATAGAGCATGGAAACAAACCCTTCAGTCCAACCAGTCCATGCTGAACATAATCCAAAACTAAACTAGTCCCACCTGCCCGCGCCTGGCCCATATACCTCCAAACCTTTCCTATTCATGTATCTATCCAAATGTCTTTTAAACATTATAATTGTACCTGCATCCAACACTTCCTCAGGGGGTTCCATTCCATACACAAGCCACCCTGTGTAAAAAAAATTTGCCTCGTCCTTTTTAAATCTCTCTCCATTCACCTTGAAAATGTGCCCCCTAGTCTTAAAATTCCCCATTTTAGGGAAAAGGCAACTACCAGTAACTCTATCTATACCTCTCATTATTTTAGAAACTTCTACAGGTCACCTCTCAACCTCCTGCACCCCAGTGAAAAAAGTCCTAGCCTATCCAGCCTTTCCCTATAACTTAAACCTTCCATACCCAGCAACATCCTGGTAAATCTCTTCTGAACCCCCTCCAGCTTAATATTATCTTTCCTATAACTGGGATATCAGTTAGCTTGCCAGACACAAAGCCTTGAAACTTGAGACCCTCCAGTCTCAGCCTTATCTCAGGGCACCTCAGCTACGTCATTTTATATATTCAACTAATTTGGGAACCAGTCACTCCTGACATTAGACTATTTGGGAGGAGTATGTTTGAAATTAGAAATCTTTTATATTACCATCCTGAATTTAGTGACCACTGTACAGTCCTTGTGGAGATAAAATCCCATCTTCACATTGAGAACAGCCTTTATTCAAGACTGGCCATTTATGAGACACTGCTGGCCATCAACATAACACAATCTGCAACATCATGGCCTGGCATATGCCCCATTTAATCATTACAATCAAGCCAGGGGATCAACCCTGGTTCAACGGAGAATTAAGGGAGGTATGCCAGGAACAGCCTCAGGCATACGTTAAAATGAGGTGTCAGTCTGGTGAAGCTATCAAACAGAACTGCTTGTGTACCCAACAGCATAAGCAGTAAACAAGAGGCAAAGTTAAGTGATCTCAGGACAAACAGATCAGATCTGAATCTCTGAAGTTCCGCCACATCAAATCTGAATGGTGATGAACAATTGAATAACTCACAGGAAGAGAAGGAGACTCCACAAATATCTCATCCTCAACATATCAATACAAAAAAAAAGGATGAAGCAAACTTTTGCCAGAAGTGCTGAATGGAAGAACTATCTTGCCCTTCTACAGTGGTCACTGATGCCAGTTTTCAGCCATTCAATTCACTCCATGGGGTATCAATAAATGGTTGGAGCACTAGATACTCAAAGGCTACAGGCTCTGACAACATTTCAGCAATAGTACTGAAGACTTGTGCTCCAGAACTTGCCATTCACCTCGTCAAGCTCTTCCAGTACATTTATAACACTGGCATCGAGTCAACAATGTGGAATATTACTCAGGTATGTCCTGTACACAAAAAGCAGGACAAATCCATCCTGGTCATTTGCGAGCCCATCAGTCTCCTCTCTATCATCAGTAAAATTCTGGAAAGTGTCATCAACAGTGCTATCAAGCAGCAGCTACTCAGTGACACCCAGTTTGGGATCCACCAGGGCCACTCAGCTCCTCACCTCATTACATTCCTGGTTCAAACATGGACAAAACAGTTGAATTCCAAAAGTGAGGCAACAAGCCCTTGACTTCAAAGCTGCATTAGACTGAGTGTGGCAACAGGGAGCCCTAGCAAAACTGGAATCAATGGGAATCAGGGGGAAATTTCTCCGTCGGTTGGAGTCATATCGAGCACCTAAGTCAGTCATCTGCATCTCCAGGAGTTCCTCGGGGTAGTGTCCTTGGGCCAACCATTTTCAACCACTTCATCAATGTCCATCCGTCCATCACAAGATCAGAAGTGGGAATGTTCACTAATGTTCAGCACAATTTACAACTCTTCAGATAATGATGCAGTCCATGTTCAAATGCAATAACATTTGGACAATATTCAACCTCAGGCTGACAAGAGGCAAAAAAAAACATTCATGCCAATAAATTCCAGTCAATGACAAATTGCTTCATCATGTGAAGAGGTGCATATAGTAATGAACATTGTGCAATCATCAGTGAATATCCCCACTTCTGATCTTATGATGGAGGTAAGGTGTCTGATGAATCAGCTAAAGATGGTTTGGCCAAGAACACTACTTGAGCAGTTTCCTGCAATGATCGGCTGGCTCCGAGACAATTAACCCTCGACAATCAATGACCATCTGCTTTTGTACAATATATGCCTCCAACCAGTGGACAACTTTCTTTCTAATTCCCACTGACTTCAGTTTTGCCAGGGCTTCTTGAAGCCATATTTAGTTAAATGCTGTCTTGGTGTCAAGTGCCATCACACCTACCTGAGTGCTTTGTGTTTTTCCAAAGCTTCAGTTGAAGGAATTAAGCAGTTTTGCACTTAAAACAGGGGAATTTATGATTCATTCATTTTATAGACAAGGAATCCTGCAAAACCCATGAGCCCCCAAGCCTCAATAGTTAAACTTTTCCCAAGCAAATGAAGTGTCACTAAAAATGGGCAATTTTGGAGATTACAGTGGTCTGGTGTGTGGTGTCCAATCTTGCTGACTGAAGAATGGCTTTGACTTACTCTCCAGCCAGTATCTGAAGGGTTACTGGAACAGCATTAAGCTAAAGCAGGAAGGGAAGTCAAACTTGTGTTACTTATCTTTTCCAGTAAGCTGCGGCAGTGGAAAGGAAAATTGGACTCTCAAGTTTTTTTCTTATCTTATTCTAAGTTAATATGAATGGTGCCATGTATGTATGACGAAGGTACATACTTTCCACTGTAGTGTTACATTGAATACACGTGACAATAAACGATTCAATAATGAATCAAATGCTGACTTGGTGTCAAGTGTGCTCACACTCACCCCACCTGAGTGCTTTTGTTTAAGTGATTAATATTTTTCCAAAGCTTCAGTTGAACAAATTAAGCAGTTTTGCATTTAAACAGGGGAATTTATGATTCATTCATTTTATAGACTGGGAATCCTGCAAAATTCATGAGCCCCCAAGCCTCAATTGTTAAATTTTTCCCAAGCAAATGAGGTGTCACTAAAGATGTCGGCCTTGTGTAGTGACATTGGACAGAATTTTCAATTCTCACTACAGGCAGGAAGGCCTGAAAATTGAATGAGAGCTGCATGCCAGGTTTGTGGTTCTGGGCTCTTGTGGCAGAAACACATTCAGGACATGGGTGACTGCTTACCCGCAAGCCTGCAGCAGCAAATGACTGAATTGAAAGGTCAATATAGCAGGGTGGGAGAGGACAGCATTTAATATCTGTGTACCACTCCCACTTATCACAGACATGATCATGAAATGGTCACAGTTGAAGCCCTGGACTCTGTAAAAGGGCTCATCTGCCAGAGGACCGGCCCGTTCGTAGCTGCGGCCAGTTTTATTCTCACCTTCTCCAAAAAGTCTTCTCTGTCCTCTACATTGGCAGCACTCAAAGGGAGTGGCCTTACTGGCCCTCTAGCCTGGAGAGACCATCTACCTGCAAGCACATCAATCAGTCTCTGACCACTAATTAGGCATCCTTTCAAAAACTGCCTCAGCCATTGGGTATGATTCCGCATGTGCGAATGTCAGGGTCCCAAACCTGAAACAAAATTTCTGCCTATTGAGCCAGGACAAAAGCTGTTAAGGGTGTGATGGCTCCCAAGGCCAAAGACTCAGAAGAACATCAGCAAGCCAGCAGGAATTTGAAACCACGGCTGCTTTTCAATCATTTTCCTACACTATCCCCAGATTCCTTTTTCTTTTTAATATTTCAAAATGGATTTATTTCGGTCATGAACATACTCAATGAATGAGCCACCATGGTCATCTGGGGCAGAGAATTCCAAAGACTTGCCACCCTGAATAAAGAAATTCCTCCTTATCTCAGCCTTAGATTGTCTGCCCCTTATTCTGAGACTATCCCCTTTGATACTAGATCTCCAAACTAAGGAAACAGTCCAATAATATCTGTCCTGTCAATCACTGAAAGAATTTTGTGCATTAAAATGAGATCACCTCTCATTCTTTTAAACTCCAAACAATATAAGCCCACTCTATTTAATTGCTATGTACCTTCTCAGATAAAGAATGGGGACAGAGAGCTGTTCCCTAACATTCCACTGTATATTTCTGGCAAGGGGTTAAGAGGAGGGTTGAAAGTCTGAGGAGAAGGGGTAATAATTACGATGCATATTGGAATGCAGGAAATCAGATATTGGCTTGCCCCGGATTCTTAGATTCCTGAATGCTCCTAAATGCTAAAAGAGGGTCAAGCACTTTGTCATGGGAATTGAGACAGGCTGACAGGTGCAGACAGTTCAGTAAAAACTCCCTTTCTGCTCATTGGAAAGTACTGAAAGAAAAGGAGGAAATTTAAAGCTGAAAATTAGTTGCTGTATCAGGAAGAAAAATCCCAATAATTGCATTTTTTCAAGATGCTAATTGAAATACTGTTATTTCAGGTTCTAACAGAATTGAGGATAATGTAGGTATTTACATTCATTGTAGCAGACATAAAAACAAACAGAATTTTACCAGGCATAGCAAGGCCAGGTCCTTTTCTCTATCCTCAATGCAATGTACGATGACAGAAAATTTTACAATGATTTACCTACTTCCTTGCATGTCAATGATGACTGACATTCTTTGCAAAGAAAGCGTTGTTGAAAAATGACAATCTACAGCCTGTTCCTACTCTTTTATCAGTAGCTTCTGCAAACATGTAATTCATAAAGCACTTGCATGGGGTGACTATATATTTCACATGTTCTGCTTTTGAAGAGAATCAAAACACATTCTTTCCATAGTTAGAAGGGTCTAAGCCCGAAACGTCAGCCTTCCGGCTCCTCTGATGCTGCTTGGCCTGCTGTGTTCATCCAGCTCTACACCTTGTTATCTCAGACTTTCCATAGTTAGTTATTTTGTCGTCTTGATGTGAATTAACATTCCAAACAACATGGACAGGCCACTTTACAGCTAGCTAAAGCCACTTTAATCAGCACAAAGGTTTTAGATGCAAAAAGTCTCATCCATGGAGATGCATGACAAATCTGTATCATCCTTGGGAACTCAGTTCCGTATTACTCTTGGGATGACCTTCCACTTCCACCATCCATAGAAACTGAGCTCATCCAAAACTCTGCAGCCTACATCCTAACTTGCCCTAAATACCCTCCACCATCATCTGTACTTCCTGACCTACTCTGGCTCCCAATTAAGAAACTGTTCAACTTCAAAAATGTCTATCCTTGTAACACCAATCCTCTGGAGCCTCATTCCTCCCTACTTCTCTCACCTCCTCTGCCCCACAACACTCCAATATTTGCACCTCTCTAACCCTGACCTCAGTCCCAATTTTAAATAGCTCCAGTCTAGGGAATCAGTATTCAGCTATGGTTGTAAGATTTATTATTCCCTCCCTAAACCCATCAGCCTTGCTTTCTCTCCCTCGTCCTTTTGAGTGGTCTGAGAAACCTAACTCTTGGACCAAGTTTCAGTTGTCTCCATGTACAGCACAAGGTCAAAGTTTGTGTAACAATGGTCCTGTGATGTAGCTTGGGCCAGTTGGCTATTTCTCGATGCTATATAAATGCAAGTTGATGTTGGGTCTTGTCTTGTAGACATCTGCTAAGTTCTCAGATATAAAATTTGAACTGATTATTTCTGACAGCACATTACAATGAATGCAGGCCAGGCAGGTCCATCCAGGGCTGTGGAAAAGGTGGAACAAGCATCAGCTTATACACATTCACTTGTTGTATGGAGTATCATCATAGTTTGCCTGCTCAACCATTCAGAACTGAACTGGTGGCCAGCAAAAGGGAATCTGAAGGTGATAGAAGAGGAACGAAAAAAAAATTCAAGTAAATATGAATCCAATTAATCCTTGGACAGTTCCAACCACCACCATTTATAAATGGATCCATCCAAGTGTTTGATGAGTAGACACAAGCGAGTCTGTTTGCAATCTGATCAAGTGGTTTGGAGTTATTGAAGTAATAATTTATTCTTCACAGACCGATAGACAATGACATAAAACAAATTCACCTTCCAGCGAAGCAAGCGAATTAAATATCAGATTCACTATCTAATGACATAAACTCACATGCAGTATTTGATGAAAATCTGGTAACACAAAGCCCTCCCGTTTCTGACCACAGAGATAAAATGAAATAAATGTTGTATGATTTAACCCTGATTTATTATCCCAATCGCTCATCCAGATAAGTCACGATAAAACAGCAGATCACCTCATTTAATCTATGGTACAAGCTAACTGATGCAGAGTAATTTTAATCACAGTTCCTGCTGGAGACGAGAACTTGCTATGAACCATGAACTAGTATTGGGTGCAGCACTTTAAGAGTTCGAACTCTGAGATACAGAGGGAAAAATATAATATCCTGCCCATGCAGGTAAAGTATATTGAATAAGGAGATATGGAAATCCACACACTTTACAAATATAATCATAAAATATTGTGAGTAATTTGTAAAGAGCCTTCCCACAACAATGATAAGAAAGAGGCTCCAGTTGCCCACTATTTCAAATCACTTTTATGCCATCTGATGTACACATGGTGAGGCATTTTTCACCGATGGAATATCTTCTCACGTTGGGCACTTACCAAAAGCGGAGACATGGTGGCAGAGTGGTAATTCACTTGACTAGTAATCCAGACGCTCAGGATGTGCATTATAATGGAAGTTGGTGGGATTTCAATTCCATTAAAGTCTTGAATTAATGACCATCAATAATCATTGTTATAAAAACATCTGATTCACAAAACCTTCAGAGATAGTAGGAAGGGTCTAGGCCTGAAATGTCAGCTTTCTTGCTCCTCTGATGCTGCTTGGCCTGCTGTGTTCATCCAGTTCTACACCTTGTTATCTCTGATTCACAAAACTTACCCAGTTTGCCTCAAGTGAGACTCCAGACATACAGCAGTGCGGCAGAGTCGTAACCACAATCTAAGTAGTTAGGGGCAGGCATCCCATAAAAGAAAATGGGGGAAGATGTGGTTGCGAGGGCCTTTTGTCTGACTTCTGCTTGCAGCATACAGAGGGACAAACAGCAAGAAGGGCACTGAAAGAAATTCGCACTCAAGACTCAGCTATGCAGGTAGATAGGATAGTGAAGAAGGCGTTTGGAATGCTTGCCTTTATTGGTCAGTGCATTGAGTATAGGAGTGGGAGGGCATATTGTGGCTGTACAGGACATTGGTTAGGCCACTTTTGAAATACTGTATGCAATTCTGGTCTCCCTGCTACAGGAGAGTTGTTGTGAAACTTGAAAGGGTTCAGAAAGCATTTATAATGATGTCGCCAGGGTTGGACGGTTGCAGCAATAGGGAGAGGCTAAATAGACTGGGGTTAAATTTCCCTGAAGCATCGGAGGCTAAGGGGTGACCTTGTAGAGGTTTATAAAATCATGAGGGGCACAGGTGGGATAAATAGACAAGGTCTTTTCCTCAGCGTGAGTGAGTCCAAAACTAGAGGGCATAGGTTTAAGGTGAGAGGGGAAATATTTAAAAGAGACCAAAGGGGCAACTTTTTCACGCAGAGGGTGGTGTGTGTATGGAATGAGCTGTCAAAGGAAATGGTGGAGGCTGGTACAATTACAACATTTAAAAAGGCACCTGAATGTGTACATGAATAGGAAGGGTTTAGAGGAATATGGGCCAAATGCTGGCAAATGGGACTTGATTTATTTAGGATATCTGGTCAACATGGATGAGTTGGACTGAAGGGTCTGTTTCTATGCTGTACATCTCTTTGACTCTATGTTCCCCACCAACTAATTAGCGAAGGCCCCCACATTATCCGAATACCTAAGCAGCATTCTAGTCGCACAGCAACCGCAGTGAACAGAACAGGAATACCAAGTTTAAAAAGATTGACCAGACATCTTTCAACTTTCAATGTGTGGCTCTAACATGCCATTATGAACATCCTCTTTTCAGACTGTAAGAGCGCACATGGATTCCCACTAATATGAATGAAAGTCTATTTGTTCAAGGTGAACTCATTAATAAAGTATGAAATATTTTGCGGCATATAAGTTAATTGTTCCCTTTTAGTTTTGGTGTTTGGTTGATAAAGCATGCAATTCTGACTCGTGTTTCCAAGGCTAAATATTCAGACAATCCTAATATACAGGAACATTTCTAAATATTTCAGTTGACAATTCAGATTTCAAACAGAGAGACAAATTTCCACAATGTTCATAATCTTTTAAGTCACTGTCAGGATTTTAAATAACTGGTGAAAGCTTTCCAACTGATTTATTATATGTTCAAGGAAATTCAACAAAGAGAAAGCAGAAATCAGAGGAACATCTACACAGCAGTCTGACCAGTGGCCAACAATTCTCAGCCAACTATTTTTGTTTCATTACAAGGGCTCATGTAAAAACACAGGTCAAATGCAAAAAAAAGCTCAAGTAACAGGTGTTCCTACAGTGATAGAAATGAGCTGTGATGTGAACTCACTTCCTAACTTTTCAGAGCTTTCATCTTGTATTTAGGACATTGATACTTGTCACAAGCCATTCCCAATTTTCACTCCACGGTTCCAAAATGGGTGGAGTTGGGCGTCCTTTCAGAGAGCCGTGCCACATTTGGTTCAGCCCAGCATCTGTGAATTTCCTACTGCGGTTTCATACGATTAAAATAGAAAGAAAATTTCAGGAGAGCCAACTGACATGCAATTAAAATGGATGGTTCTTGTGTGGCTCCATTTCCCAGTGAAACCTTGTGCATAAAAACAGCAATTGTGAGATTTTTTTTTGGTAAACAGCTGGAGTGAAACGTTTTGATCTCAAATGGGGACTGCAGTGGTTAATGAGTGTGCATTGCATTTGAGTCTGTTTTTTTAATGCAGTTGTTAAATAAGCAGGTTAATGACTGGGTTAAAATAGCACAGGCATGAATGTACCAACCAGTGTCTTAAAATTAGCACAGAGGAAATAAAAATCCCTTACAAACACATCTGGTATTTCGAAGAATGACAAACAGATTTCCATTTTTAAATCCAAATGCTACCATTGCTGAATGACACTTTGCCAAACTCATTTTCTTGTATGCCGTCATGTCCCTTTTTTATTTTTCAGATCACTCATTCAGATAAAACAGTTCATCAAATTACCAGGATAATCAAACAAATTAACCTTTTCAAAATGAATACACTCAGAAGCCATGATGTGTGATGTAATATTCTGAATTCCTACCTATCCTTCACCTGAAAAATCCAGGAAGAGATTTCTGCTCTCAGAAAAAAACTACACGGGAGCATGCGCCAGACTTATTTGTCAGCTCAGTGTTAGATGATGATGAGTAAAAAGCTTGAGGAAGAGCAGTACTGCATCAACAAAAACTGCCAGTTTGGTACAATCATAAACAGATAATATTCAGAAGCATTGTAAAACAGGGCAATGCCAACATTCATGTGAGAGACTTTATGTCATTAACTCTTGGATTTACATTTGAAGGACCACTTTCTCCTTTGTTATACAGGATTTGAAAAGAAAAGTTAATTTAAACATGAATACCGACATGGAAATTAAAGTAAATGACATTTGTCTTTATCATAATCTGAGGTAACCATGCTAAAAGGATGACTAATGCATGTTGTGAATGTTACCCTAAATGCAAATGCAGCTTTAAAATCCTGAACAAATGTTGAAGCAAAATCAAAATTCTTCATGCATTTTCACACTGCCAGATTCCATTACTGTCCCTGACTGTGATACAAATACAATTTGAGAGAAACACTGTACTAATAAAAGGTTATCATCAGTTCATCCCCTCAGACTCAGCCATTTTTATACATTGCCACAATTATTTCCATTTTCAGTGCTGCACTGCAAATGGGACCAAAGAATGTGCAAACACTAAAACTACATTTCAGATCTATGGCGCTCAGTGATTAACTTGCGCTGCTCTTTCCTCTTCAAATCAAAATGAAAATCAAATGCACAATGAACTAACAATGCACTGTATCAGTGGATTCCTGGTCGACATTTACCAGTAAAATGTCCACTTGAGTATCATTATACAACTAAGCTCTTGGCCAACTTTCTCAGAAAATCACGCAGCTGGAGAGGCCACATTGCTCACCATTATTTGGGCTTTCTGGCATTCATACCATTGTTGTCATGTTTAAAGCCCAAATGTACACCACTGCAGGCACTGCAAGTGAGTAACTGCCTGCTTCATTGTGATGCATAACCCATTAGGGCTGTCTTTTTCCTGCAGATCACTGCAGGAGGCCAAGCCACCAGACCAAGGCCAGGCTAGATGCAAATAGCTAGCTGTTCCTGTTAACCTAGGACACAGCCCTTACCTGGGCTGCTGTTTGCATCCAGCCTGGCCTTGGTCTGGCGGCTTGGCCTCCTGCAGTGCATCCCGCTCTGACAGGTTGCCTGCCTCTCCTCTGTGCTGACAAGTAACATAAGCCACACAAGCCACACAGAGAATGGCAGTTTCTAACTGAAGCCTGTGCACCAAAGCAATGCAACACACAGACACTGACAGATTCTAAAAAATGCATAAAGTGAGTGAGCACTCAGAAAGCAAGCAAAGAGCCATAAGGTGCATCCTCTGCAGATGTATGAGATCTGTACATGTCCCTGCACACTTAGTGACCAGGCAGAAGTATGCAAATCATAAGTGTTCCTGAAGTACAATGTTGAAGGATTAGTGATGTGAGATCTGTGCTACAGCAGGCATGATGAGGAGGTGTGATGGGTGATTTGCTGATGTCAACTCATGTGGGCGAAAGGTTGAGGAGGATGGTGGTAATGGAGCATGCAGGAGGGACATTGCTCTGAAAACATAGTTGGATAATGGCCATGACATGAAATCGGTAAACTGCAGCCACCTCGTACCAGCTGGATTTACACGTCAGGAACGTGCGCTACCAGTTTCTCCTGAAAGGGGAGAATTGAAAGAGCCATAAAATAGAGGAAAGTTGGGCTATTAATGTTTGCAAATGCAAGGAAATAAGATAGATGTCCCTCAATAGAGGGATTCTGAAATCACCACTTAAAGCTCAAAGGGAAAATTGGAAAAATTTTTCTCAACATCGAGATTCTGAATTTTTTCATTCTTAGCCTATTTCTGCTTTTCTTGCCAATGCCCATACAGAAAAAGAGGGGAAGGTCTCATCTGATGTTTCGATCTGCACATTCACATTTCTTTTTCTTTCCTTTGATGTTTTTGTTAAAACTGCATGCCACAGTTCAAAACAGCATGACAGTAAGCATGGAGCTCATGGGTACTTATGTTTGAAATATTAGTTTCTAAACAAAAAATGGTAAGTTTGAGCCCCTGTCTCCGTTAGGGTTAAAGCAACAGGAAGGTCTGAATGGGGAGCTATAGAAAAGGGAAAAACATCCCACAGATCAGCAAGGAATTTGCAATCTTAGCTAATTTAACAATAGCATGGCTGCAAAACTGTAGCTTTTGGCAAATTACTGCAGTGAGTCATTGGAAGGCACAAAATTGGCATTTCACAAAATGAAATTCTTTTCTCAATTTTCTGCTCTCCCACTGCTGACTTGACCTGCGATTCACTCCATATTGTAGATATAAGTGGGCAGGGACTGGACCGGGGAGAAAAGTCTGAGTCAAGGTAAGAAGAGATGAATTCTGTGGGGAAGGTGCAGAGAGAAACAATGGATCTGCCCAGGCAGTCCTGCCTGTGAATCTTAGGAAGGAGGCAGAAGCAAGCTTTGCGGGGCTGGGGGACTGTCAGCTTGGAGGTGGTGGAGGGAAGAGATTGCCAAATGAAACGAGGTTCGTGACCATGGCTGACACAATGGCCTGATGTTCCATCGTGATCCAAGGGGAGATGGGAGGAGGTATCTGAGAACTGGCGCTCAGCCTCTGCAATGTAGAGGTCAGCCTGCCAGACCACAACAGCACCACCCTTATTGGCAGGCTTAATAACAAAGTCAGGGTTGTATCTGAGAGCACGGAGTGCAGTCAGTTCCCAAGAGGATAGCTTGGAATGAATAAGCAGGGGCAGGGAAATTGAGGTGACCAATGTGACACTGACAGTTCTGAATGAACAGACTGTTCATCCTTTGCAAGTCCAGTTAACAGCGAATGGTGAGCCATCTGACTGAGGGAGGCATCACAAGGGAGCAGACACATGCCCTCCTTCCAATTATTCATGCAGGCACACTTTACTGGTGGGACAACGAAGAGTAGGTACAAAGTAATCCCTTGCTAGCCCAAGAATTTGGAGGTCCACAATAACCTCACTACACAGTCCAGTGCAGAAAAGTCAAGAGCAGGAGCATATCACAAGACTTTTTTGGTCTGCATCATAAATGTGGTGTCTTTCTACGTAAACTGCTGAAGCTCTTCAGAGGAATGTTTTTCAACCTACTCAAAGTGAAATGTTGTCGGGCTAGAATTCATAAAAACATGCAGGGGGACACTTGAGAGTGAGCAACAAAGTATTGATGCCAGTGTTGAGAGACTGAATTAATTGCAATAAATGTCATTTTCTGCACTGTTATAACAATGAAATATCTGATAACAGACTGTCAACATAGTTAATAAATTACTACCTAAAAATCACAATGAAATGGATCTTCTAGAAAAGACAAACAGGAAACCATTTCTGCTCAAGCAATTATTCTTTGTCTCTAATGATCTACCCAGTGCTTTCAGTTCTAATGCCTGGTATTTACCCCATATAACACCTCTGTTACAGTATTAATGCATTTTCTTTTTCAGTTCCTCTGTGGAAAATTTTGTTACAAATGCAATTTACTACTTAACAATGAATACCATGTTCAATACACGAAGAAATAAAAATCTTAGGATAATCATGTTACACCACTCCTGGGAGGTACTATGATGCTGTAATTGTAATTGAGCAGTGCCAAGTCCTTTTTTCCTCAATTGTCTTCACACAAGCCTGGCCTTTTGAAGGAAAGTACAAAGATTTGAATTTCACTATAGTGATAGAACGACCAATACACTGAGGTCCAGACAATGCTGCTGGCGTTATTGTAAGAATCAGCATAATTATGAATGAAAAGGGGGGAGAAAATTACTGACATATAGAAACAATATTGCTGGAGAAACTCAGCAGGTCTAGCAGCATTTATGGAGAGAAAACAGTTGACATTTCAAGTCCGATGAATTTCAGTCCTTCTTGAGAACTGAATGCAAAGAAAATTAGTACCTGACCTCATTAACTCCCCAGGATTGTTGGGGTTTGTAGAGGGCAATCAGAACCAGAATACACTGCAGCATGGGAGCGGCTACAGCAAAAAGCATTCATTGATGGTTTCAAAAAGAGAAAGGAGAGACATGGTAGTAGAGGCAGAGTGGGAGGAGGCACCCTTAGACTGTTAGTGCTGGTTTAAACTAGTTGAGCCATTGAGCCATTTGGCCTGTTTCTGTTCTGTAAAATCCATAAGCTGCACTTGACATGACAACATTCACAGTAGTCTGACAGAAAGTAATAAGAAGGTTGAGCAGATGTTACATTTCTTTATCAAAAATGAGGAGTGAAGTGCGTTATGGTAATGAGATGGTACACGTCATCACTGTAAGTGATACAATGTCACATGATTATTCTCAGTCTCTTGCAGCCTTTTGGCAAGATTAAGATGCAGTTTTTAAATAAAGTTAACATCTTCTTTAACTCAGCAGATGGTAAATATTTTTCAGGAGCTCCACAAGATCAAAATTATTATCACATTAAGCATTTGAATCCCTGGATTTATGTATGAGAGACATGATTTTGTTTGCTGCTCCAAAACTGATATTTTTTAAACTTCTAAAATCCCTTTAATAACTGAGGGCTGTGAATGGAAGTAAACAGATTGGTAAAGTACTAAGCTAAAAGATTGTCACACTTCTTACACCGTCTCCTCATACATACAGCTTGGAAACAAATATCAGACAAGGGCAAATGGACACCAATGCTGAAACTGTCATGGAGTCAGAATGACGCAAGATGCTTCAAACTGGCAGGTGGGGCCTAAAGCCAGGATTCTCATTCCCCATTACCATTTCCATCAATTTTCATTGGTTGGGGATAAGAGTGTAGATGTCAAACCATCCATCTTTGCTGCCTCCATTATGGGATTGAGCATTTTAAAGCCCCTGTAATTTTAGTGGAATCGGACCTCTTCAGTAAAATGTGATTCATTTATACGTCTATCTGAAAGACATGGACAATGTCACAAACTGCAGGGAGAGGTCCACTCTCTCTTCCAGTGAATGCTTACAGGAACGCTGTCTAACAGCAGCTTGGATTACACCTGTAGTGGGGCCCTGCAGTGACACAGATACAAAGTAAAATGGGATATGCTCTTATACCTTCAGAATACAGTGTGCACGCTTCCAGTAAAAACAATAGAAATGAGATGATTTGGGAATTAATAATGCCCAAGAGAAAGTTCTGGGTCATTCACGAAAGGTGTTGGAGAGGCAGAAGGATACAGCAACTGTTAAGAGCTAAGAGGTGTGACAGAGAGTTAAAAAGTCAAATATCACTAGTGCACACATTGAAATTAACCTCGTATGTGCAGGTAAAGCAACCTTTGATGAGGATTAACTATAGACTCGAAATAAAATCTTGTAAAACCTAAAACTTTGGTACAGAAGAGGAATGTACTGAACAAATCATTAAGAGTGCAGTGAATGAAAGCAGATAAGCATAACTTGCTGTTACCTGTACTCTAAATGAAACTTACTTCAGTTCAACTGGGCTGCTAAAATGGAACACAGTTATGAATAAATGCAAAAAATTCTCTTTTTTGTGCACCATGCTATCATTATTCCTTATCAGATTCATTTTATGCTACATATGACAAGCAAATGCACAGCAGGAAGGGAAAACAAAAGCTGTAATTGATAACACAATAACTCGGTGCTTGCTTAACTTGAGCTCAATCCTCACTTCCCTGCAACCAACAACCCCAGCTCCAATCTCAGGTGGCCTTCTCCAAGCCAAAACTGCAGCCATTCTGCTAAGCGCTATCAACAGAAACACAATCACATATCATAACATAAGCATCTTCTTGATGCCAATACCCACACAACTGGCTCTAAAATGAGTCTGACATGTAACTCTGTAGCAAACCAACAAGAATTCCTTGAACCCAATCTCCGAACATGCTCACACTAGAAACTCTTCAATTCCGTCTCCAAACTGTAATGATCAGTTTTGTCTGTAATTGAAACATAGTTTGGAGCATTCCAATTGCTTCATCTTTGTTCTACAGAGATTCAAATGCTTTGCAATTCAAACTATTTATATAAATATGTCCTTCTTTTACCCCCATTCTAATTGTTAATTGTTGTTGTCGCAGTTTCATTAAGCTCATGCAAATAAAGCACCAAAAAACACAAAACACCCCCTGCCACTCCCTGGGTGACATGTCCATCCTGGGCCTCCTTCAGTGTCACAATGACGCCACCCGCAAATTGGAGGAAAGGCACGTCATAATCCGTCTCGGGAGCCTACAAGCTCAATGGCCTAAACATGGATTTTACCAGTTTCAAATTCTCCCCACCCTGGTGTCACCCATGACCAACCCTCCCTCTCATCCCCACCTCGCTGACCTGACATAACCTGTCTATCTTCTTCCCCACTGATCCGCCCCACCCGTCCCACTGACCAATTCCCACCACTCCCTACCTGCACTCACCTATCACTATCCCACCTACCTTTCCCAGCCCCAAACCTCTTCTCTCTATTTAATTTGGAGCTCCCCTTGCCCTCCCCCATTTCTGAAGAAGGGTCCTGACCCGAAACGTCAATTTTCGTGCTCCTCTGATGCTGCCTGACCTGCTGTGTTTCTCCAGCTCCATACTCTTGTTACCACAAAAATCTTGCTGTTGATCAGAAAAGTGTTTAAAGGACATGCTGACCTGGCAAAAAAATATAAAACAGAATTACAACTAAAACTAGGAGGGGCAAGAAGCCATTTAACCTGTCAAGTTTGCACTGTCATTCATTGAGATCATCCTTCATTCCACTTTCCTGCATTATACACGTAACCCTTGAATTTCTTATTTATTAGAAATCTGACTATCTTGAATTTACTGAACGCACAGCCTTTACAGCCCTCTGCAGGAAAGAATTCTATAGATTCACAACCCTCAGAGAGAAAATCCTCCTCAAATTTGTATTGTTTGGTCAATACCTTACATTGAGACCATGTCCTCTGGTCCTAGACTCACACACAAAGGAAAACAACCTCTCAGTATCCACTGTGTCCAGCCACTTAAAAATCTAATAGGTTCCAATAAAGTCACCTCTCATTCTTCTAAACTCAAATGAGTGTAGGGCCAACCGTTTCAACCTCTCAAGAAAACCTGGGATCAACCTGGGCTGGCTCCAATGCAAGCACATCTTCCCTTAGATAAGGGAGCCAAAACTGTTCATGTTATTCTAGGTGTATAGTTTCAGCAAGGCCTCCATACATTTATACAACATTTCCTTTGAAGTAAAGGCAAACATTCTATTTGTCTTCCCTATTACCTGCTGTACCTGGATAATAGGTTTTTGTGATTTGTGCACAAGTACCCCCAAAACCCCTCTTTGCTGCAGCTTTCTGCAGTCTTTTTCCATTTAAACAGTATTTAGCTCTTGTATACTTCCTGCCAAAATACATCGCCTCCCATTTTCCACATTATATTCCTTCTACCACTGTCAGTCACTGAACCTGTCTATGAACTTCTGTAGACTGTCATCTTCACTACTTGTCTTCCATCCTCTTTTTTTAAATGAACCTGCCTGTAATAGATTGATTTGACTTACTGAAGTCATTAATATATATTTGTAATTAATTGTAGCCCGAGTGCTGATCCCTCTGGCATTTCACCATTCACAGTATGCCATCCTGTAAATGGCCCCTTTCTCACAACTCTGTCTTCTATGACCTAGCCAATCCTCTATCAAATCAAGAAAAATGAAAATAAAAGTAATTGAAATAAAACAGGAGTGGAAATTTTAATTATACAGATAATGCTGACAATGCATAAAATTTCTGTCATCACTGAAGAGATGCAGGCAGGCAAACATTTCAAGTAGGATCAGTCTTGCAGTCTAACTGGCCCATTGTTCATTTCCAGTTTTCATTCCAAGTGAGAAAGAAAGACTTGTCAGCCACTTGTGTCTGAAGATGCTCCCCATTGAAGTCTTAGTGTCAGTATTTAAGCAGCAGGAGTCCAACAGTTCAATGAATTATTCTTTAAACTGAATTTTTCATTTTCATAAACCTGTTTGCCAAAATCATACGTAGGTGATTCAGTTTCTGCTTGAATGCCAAAATTAAAATGCCTTGCTCTCTTGCTACACACCATTGATTATTCCTACTTTTCTCAAATTCCCACCTCTAAAATTCCTCCAAACTGATCTTCATCCTAGCTTTGTTTTCGCCACAAATGTTGATGTCAATTTACATTCCCATTGATCCCCCTCAAAAAAACTCTGAAATTCTTGCTGTAGCTCTCATGAGCAAGATTTGAGGTACTGAACTGGCATGACTCAGCACATCCGTGTTGTAGTGATCAATCCCTCAACTAACATATCACCTCGATAAACAATCCCATCATAAAGGTTAGTGAAATCAAGAAAATTTTAAAAATGTAACCAGCCCCAAAGGCTGAGGTGGTATCTAAGATTAAAGATTCACTCTGATACTAAAATCTCATAATAGATTCTGTGATACAAATAAAATTGATCACTGATTTATTTTCAGTTTCCAAATAGACCTCTCTCTGCATAACGGGCACTGTGATCGCGTTGCAAACTATAAGGTTTGAGCAATTCAAGAAATTCTGTCATATTTTACTCACAAATGTTCAGTTTTAAGTTATGCTATCTAACCATGAACAAATTCCTAAGACAAGGTGACAGTCACTGCTCTTGAAGTCAAGACAGCATTCGACCGTGTGTGGAAATATGGAGTCATTGCAAAATTCAGGGTAAAGCTCTCCAATGGCTGTAGCAATACTAGGCACAGAGGAAGATGATTGTGTTGGTTGGAATTCCATCAGTGTCCTTCCCTCTGTTTGAAAAGGTGGGTATTTGCTGATGATTGCAACATTTTCAGTTCCCTTCACAATGCTTCTGACACCGTGTCCACATGCAGCAAGGCCTGGGCAATGTTCAAGTCTGGAATGATATGCTGCAAGAAACAATCAGAGGGGCCAGGCAATAACCATCTCCTTCAAGAGAAAACCTAATCATCTCCCCTTGATACTGGCACAGCTGAACCTTCACCATCAACGTTATGGGTGGGGCGGGGGTGTTGTGGGAGAGGGGTGTCATCAATGACCACATGTGAAGCAAGACTAGTGACAAAAATACTGTGGTTACAAGACCAGCACTCAAGATCATTTGATTTCAAAATTATCCCCGTTACAACCAGATGAGGACAGGGACACCTCTTTTTTACCTCATTTCTCCTTTGAAAACTGCAGCTTTTTTTTAGAATGAATGCACCTGACAATTCTGTGAGTGATTGACTGTTTAAGCACATTGATTGTAAAAGGTACATAAGGCAGGTTTCATTCTCAGCTTTAAAGATATTTTTACATCTGATCTAAGTAAAATAATAATTAGAGATAACAAGATGTAGAGCTGGATGAACACAGCAGGCCAAGCAGCATCAGAGCAGCAG
>NC_063334.1:40575565-40659564 GCF_021869965.1 Rhincodon typus
ACGTCAGCTTTCCTGCTCCTCTGATGCTGCTTGGCCTGCTGTGTTCATCCAGCTCTACACCTTGTTATCTCAGATTCTCCAGCATCTGCAGTTCCTACTATCTCTAAAATAATAATTAACCAACTTTCACAGAGCTATGTATTCCAATGCAAGAATAGCAGATTTAGATTCACATAAGGGGAAAACTTCCATGACCATATACTGGTCAAGTTGAAAATAATCAAGAAGTGCATACATTATCTGAGCCGTGTGATGCAACATTCCCTTTTATTAATTTATTCAACATTTTTATATAAATTTATTACACCAAATAATGACAGGTCATTTAGAAAAAGTCCTGTAACTTACTTTCAAGCCTCATTATCAAAACATCATCCAAATGAAGGCTGCAATGATATAATGGAATATCAGCACATTTCCACAACAAGCCAGTAAGTGGCCACAGCATAAACAGAATGAGCTTTCATACTTGCAATGCAGGAAGTATGTTGAGTCACAATATAGTACCAAAATGGCTAAATACTGTTTGATAATGGGATTGCCTAATGATAAAAACACAAATATCTTTTGTTCTACGCACTTTAGGCTCTTTAAGCTTCAGCAAAATGTCACCACCTTTCTAATTAGGAAACAATCAAGAGAAACCATATTCTGTAAAAACGATTTATTGGTACAACTGTCATGCTGGAGCAATTTTAGACAAAGTCCGATGCGCCCTTTTCAAATGCCAACCAACCAGTATTTGGCCCACGTGCTGGGCGCAGAACAAACATTTTTTCCTATCAGTGTTGTTCAAAATGCCAAAAATAATCTGAAGTTTGGAATCATGACTGTTTTAAAAACAGGCCAAGCAAAAAAAGTCTAGGCTTGGGACAAATCACACCACAATTTCAAGTGGTTCTGACATTCTGTCTGAAATCCCAAGCAGGTTTCAGCAGTCTCTGTCAACTGATTCGTTTTCCAGGTGTCATTACATGAACCATTTCATTCAATACAGCATTCCCGGCCTTGGCCTTTTGACGAAGAAAACATTGCCAGCAAGCAGAGGACTGGCAAGGTTTGGTTGGCACTTTGTGTCACTGGATCTGGGAACAAAAGTTTCCTTTGGCAGTGTGTCGCCTCTGTGTGATACTCAGTAATGGAAAGGATTTTGGCAAGAGCAAATTACTGCAGATGCTGGAATCTGTACTGAAAACAAAAAGCTGGAAATCAGCTTTATCAACTCAATAGATACTGCATAGTTTTGAACTTCAAAATGGTTCCTCCCTCTAACTCAGTTGACTATCTCTTAAAATGTATGTCAAAGTGTGAACTTGTGAGAAATACTCTGTGTGTCATAATTCTAGAAATGTAGTGAAGTCAAGTCACATTCAAATGAATGACCAGCTCATCAGAAAACTCTACTCACTTATCAACCATCATAACATATGCATAAAAATATTCTGCTGCAGAAATCCTTGAACACTTCTAATTGTAATGAGAAGTCTCCAAGAACATTAGCAAATACATGGTGTCACCTTGGCTCTAGTTTGCCAAATCTCAAAACCACAAAGTCCAGAGCAGGTTCTTCTCATTTTAATTGTAAACAGTAGAATGAAAAGGCATTCAGTCTGAGGTTGACGGATCAAATTAACAAGAACAATTCCAATTGGCACATAACTTTCTGGGCAGAAATTAACAACTTGAGCTGTTAGCAATGCACATTTAATCCCTCAATTGGGTATTAGTCATTGACCAAATGAACAAGTAAGCACCGGAGGTTCGGGGAGGCATCCAACAGCCACAACCCTATCATGAGTGTTACTATAACCGGGTTTCAAGAACTCCAAGCCAAAGGGATTGAGGGTGATTTAGCGGTTTGGATCAGAAATTGGCTAGCTGTAAGAAGACAGAGGGTGGTGGTTGATGGGAAATGTTCATCCTGGAGTTCAGTTACTAGTGGTGTACCTCAAGGATCTGTTTTGGGGCCACTGCTGTTTGTCATTTTTATAAATGACCTGAATGAGGGCGTAGAAGGATGGGTTAGTAAATTTGCGGATGACACCCAAGTCGGTGGAGTTGTGGATAGTGCGGAAGGATGTTGCAGGTTACAGAGGGACATAGATAAGCTGCAGAGCTGGGCTGAGACGTGGCAAATGGAGTTTAATGCGGAAAAGTGTGAGGTGATTCACTTTGGAAGGAGTAACAGGAATACAGAGTACTGGGCTAATGGTAAGATTCTTGGTAGTGTGGATGAGCAGAAAGATCTCAGTGTCCATGTGCATAGATCACTGAAAGTTGCCACCCAGGTTGATAGCGTTGTTAAGAAGGCGTACAGTATGTTAGGTTTTATTGGTAGAGGGATTGAGTTTCGGAGCCATGAGGTCATGTTGCAGCTGTACAAAACTCTGGTGCGGCCGCACGGTGACAGTTCTGGTCACCGCATTATAGGAAGGATGTGGAAGCATTGGAAAGGGTGCAGAGGAGATTTACCAGGATGTTGCCTGGTATGGAGGGAAGGTCTTATGAGGAAAGGCTGAGGGTTTTGAGGCTGTTTTCGTTAGAGAGAAGAAGGTTAAGAGGTGACTTGATAGAGACATACAAGATGATCAGAGGATTAGATAGGGTGGACAGTGGGAGCCTTTTTCCTCGGATGGTGATGGCTAGCACGGGGGGACATAGCTTTAAATTGAGGGGTGATAGATATAGGACAGATGTCAGAAGTAGGTTCTTTACCCAGAGAGTAGTAAGGGCGTGGAATACCCTGCCTGCAAAAATAGTAGACTCGCCCACTTTAAGGGCATTTAAATGGTCATTGGATAAACATATGGATGATAATGGAATAGTTTAGGTTAGATGGGCTTCAGATTGGTTTCACAGGTCGGTGCAACATCGAGGGCCGAAGGGCCTGTACTGCGCTGTAATGTTCTATGTTCTACGTTCTATGTTCTAAAATCCAGCAGTTTTACAGGATTATGTTATAGCTGAGCGCCTGATAATGAAATCTGTGAAATGCGTAAGAAATACATGATACATCACATCCAAATCAACTAAAACTGAACTTAACTTTTTTTTCCATTTCTTATAGAACAGAATGATTAAACAAATTATCTGTATTCAGTTTTATTTTCACACAAGAAATAAATAACTTGCATTTCTACTACACTTTGCCACATCCTTCTGTCTCAAAAGCTCATCAATTAACTACTTGTTACAGTTACGAGGTTGATGACATTATTATTATATTAATGGGGTGCAACTTTAAGTTCCGAGTAAAGGAAGGGTGTCATGTGTCCCGCTTAGTCGTCTGTCTGACAGCAAGCCTGGAGTCAGCACAAAGGGTTATTCTGAGGAATCAAATGGAAGTTCAGATTGTTTCACTGAGATGATCCCAACAGTGCAGAAGCAGGTCATTTGGCTCATCAAGTTCACACAATCCTCCAAAGAGCATCCCATCCAGATCCACCCTATCCCTGTACCCCTACCTTTCCCATGACTAATCCACCTAGCCTGCACACCCCTGAACACACTGAGCAATTTAGCATTACTGCACCACCTAACTTATACATCTTTAGACTATAGAAGGAAACCCCAATAGAATGGAGAGAATGTGCAAACTCTACACAGACAGTTGCACGAGGATGGAATCGAACCCAGGTCCCTGGTGCTCTGAGGCATCAGTGCTAACCACTCAGCCACCAGGCCACCCCTGACACAATGGCCATTTGATCAAGTTACTAAAGAAGAATGCTAGAATATATTGATCATGAAGAAGCCTTGCTAGAATTGTAGAGGACTTTGCTGAGACTTCATCTGGAATATGGTGTGCAGTTTTGGTCTCCACTTTTAAAGGAAGAATATACACACACTGCAGGCCTGAGTAAAAGAAACATCTAAGGAATGCCAAAACTCTTTGGAGATTTCAAAATTCATCAGAGCTTTCAGAGCAATCATCTTTATTTATAGCTCAGCTACAAATCGAAATTGTGGAGTTTTGAAAAGCACTAATGTTTTCTATGTCACTTCATTGTTTAGCATAAGCCCAACAAGCTTTGTGCTGCAAGATTGATGTTACAAACCAACATAATCACAGTGGGGAGCCTGTTAGCTGTACAGTTTGATTGACAGCTTCAAATTGTTACAAAATAAAAGTGATAATTTTCATAACCTATTAAGTATTTCAGTGAATTTTGTTTTCCTCAGTACAGATTAGCTGAAAGAAGTTTGAAGTATTCAAAGTTCATTTTAATCAACTGGTGTGTTTCCAATTAAATATAAGAGGTCACTGGGAATTGGCCAATTGGTATATGAGGGTAAAAGGGATATGAAAAAGATATGAGGCAGGCGGAGGATATGTAACAATACAAGTTGGCATGGATGGGGTATGAGGAGCATGGTGAATGTGGAGAAATGTTGGGAGCTGCTGTCTGTTTTGCTCATTTATTGTAATAACTTCAACACATCACCATTTCACCCATAGAGATAACAAGGTGTAGAGCTGAATGAACACAGCAGGCCAAGCAGCATCAGAGGAGCAGGAAGGCTGACGTTTCGGGCCTAGACCCTTCTTCACCCAGGCAAGTTTTCTGTGCATATCTTTTGGGGTGGATGGCCAAAATCGCAGGGAACCTCAGCAGTTCAGAACGAACATCTAGTGCATCTTGGAGATAGTACACATTGGTGTTAGGAGCATCAGTAATGGAGAGTGTGAATGTTTGAGGATGTTGCACTAGTCAAGCAGGTAGCTGTGTTCTGGATTGTGTCAAGCTTCTGGAGTGCTGTTGGAGGTGCACTGATCCAGGCCAGTGGGGAGTATTCTATCATACTCCAGATTTGTGCCTTATAGTTGATGGTAAGGCTTTGGAGAATAAGGAGGTGAGTTACTCACTGCAAGATTCCTAGCTTCTGATCTGTTCCTGTACCCACAGTATTTATCTGGCTAGTCCAGTTCAGTTTCTGGTCAATGGTAACAACTTGTTGATAATGTTGGACAGAGTAATGGTACTGCCCGTGAATATCAAGGGACGATGATTAGATTGTCTCATGTTGGAGATGGTCATTGCCTCATGTTTGACCGGCATGTATGTTACTTGACTATGTCTAAGACTTCACTTTATTAAGGTTTTGCTGCATGTGGGCATGGACTGCTTTAGTATCTGAAGAGTTGCGAATGGTGCTGAGCATTGTGCAATCATCACCCCCACTGTTGATGTGATGATGGAGGAAAGGTCATTGATAAAGCAGCTGGAGATGGTTGGGACGAGGAAACTACCCTGAGGAACTTCTATAGAGATGTCCTGGAGCTGAGACTGCTAGCCCCCAACAATCACAATTATCTTCCTTTCTACCACGTATTACTCCAATCAGCACAAAGTTTGCCCCCAATTCGCACTCTCTCCAGTTCTGCTCAAGCTCCTTGATGTCATACTTGGTTGAATACTGCCTCAATGTCAAAGGGAATTACTGTGACCGCTAGAGTTCACATCTTTTGGACCCAAGGCAGTAATGAGATGAGGAGCCAAGTAGTGGACCCAAAATAAGCACAGTCAAGGATCCTTTCCATTAATTCAGAGGTAATGGATGGCCTAATGAAACTGTTGCTGGAATAATAATCCGGGCATACAACTAATGTTCTTGGGACTTGGGTTTGAACTCGACAATGGCAGATGTTGGAATTTAAAATTTTTAAAATTGAATTCAATATCTAATGATGACCATGAAATTTTTGCTCAGTTTTGTTAAAACCCAAACGGTTTACTGATATTCTTTAGGGATGAAAACTAGCTGTCCATATCTGGTCTGGCCTACATGTGACTCCAGACCACAGGAATGTGGTTAACTCTTCAATGTCCTTTGAAATGACAGCCATTCACTTCTATCAACCTCTGGAAAGCCTCAAAGGAGGAATGAAACCAAATGGATTAACTACCATCAACCTAGACACCAGAAACAACAACGACAAAGCAGGCCTAACAACCCTGCAAAGTCCTCCGTATTGACATCTTGAGGCTAGTGCCAAAATTGAGAGAACCGTCTCATGGATGAGTAAAGCAAAAGACTGACACAGTCATACTCATATTTTACACACAATATCCTAGGCAACACCATTACTTTTTCTGCTCACTCATGGGACTTGAGTGTCACTGGATGCCAGCATTTATTGCCCATCCCTAGTTGTCCTTTTGAAGGTGGTACTGAGTCAGCAGAGATGGTGGCACAGTGGCATATAGTTAGGATAGAGTTGCCCTTGGAGTCTTCAACATTGACTCCAAGCACATGAGCTTTCATGGCATCAAATCAACATGGGCAAGGAAGCCTCCTGTTGATTATCATTATAACATGATAGTTGCGTTCTTGTGTGACCTCATGCTATAGAAAATCGCGTTATAGGGAAATCGCTATATTTGTACAACAGAAAGTTTGCATTATCCAAACAGCATCCACTATTCATCTGTTGCACTATAATCAATTTGCATTAATGGAACACATGTTATAGCAGAAATACCTGTACAATCAAGCTTGGGGATCAACTCTGGTTCCATGAAAAGTGCAGAAGGGCATACCAGGATCAGGACCAGGCATACCTGAGAATCAGATGTCAACCTGGAAGCTATGATTGCAGCAGTTCATGGCTGCTCACCACGAATATCTCAAAGAAACTATGGATGGACAAGAAATGCTGGTCCAGTCAGCAACATCCATATCTCATGAATGAATGAAAGAAAACTTCTGGCCGAAGACTATTGCAAATGTTTCAGTCTTGTCCTTCAACTGATATGCTGGGCTTGCCCAATTACTGAGGATGGGGATATTTGTGGAGCCTCCCCCTGTAGGTACTTGTTTAATTGCCCACCTTCATTCCTGACTAGATATGACAGGGCAGCAGAGCACAGATCTGATCCATTGTTTGTGGAATCACTTAGCTCTGTCTTTCATAGGTTGCTGATGCTGTCTGGAATGCACATAGTCTTGTTTTGTAGTTTCACCAGATTGACACCTCATTTTTAGGTATTTTGGTGTCACTCCTAGCATATCCTTCTAAACTCTCCATTGAACCAAGGTTGATCCGCTGGCTTGATGGTAATGTTTCAGTAGGGGACATGCCAAACCATAAGGTTACAGACTGTGATGGAGTACAATTCTGCTGCTGATGATGCCCGAAGTTCCATATGGATGACCAGTTTTGAATTAACAGATTTTTTCAAAGCCTGCCCCTTTTAGCATGGCAGTAGTATCACATAATATGATCGAGGGTATCTCAGTGTGAAGACAGGACTTGTTCTCCACAGTGACTAAACAGTGGTCACTCCTAGGGATACCATCAGATACAGTCGCAACATGTAGATTTGAGGGGACAGGTCAAGCAAATATTCACCTCTTGTTACTCTTTTCTGCAAACCTAATCAAATAGTTATATCCATTTGACTTGGACAGTTTGGTCAGCAGTGGTTCCTGGTGATGAACATTGAAGTCATATAATCATAGAATTCCTGCAGCGCAGAAAGAGTCTATTCACCTCATCAAGTCTGCATCACCCTCTGAAGAGCATCCTACTCAGACCCATCCCCACAATATCCTAGTAACTCCACATTTACCATGGCTAAATCCACCTAGCCTGCACATCCCTGGACACTACGGGGCAATTTAGCATGGCTTATTCACCTAGCCTGCACAGCTTTGGACTGTGGGAGGAAACCGGAACGCCCGGTGGAAATCCACATAGATACAGGGAGAACATGCAGCTCTACACAGTCAGCCACCCAAGGCTGGTACTGAACACAGACCCCTGGTGCTGTAAGTCAGCGCTAAGCCATCATGCCACTAAGACCCCATCCCCAGTACATCCTTCACCCTTGCCACTCAGCACTTTATCCAATATAAAGTATCAACTCATTTGCTGAATGGGAGTGATAGGTACTAATCAAGGAGGTCTCTTTGCTCAGATTTAACCCAATGCTACCTTTTCAAACCTTGCCCCTCACCTAAGGTGTGGTGATCCCCAGGTTAAACACATCACAAGTCATCTCTCTCAGATGAGAGAGTAGTGTGGCACAGTGGCTCAGTGGTTACCATTGCTACCTCAGGGACCTGGGTTCAATCCCACTCTCGGGCAACTGACTGTGTGGAATTTGCACATTCTCCCCATGTCTGCGTGGGTTTCTGCCAGGTGCTCCAGTTTCCTCCCACAGTCCAAAGATGAGCCAGTTAGGTGGATTGGCCATACTAAATAGCCTATCATTTCCAGGGATGTGTAGGTTAGATGCATTAGCCATGGGAAATGCAGGGTTACAGGAATACGGTAGGGGGATGGGTCTGGGTGGGATGCTCTTTGGAGTGTTGGTGTGGGTTTGTTAGGCCAAATGGCCTGTTTCCACACTGTGGAGATTCTATGATTGACTATGACAACTTAGCCTTTATAACAGTTTGATAATCTGACTGGCCATTTTGGTGAGAAGTTATGAGTCAAACACATTGCTGGTAACTTTCTAATATACAGCTTATATCTTGGTAAATGCATCAACTTCCATTCTGGGAGTATCCATTGATTGCTCTCCCCCACCAACTCTTTAATTACCCAGTTCTGCATAATTATCTGTCATAGAATTTTCAACATTGCTTGGCAGTTCTGTCTAATGACTGAGCGCACCTTTTAACTCTCTGAAGCCTGACTGAGCTCCTGTTGTTTCCATGAATGTCTGATTTGTTTTGAAATTCTCAAATGCTAAGTAAAATACATCAATAATAATCCAACTGCTACTGAAGAACAGCACATTGGACCTGTATGCATACAAGAACACTTCCACTAAGAGTGCAAAGTTCCTGCACAGATTATCCAATGTGGAGATAACTGAACCCAGTGTAAGCATGCAAAAAAAAAATCGACACAACGTGCCTATTAAGGGTAAACTATTTATTATAATTCATTCTCTCAAGAGAAATAAATTGTGTCCACAATCATTAGCTTAGCAACATATGTACTAATGCATTATTAACTTTACAAATTGAGCTGTACAGACATAAATATTACTCCAGTGATAATAGTACACTGCTATAAAAGATTAAGCCATTAAAGAGTTATAAAAGCATAACTTTCCTGATATATCGCACACAAAAGTGCAAATTCTTCATGGTTAAAGGAAGCTATAATTTTCGGCTTCATTTTGCTTTGAATTGAGGATTCATACATGGATTTGATCGCAGTTCCCTTGAGCGTTAACTCTTGAGAACAGAATATTAAAGAACTGTTGCCATCACTCAAAAGTACTGATGTGCTCCCCATAAATATTAGCAAAGGTAATTTGCAGCAACGGTGTTCCTATTTTGAATTCACATTCAGCTTCAAATAAATATTTGCACGAAAGATCCATGCTCTTCAATGTTATTAACAATGTGGAAGCAGTAAACAGGCCATAAACTACTTGGAATTCTCTGTGGACATCCTGACATATTTGCTTCGCAAGCAATACCCTAGGTGTTCGTGTCAACAACTCAATAACCAAAAGCTCTTATATTCTATCAAAGCAATTGCTGCTTTAACCTTCAGTGCCCCAATGCAGGCTAATTTTAACAAGATAATTCACCCCGGAGTCAATGGAATATGCAATGCAACAACAGAAAAAGGATATACTCTGTTTGGGATCACATTTTCTTAGCTGTTCTTAGCCCTTGAAAGTGTTAGGAAGAAGGATAAACAAGGCACAAAAGAACTAGCAGCATGCCATACAAAGCATTAACTGAAAAATGAAATATTGTTCCATAAAACAGATGGAGTAATTCATTAAGAGAAGTTTTAACAACAAACTATCAATCACAAAAACTCAATGTCTACTGAAGTATCACAACATGCTGTTTTACGTTTTGTACACATGATGAAAGACGCAGTAACAATCAATTTTGGGATTTGAATTTCGAAAGAGAGGAACATGGATGTGAATCAGTTCTGCGTGTTTTTCTTTAGAGAGGTCCGAAAGTCTATTTTGAACAGTGATCTAAATATATGGATTCCAATAAAATGTGACTATAGTACTCTACTGCTATAACCCTATTACGTTAACAGACAAACATTTACACTGGAGAAACTAGCAGGTTGACAGAATCTGTTGAGACAGAAAGAGAGTTAATGGGATTGTTTTTATTCCAGATTTGTAGCATTAGCTCCGTTTCACTCTCTACACATGTTGCCAGACCCGCTGAATTTCTCCAGCATTTTGTGTTGGTTTCAGATTCCAGCACCTGGAGTATCTTGTTTTTTTTAAAGCACTCACAGTGTTGTGTTTATGACAGGCAGAGGAAATTAGTTTAAAGTTGCCCAGTATTGACACCATCTCGAATCACAACCATCTCTGAACAAACCTTGCTGCTCTAAATGGAGATTAATTTTCTCCTTCACTACTTTCTCCAACAGTTTCCCTGCCACTGAAATTAGACTCACGAGTCTACAGTTACCTGGTCTATCTCTATCACCCTTCTTGTAAAGTGGAAACACGTTTGCAGTCTTCCAGTACTCTGGCTTCTCCCGTGGCCAGCGATGATTTTAAAATCTGTATCAGAGCCCCGTTGATTTCCTCCTTTATTTCCACAGCAGCCCGAGAATCAACTCATCCGGACTTGGGGATTTGTCCACTTTTAAATCCGCCAAAACATCCAATGCCTCATCGCTTCTTATATCAATCTGCTCAAGAATTTGACAGCCCATTTTCTCAAATTCTGTACTTGCATCATCCTTCTCTCAGGTAGAAGACAGATGTAAAGTACTCATTTAACATTCAACCGATGTCCTCTTGCTTCATGCACAGATTGCCCCCTTGGTTCCTAACTGGCTCTACTCTTTCCCTGGTTATTCTCTTCTCCTTGATATATTTGCAGAATATCTTGAAATTGTCCCTGATCTTGTCCATCAGCATTTTGTCATGCTTCCCCTTCATTCTCCTAATTGTTTTCTTGAGATCCCACCTTTCTACACTCCTCCAGGATCTCCTTTGTTTTGCTGACTTAGTGCCTGTTACACACCTCTTTTCCTTTTTATCCAATCCTGAATGTTCCTGGACATCCAGGGTTCTCTGGGCTTCTTGCTCGCCAAGCTGGCTTGTTTTTGTTCAAACGTTTCATCACCATACTAGGTGACATCATCAGTGGAGCCTCCAATGAAGCAATGTCATTCTACTCCACTTGGAATTTATACTGTCTGGTCCGTTATGGTGAGTACTGTCATTTCCAGTTTTGATCTGTGTGGGTTTATATATGGGGTCCAATTCTATATGTTTGGTGATTGAAGTAAGGGTGGAGAACCATGCCTCTAGGAATTCCTGTGCATGTCTATGTTTGGCTTGGGCTACTATGGTTACCATGTCCCAGTTAAACTGATGGCCTTCATTGACTGAATGTACAGATATTAAGGAGAGTTCCTTATTGGATTGGACCCCATATACAAACCCATACAGATCAAAACCGGAAATGACACTGCTCACCATAACGGACCGGACAGTATAAATTCCAAGTGGAGTAGAATGACATTGCTTCATCGGAGGCTCCACTGATGATGTCACCTAGTATGGTGATGAAACGTCTGAACAAAAACAAGCCAGCTCAGTGAGCAAGTCAACAACCTCATCCACAACCCGAGCTACAGATCTTTGCCAATATTTTAAACAACTATGGGCATAACACACTAAAAATTCTTGCTCCTGTTTCATCTTAAAGGGAACATATCAGGTCTGTACTCTCCCTAGTATTTTTTTGTATGCCTCCCACTCCTCTGCAGCAAATTTACCCTCAGGTAGCCAGTCTACTTTGGCCAGATCCTGCCTTATTTTAATAAAATCTGTCTTTCCCTATTCCAAAACCCTTTTTTTGGAAACCACCTTTCTCCTTTTCCATAACAAACTTAGAATGTACTGTGCAGCAGTCACTATCACTTCAAACATCTGTCAGCTTCATTCCCCAAAATTAGGTCCAGCACTGCACCGTCCCTTGTCTAACCACCTACATGTTGACATAAAAAGCTTTCTTGTACGCATTTCAAGAAATCCGTCGCCTCTAAATCCTTTACACAATAACTATCCTAATTCATATTACAGTAGTTGAATTCCCCAAATACAATTAGCTAATATTGTTTTTACATGCCTTTATGAATTGACAACACATCTGCTCCTCAATCACCCACTGTCTGTTTGGGAGTCTATAGTACACTCCGAACAGTGTGACTAACCCCTTTTCCATTCCTTATTTCGACCCACAAAACCTCAATTGAGGATCCTTTCATGATAACATCCTCCTTACTACAGTAACTGACTCCCTAACTAATCATGCAACACCATCTCCATTTTTTGGCACCCTCCCCTGTCTTGCTTTAAGATCCTATACTGCAAAATGTTAAGATCTCAGTTTTGTCCCACCCTCAACCACATCTTTGCGACAGCAACAACATGGCAGTTCCATGTGTCAATCTATACCCTTAACTCCTCTGTTCTACTGCTAATACACCTAGCATTAAAGTAAAGGCCAACCATGTTCACCTTACTGCCTTGAGGTACCAGACGCCTAAACTCCTTCTGCCTTAGTTCCTTTCATTAATTATGCTGTTAAACTAATGCATTGTTGCCCCAGACCCTGCTGAACTAGTTTAAACTCCTCCCTGCAGCAATCGCAATCTCACCTGCAAGGATGTTAGTCACATTCTGGTTCAGGTGCAGAATATCCCGCTCATGATGGTCCCATCTTCCCCAGAAACTGACCTAGAGATCCAGAAATCTAAAACCCTCCCTCCCGCAATATACGTTGAGCCATGAATTCATCTGCTCTTTCTCGACTTGCTAGCATCTGGTGCTGGGAGTAATCCTCAGATGACAATCTTCAAGGTTTGGATTCTTAATCTGTTGCCTCGTTCCCTGAACTCTTGATGCAAGACCTCATCCCTCACTTTATCTATTCCATTAGCAACAATATGAACCACAGCTTATCTCCCTCCGCCTTTCATGTTGCAACCTTGATCTAGGCACCAGGGATGCAACACATGATTGTGGAATACATCTGCAGCTACAGAAATGCCTGCCTGCTTCCTTTACTAATGAATCCCCAATTACCATCATTCCTACTTTCTTCTTCCTCCACTCGTGTACAGTCAAGCTGCTTGTAGTGCTAGAAGCCTGGCTCTGACGGTAGTTCCTTGATGTACAAACATCCTTCACAGCTTCCAGAACAGAAGACTGATTAACGAGTGGGACCACATTGGACTCCTGAACTACCTGCCTATCTGTCCTTGGCTACCTGGTAGTCACCGATTCACTCCTTTCCTCCAGTACTTTCAGCTGCAGTGTGACCACCTCTCTAAACATGCTATCCAAGTACTTCTCAACATCACGGATTTTCCACACTATTACGAGTCACTGCTCAAGTTCCAAAACCTGGAGTTCAGGTTTGTGCAGTTGTGGGAACTTCCTGCAGACACAGTCAACTTGACACCGGCAGGATCTGTGACTGGCCACAGATGACAGGAAACACATTCCACTCAGCTGCCCTTGCCTACAGGGATTTGAAATTCTTTGGGTTTATAAGCATATCCATAAATTGTTTGACGATTTTTTTAAAATAACTGCAATTTAGGGAGCATTCTTCAAGATAGCTCCTTTAGCAGCCAATCAGCACACTGCTTTCCTATGACATCACTCCAGTTCGTTGTCAGTCGTCAAGTATAATCTGGGTCCACCTCATTGAGACATACTGTAAGATGGATAGACGCACCTAAACACAATTTCTACAATTAAAGAAACATATGAACTGTGAAAGAGTTCACATTTTTTTAGTTCCCCATCCCAAAGTCTCTAAAAGTAAATTAAAACAAACTTCACATTGATGCTCAAAGTTCTAAATTTAGGTGAATTCAAAAGTGAACAGAGTAAATTGCTTATTGTTCTGAATTAAAAGCACATGCATCAGACACATGAAAGCTCCCAAGTGGCAACAAAAGCTTCAATTTCTCTAATTTAAATCTCCATCCTAATTCTGACCCATGGAACTCACACATGGTCAGGCATCAGGCTGCAAAGTAATCACATTTGGCAATTGATTTGTCTCAAATGAAAAGACAATCACCAAGGAGATCCATCAGAGGCGTGAGGCAATTAAATTAGAAGAAATTTAAACAAATGTATGAAACCTTCAGAGATACAGACTCACATGTTCAGCAGAAATTCAGGGTCAAAAATCTTCAAACTCCTTTTCTCACAGTATTGTGCGTGTAACTGCTGCATGCGGATTAGAACAGTTTATGTAGTCAGCTGAACACCACCTGCTCCAGGATAATTACAGATGAGGAACAAATGCAGGCCTTGCCAGCAATGATCATATCCCAGGAAAGAGCCTAGAAAAAGTAACCTATCATTTTGGAGATTATGTGAAGCAGGTTATAAACAGAAAGTGCTGGAGAAACTCAGCAGGTCTGGCAGCAGGTCAGGAGAGAGATGGAGAGTTAGCGTTTCGAGTCCAGTGTGATACCTCTTTGGAATAGTCATGTTTATTGCAGATCTACAGCTCTTGTTTATATTTACAGAATCAGATTTGACTAATTTATCTTATCCAAAGGTTTGCAATCACCCAATATCACAGACTTACCCATTCAAATACTGTGGTATGCTGGTATTCAAATGATCGATATTGTCTAAGATCAGAAATGTACATAAAGACAAATACAAATCATGCATCAGAAAAATCGTGGTGATAATGTTGGTCTGCGCAAGCTGGGATGTGAAGGAGAACTCGCTGTTAATAAAACAATTGGTAGTAATAACCTGGAATTCACTGCCCACAAGGACAGTGGAAACAGACATGATCAGCAGTTTCAAAAGAAAACTGGAGGGGCATTAGAGGGAAAGAAGTTTACAAGCCTTCAAGGATTAAGCAAGAAAATGAGTTGGATCAGATCCTTCTTCGGTAAGCTGGTCTGGACTTAACGGGTCAAACAGCCTCCTTCTGCGCAATAATCATACTATACCTCTTTGGATGCACTGGCAAAGTGTATAACAACATAACAGGGTTCCAAAATAACACTTGCAACATTCAATTTCAACTTATGCTTTCACCCAGAAGCAAAGCAGAACACAGTCAAGTATGAAATTTGATTCTTTCCAGATTCCTCATATCCAGAATGATAGCAATGCTTACTTTCTCTGCATTCAGAATTCTGAAGTTTTGAAGATATTTTAAATGCCATCACTCAAGGAGATTAACTTGCTGCATTGTAACCCACTGTTGCCCACAAACTTGAGATTTTCAAAGATTGATTCTGTATCAATTCTGACTTAATTATTCAGATATCTAATTATTGACACTTGCTAGCAATTGTGGTGCCAATTAATAAAGAAAAGTACACTTTTTCAATATACAAGGTATGTTAGCTATCTTGTTAAATTTTAAAAATATGGTGGAGATCCAATCTACCGTAGTTCTAAGGGGCTGGCCAAAGTCTCAAAATATCAAGACTGTCCAAGACTGTTCTAGCTGGACTCTCTGGCACCAGTCTCCCACTCCCTCGGGCTGCCAGTATTTTTGTTTTTAGAAAGAGTACATTATGTGCATTCTTTACAGTGCTGACGTCAATCCTGGGTAGCCTCTGACAATACCCTTAATAGTAGGGCTGATCTGATGATTTCCCACACTTTGAATTTCTAGCGATGATGCAAAGCTGCAACTGAAAGAAAAATCAGTCACAGCTGTCTGCTGCTCAGGCGATCTGACAACACCAATTTTATAATATCGTCTGAAGTTAAAACGATCCCTTCCCAGTCAATGCATCACAAAGAGTCAACAATATTCAGCATCACTGAGTGTTTTTGAAATTATGTGGGCCCAGTGCTATAGGAATCTTTTGTACTCAGTCCCATCCCTTCATTAGAGCACGAAATCCTAAGGTCACAAATGAAAAGCATCACTCAGTATTGCACTGAGCCACCAAACATAAACTGGTATTCAGACTGTGAACCAGTATCTGTGTGTTGAACAGGAATGACGTGGAGGTGCCAGTGTTGGACTGGGTTGGACAAGGTCAGAAATCATACAACACCAGGTTATAGTCCAACAGTTTTATTTGAAAACACAAGCTTTTGGAGTCTTACTCTCACCTGAAGAAGGAGTAAGACTCCAAAAGCTTGTGTTTTTAAATAAACCTGTTGGACTACAACCTGGTGTCATGTGATTTCTGACCTTGATTAAGAATCACAAGACAGAAAAGAATGGTTAAGTATCAGGCTTGAACATGGAGCCTACCATAACTTCTGAAACACGATCAGTGTCTTGATGGAGTTCTGTGGTTTTCTGACAACAAGACTGTACCCATGGGTAAATAAGAACTGCATGAGGAGCAGGAAGCCAAAGACAGAGAACGGCACCTTACTTAGCTGGTATCAAGGATTTGGTATTATGTAACACTAAGGATCAAGACCATGTGACATACTGAGGGAGGTTTTCTGCCTTTGCATTCTCTGTACAGAGCATAATGCACCAGATTTATATCTTGGAATGTTGAACATTGAGAATAACACAGCTATGAATTGATCACCTCATCTGAAAACAACAATGCTGGTGATCACAGCGGATCAGACAGCATCCATGGAGAGAGAGAGCAAGCTAATGTTTCGAGTTAGGATGACTCTTCATCAGAGCAGAAGTGAAGTGTGGAGGGGACAGCGTTTATGCTAGACTTGGCCAGGGGTGGTGTAGGGGTGGTTGGTGTAAAGTGCTGGTGGAGAAAAGACGCTGATAGTTCAGATTAAGTAATCAGAATGTGAGAATAGCAGAACAATGATGTGTCTAACTGTCAGAGTTTAAAGAGAAGACAGTCCCACTGAGTTGGGGGGGAGCGGAGGGGGGGCAGGGAGGGGAGAGAGAACATGGTGATAGAGAATGTAAAAAGTAAACTTTGTGGTGTTGAACTCAATATTAAGTCCAGAAGGCTGTAAACTGCCCAGTCTGAAGATGAGATGTTGTTCCTTTCCTGTAGCCAGTCATTTTAACACAGTGTTCTGCTCGCATGCCCACTTGTCTGTCCTCGGCATGCTGCAGTGCTCCAGTGAATCACAGCGCAAACTGGAGGAACAATATCTCATCTTCAGACTAGGCAGGAAGTCATGTACCATTCTAACCTCAGATCACAATAGGCCCACATGGAATCGTTTCAGACAGCAACACTTACACATTAAAATGACAAGCACAGATGATACAGGCAGGGATCTGACATAACATGGTATTTAGCAAATTAGCAGTACTGAATGAATATTCCACAGCAAAAACAATGGGAGGTGTGGTTTCTCCTGGTGGTCATTTCAGCTATTAAAAGTTTGAGTATTCATGGTGTTTCTAATGGCTTTGTTTACACTATGCTTCATTTGAATAAAAGGATTCAGGTTATGCTGAAGGCACAATTTTTGGTGGATGTCCCCTGCTCTCTTTTGATATTGCTGCTATCAGCTAATCGATCAGCATTAATATTGAGTAATCTTTGTGGAGTCAGACATACTAAGAACTAGGATAAGGCCGATCAAGTTGCTTCATATCAAACCAATAAAGCTTAAAATTGCTGTTAACCAGAGTTAAATAATTGAAAATTTCTGGGACACAAATTTGCAACAATTATGGTCAATTGCTTTACATTAACATGGCTTCTGGTTATTTCCTCCAAGTGAGCTAAAGGTTCATACAGCATTAGTCTAGTCTGGTTTGAAACCCGTATCCAAAAGCAAAAGCTCTGTGCTAACCCTATTGCACCATCCATCCCACTCACTACCTCCTGTTATACCTCTGGCTTGCTGTACAACAGTGAAATAAATTCAACGGTTGTGATAATTCAAAGTCAGTGTTTGCACAAAAAAAAGCAAATCTAACACATCCTGCAACTTTAAACAAAAAAAATAAAAACGGACTGCAGACTTTTTAGTGTAAACTGAATTTAATTGCTTCAATGGCTTTAATGAAGTAACTTTGACTTCTTGTGAGTATGAAGGAGTTTCATAACCTGTGTTGATGTATTAAGCTGAAAACACAGAGAAGCATTTTGAACCATGATCTGCAGATGTTGCATCAAAGGAACAATATTGAGCGACCCAACAAATACATTATTTTCTTCATTGCCATATTTATTAAACTGCCCCTTATTACAAATTCAGATTTTGCATTATTATTTGTTGTCAATCAAAGTGAGTGAAACAATGAATAAAAAATTTATGGCATCTTATGAATTTCTAATTACAATAATGAAATTCAAATGAATTCTGAACAGTTCAATATATTTCTTTATAGAAAATTACGGCAATCTGATACCTCTGGGCCTTATCATAAACAGTCAGGCTGGCAAGTTATTAAAGGAAAAATCACAGTGGTAAATATACTTTTGGCATAAAATGTGTATCATTGAGTATCTAACATACAGAGCAACCTCCCTCTAAGTGGGTCAGCTAAATAGATTTTGAGCGAGGGTACACGTTTTACTTGTGCAGTTGCATCCTATAGAGTATCAGGGTCACAGAGCTTTACAGATGAGAAAGAGGGTCTTTGCTCCATCGTGTCCACACCAGTCAACAAACACCTCCCATTTTCCAGGACTTGGCCTGTAGTGTTACTATGTCGTTTCACGTATTCAACAAAATACTTCTGAAATGTTGTGAGGTTCCCGCCTCCATCTCCATTTCAGGCAGTGAATTCAAGATATGTCCAACCTTCAGTTGAAGAAAATGCCTCCTCAAATCTCTTCTAAACCTCCCACTTGTTAATCTTAAATCTGTGTCCCCAGTTACTGACCCCTCCATTTTGGGAAAATGTTGCTTCCTCAGAATTTTGCACACTTCAACCACATTTCCCCCTCAACCTCTTCTGCTTGAAGGAAAGCACTCCCAGTTAATCCAACCTCTACGACAGTTGAGAGCTCCAGTCAAGGTAACATCCTGGTGAATCTTCTCTGCATTCTCTCTAATGCAATCATCCTTCCTACAGTGTAACGATCGAAACCACAAAATACTCCAGTCGTGGTCTAGTTAATGTTATGTACAGTTCCATTATAACCTCCATGCTCTTGTATTCGATGAATTTGACTAACAAAGGCAAGTATCTGATATGACTTCTTAACCACCCTATTCACCGGTCCTGTTGCCTTCAAGGATTTGTACAATAAGGTCCTGCTGATCCTCTGTACTTTCACAGGTCCTACCATTCATCACATGCTGTCTTGTTTTGTTAGTCCTCCCAAAATGCAATGCCTCACCATTTTCTAGAATAATTTCCATTTGCCACTGCCCTGCCAACCTGACCAGCTAATCTATATCATCCCGTGGTCTCAGGCTTTACTCCTGGCTTGTAAACACATGTTAATTTTGCTGTTATCTGTGAACTCAGTGATCATACCTCCTACAGTCATATCAAGATCATTAATGTACACAACAAACAGCAAGGGACCCAGCACTGAACCTTGTGGTATGCAACAGGGCACAGGCATTATATGTCACAAAAAAATCATTTGACCATCACCCTTTGCCTCCAACCACTAAGCCAATTTGGATCAAATTTGCCAAATTGCCCTCCAGCCCAGCTCCATTGAACAAATTAAATTAAGAGCCATTCCATTCCACAGTGTCTCCTCACTTGGCATTTTAAAAAAACAAGATGATACCCAATTAGCTTACAATCACATTTTGTAATGGAGAAATGCACAGTTCTGAATTTTTAAAAAAATCATTATGTTTTCTTCTATGGAATTGTCACATAAATCCTGAAACTATCAAGTGTACTTTTTCCAGATCTCACCGTGTACATTTGGCACACAGACTCTAGGCCAGCAACTAGTGGTTTCACATCATGGATACTGATATAAACATGTTATAGTAATATCCCTTTTAACTCTTTCAGCATCCCACATTTTGCAGAATTAAAATTAATGCCTCTTTGTATCGATATTAGAATATCAATGATGCCAATACATCAGATATCTAAAAATGTCAAAGTTAATCAACCTTTAAAAGGAAATTTCTAATTCCAAAATTATAATTCTTTATCAAAAACATTATTTGGGTTATCAGCGCGAAGGTAAAACATTGTGCCTCTACTTTGGGGATCTGGTATCATCTTTCAGTTGTTTTTTTGAAGCGTCTACTTGCAGAGGGGAAGGTTTCTGTCTATTTTAGTCTGGGAGATTTTGCTCCAGGAACAGGACTTATTTCAGTCCACACAAAACCCTGTCCTGTGACTCTGACCACAAGTATTCAGCATCATATCTCAATAATTCTCATAGCATCATAAAGACGTACAGCACAGAAAAAGGCCCTTCATCCCATTAAGTATGCACCAGTCAAAAACAATTACTGAATTATTCTAAATAAAGACCAAAAGAATTGCTGTAAATCAGGAACAAAAACAGAAATTGCTGGGAAAGCTCAGCAGTTCTGGCAGCATCTATGGAGTTCTAAGGAAGGTCACTCGACCCGAAATGTTAATTCTGATTTCTCTCCACAGATGCTGCCAGACCTGCTGAGCTTTTCCAGCAATTTCTGTTTATGCACCTAATTATTCTAACCCCATTTTCTAGCTCCTGGCCCACAGCCTTATATACTTCGGCACCACAAGTGCACATCTAAATACTTTTTAAATGTTTGAGGGGTTTTGCCTCTATCACCCTTGCAGGCAGTGAGTTCCAGATTCCCAGCACCCTCTGGATGAATAAGTTTTTTCCTCACATGTCCTCCAAACCTTCTGCCCCTTACCTTAAATCTATGCCCCAGCTATTGATCCTTTCATTAAGGGAAAGGTTTCTTTCTGTTCGCCATATCTATGCCCCTCATAGTTTGAAACATCTTAATCATTTCCCCTCTCAATCTCTGTTGCTCTAAGGAAAACAATACCAGTCTGTGGAATCTCTCATCACAACTGAAACTGTCCAGCCCAGGCAACATCCTGGTAAATCTCCCATGCACTCTCTCCAGTGCTATCACATCCATCTTATAATGTGGATTTCCGAACTCTCACAATACTCCAGTTGTTGCCTAACCAATATTTTATACAATTCCAACTTAACTTGCCTGCTCTTAAACTCTATGCCTCAGCTAATAAAGGACAGGATAATATCTGCCTTCTTCATCACTTTATCCACTTGTCTCAGACTAGAAGGCATAAGTTTAAGGTGAGGAGTAAGTGGTTTAGAGATCTTAGGAAATTGATTTTTTCACCTAGAGGTTGGTTGAAATATGGAACATTCTGTCCGAGAGGGTGGTAGTGACAGGGACTCTCACAACATTTAAAAAGCACCTGGATGTACACTTAAAATACCAGAGCATAATAGTTTATGGACTAAGGGCAGGTAAATTAGATTAGTGTAGCTTGTTGGTCGGCAGAGAGGCCAAAGAGTCTGTTTCTATCTTGTATGACTCTATGACCTAACCTGATATCTTATGGGACTGGTGTACATGGACATCAAAGTCCCTCTAATTTTTGGTGCTTCCCAAGTTCCTATCGTTCATCATGTATTCTCTTAACTTGTTTGCCCTGCCAAAGTGCATCACCTCACATTATCTAGATTGAATTCCATTTGCCACTGATCAACCCATGTGACCAGCTCATCTGTATCCTCCTTTAATCTAAGGCTATACTGCTCACTATTTTAGCAATCTACTATTTGTCACCAATTTTTGCGAACTTACTGATCAACTGTCCTACATTAAAGTCTGAACCATTTATATAAATCATAAACAGCAAGAGCCCCAATACTGACCCTTGTGATCCCAACGGACACAGACGTCCAGTCGAAAAAATACCCCTCAACGATCACTCTCTGCTTCCTGCCACTCAACCAATTCTGGATCCAATTTGCCAAATTTCCTTTTGACCTTAGTTTGACTGTGTGTTCAGATGACATATGAGGTATTCAAGAACCTGTGTTCAAGATCAGGGCAAGGAAACTTCTCAACTTTTGCTGAGTTCTTGGAGCTTCCATCTCAGAAACAACTAAGATATTTCGGGACTCAGGTCAACCCTGACAGGTGTGCAAGTTTGCCAAAGAACCAACATGTTTTCAGCTTCACAATGCATTTGTCTGTCCATGGCATGATCCCAGCTTTCCTATTCATCTCTGTGGGGTCCTATAGCTGACATGGTCATTTTCATCTACACTTGCATATCAACAGATATGCCAAATGCTCGTTTGCATTCCTCGTATACTTTCTGTTGGAACACTTACTGGCCCACTTTCAGGCCACAAGGTGAATTCAGGCATTTGTGCAGCCTAAAGAACATGCTGTACATCGTCAACAGTGAGGATTCATTGTCAAGATTTACATTCCAATAGTTTTTGCAGGCATCAAGCTCCCTGAAATTGTTTGACCCAACTAGTCCTGACATGATCTCATCTAGTGTTGGAGTAGGGCATGAATGCCACAGTGCTTGATTCAGATCAGGGAAATTCATAGCAATTTGGCTGTTCTCTCACAACAACATAAAACCTATCTGTAAACCTGGAGACTCCCACAATCACCTTTTCTTTCACCTCTTAAAGTTCCCTTTCCAGCTTTCTCTTTAGTTGTCTGAGAACTTCACATGGGTTCCTTCTGTGGAACAACAGTGATATGATACTCAAAATCTTCAAAACATCCAACAATCTTGCCAAAACACACTGAACACATTTGGACTAGCACTTTATGTTTTTTTCATTGCACTGGGTGTGCAGCCATCAACTTTCAGTGAAGTCTTCTTCATAGTTCACTGAAGTCAGCTGCAGCTCTTTGCAACTGATCAACCCCAAGATAACAGAACTAGCTGTTTCAATGACATACAGCAAGCATTTAATTGCTTTTTCTCAGTGTCCCCCTTCGGTTTACATTGTTTGTAGCTGTCAAAACCCAGTTCCACCATTTGCTGTTGGCAGGACATGGCTCAATTTCAATATATGTTCCTTTGGGATACCATTTTTTTCAGGTTTTCAGTAAATGTTTTCCAGTGTAGTCTGAATGCCATGATGTACTCTGTGGTTTGTTAACATGCTTCAGCATTGGTTTCCAAAGAGGATTCATATTAGACTGAAAAGTATAACTCTGTTTCACTCTCCACAGATGCTGCCAAATCTACCAGCACTTTCTGATTTTATTTCAGATTTCCAGTATCCACAATATTTTGCTTTTATTTTAGTATTGCTTTAGATCTGTGTGCATATTGCTTCAACTGCTTCCTAAGCTGAAAGATGTTGTGCTTCTCTTTTTTCCAGACACTGTCACCTCCAAATCTTGCACATCAGAAATATGATTCCCAAGTTTATTGTACCTTCAACCTCTGCATCATCACGTAAAGTATGAATATTTTGGTGTTTATTCTTCAGGTCACTTGTTGACTATTCCCTTCCTTTGTTCTGCATATCTTTGCCTAGTGATTTGGGCTTTCCACAAGCACTGCAGTTTGATTGTTACAAAGGATATTTTGTCCTATCTGGGATTACATGTGGTCATCCATAGGGCTCAGACAATTTTCTCTCCATCTGGTGTGTGGTCTTTGTCACTGTTTCATGACATCAACCCTGATTGGAATGTAGCAAATGTCACCTCACTACTTAAGAAGTAAAGGAAGAGACATAATGGGAAACTACAGATCTGTTATTTTAACGTTAGTTGTTAGGAAAATGTTCGAATCTATGAGAAGGAATGTGATAAATGTACACTTCAAGAATAATGATTGACTGGGCAGTGATGATTGTGAATGGGAAATTGCGGTTAATGAACCAGTTAGAATCATTTGAGGATGTCACTGGCAGCATTGATGAGGGGGAGCATACTTGGATTTTCAGAAGGTTTTTGATCAACACTAAAGCTCATCGGATTGGAGGTAATGCATTAACATGGATTAAGGATTAACCAACAGGCAGAAAACAGAGTGTATGAATAAATGGGTCAGTCTTCCATCGCCAGGCTGTGATTAGAGGACTACTCCAATGATCAGTACTTAATCCCCAGCTAGTCACAATTTAGATCTGGACACAGAAACCAAATGTAATACTTCCAAATTTGCAGATTACACAAAGTCAAAAGGTAGAAACGCATGTTAAGAAGATGAAAAATGGCTTCAAGGAATTTGGACAAATTTAGTGAACGAGGCAAGAACATGGCAGGTGGAATATAATGTGAAAAAATTCTGAGGTTATTCTATTGGGTTCTGAATCTTTGGAATTCTCAGAGAGTGGAATTTCACAGAGGACTGTGGAAGCAGGTCATTATATAATGTTTGAGGTAGACACTGATACCACTCACATAAAGGAAGAATGGGGATAACATGGGATAAAGGTATGGAAATGGAAATGGAAATGGAAATGGAAGATCAGACAAAATTGTATTGAACAGTGGACCAGACTCAACAAGTTGAATGGGCTACTCCAGTTCCTATCCTTTTGTCTTGAATGAAGCTGTATGAGTAGTTCATGCCTTTACCTGTCTACTGATAGCTTTGAGAGATCTGGCAACATCAATAGCCTTCGACGTTATGAGCTTGCCCTTTCCATTCAGAGCTTTCTCTACAAATTAGTTGATCTACCAGTCTCTGATCAGGTGCTTGAAATATATATTTTTTTGTTACATTTCATTATCTAACAAAGAAATCATTAACGTGTTCAAAGAGAATGGAGTAAACTGATTGTAAACAGGTTATGTATCTTTAAAAGCAAACTTGAGAAAAACTTGTCCTATGATTACACTTGTCAAGACCACTGGCTGTCTCAAAGCACTTTACCGCTAACGTAGTACCTGTGAAGTGTTGTCACGAATCACAGAAGCTAATTTTATGCACTTTAAACACTCACAAACAGCACTACAATAATGAACAGATAATGTATTGCTGTGATATTGATTGAGGGATGGCAGGACACTGGAAATAGTTGCCCTGCTCTTCTTCAAAAGAGTGCTATAGGATCTAGTATATCCACCTGCGCAGGCAGGATGGCATCTGACAGTACAACACATCCCCAGTCCTGCAGCAGTTTTTGTACTTTCAGTTCTGAACCCGGAAACAGCTGACAGCCATTGCAAGCTTAAGATTGTGTGGTTCCAGGATGATCAGCAGTTAGATTTAAAGAGATTTCCTCTTATTTGAGAAAGACTCAGGAACTGAAAACCATGAAAGTTGTGTGGAAAACAACCAACCTAACATGAGTAGATCATCATTTTTGACTGTTGATTAAATTACATTGGCTGTAGTTGCAAGTACATCACTCCCTAATCTGCAAACAGATGAATTTGATGGCTGCTACTCACGTAACCATGATCCAACTCATAAGCTGCAAGAACCAACCATTAGTGGTGGTATCTTGGTTTTTAATTTCCATTAAGCAGCAACAGGTCAATCCTAAGATTTTAAGCCATCTGGGATCTTCAAATATTTACGATATTGTCCTCTTTGCACGTTTCCATCACATCTTACATTTGCTTACTAATTGTTAGCCTTTTCCCAACACCTGAGATTTCCAGAGGACAAGTCGCTTCTCCCATTCAGTCTACATGGATTCCTATTTTGACTTGAAGCAACTTTATTGAGATAAACAAGACGAAAATTCAAAATACACTGATCAATAAATTTTCAATAAACTAGTAACCTGCAGAGCTACATATAAGCAAGAAGATGAGTGAGAGCCAGGTTTAACAAAATAAACACCAGTCGATTACCTGGCCCTGCATTGACAGCAGACAGAATCAATTTATCAGAAGCTGTTTTATATATAATTCAGCAAATACCATTATCTAACTGGAAATAAGAAAGTACATTTCCACAGCTGACAAGTTCGTCTAAAAAATCAACTTCAAAAGTTAAAGTGACACAAACAAAATCAAATAAAATTTGAAGATGAGCAAAGAAGGCAAGTAAAAAAATCTATGCGCAATTAGAAACATGGGCAACGTAAAGTGGTAATCAAAGAAAACATGGATTGGCAGCGTTTCACACAAGGGTGTACACAATTCAATGTCAACAAACAAACGTCAACAATGCAACAAAAAAGTGCAGCTACAGTCCAGCATCAAAAATTCTATTGTTTGCAATAAATCTCTTTGCATGAACCTATCACTTGGCCAGCATCATAGTTACATTTTGATTTGCTTCCACAAGCAATGTGATATACTTTCTTTTCTGCAATGAAGAATGCAGGAAGGCATACTATGAGCGGCACCAGACATCTCTAAAAATGAGTTGTCAACCTGATGAAGCCACTAAACAGGGCTACTTGCATGTCAAGAAGCATGAGCAGCAAATAATAAGACAGGGGTCAGCATTTCCACAACCAGCAGATCAGAGGTGTGAGTAAGGGGGAGGCGATAATCTAGGTGTATTATCACTGGATTGTTAATCCAGAGACCCAGCTAATGTTTTAGGGACCCAGGTTCGAATCCTGCCATGGCAGATGGTGGAATCTAAATTCAAAAGAAAAAAATTTGGAATTAAGAGTCTAAGGCTGACCATGAATCCATTGTCAATTGTCAGGAAAAAGCCACCTGGATTCACTAATGTCCTTCAGGGAAGGAAACTGATCCTTACCTGGTCTGGCCTACATATGACTCCATACCCACAGTAATGCAGTTGATTCTTAATTAGGGATCTACAACAAATGCAGGCCTAGCCAGTGACACCCACATCCCAGGAATGAATAAACAAAAGATTTAAGCTCTGCATCCTGCCACATCTAGCCATGAATGATGGTGGACAATCAAACAACTCACTGGAGGAGGAGGATCTGTAAATATCCCCATTGCCAATGATGGGACAGACCAGTGCATTAACGTAAAAGATAACACTGAAACATTCACAACAATCTTCATCCCAAAGTGTCGAATGGATGATCCATCTTGGTCACCTCTAGAGGACCAACACCAGCATCACAGATACCAATCTGAAGCCAATTTATTTCACTCCATGCAATATCATGAAATGGCTGGAGGTAGTGTATATTGCAAAGGTACGAGGCATGACGACATTCCAACAAGAGTACTGAAGATTTGTGCTGCAGAACTTGTTATGCCCTTAGTTAAATTGTTCCAAGACAACTACAACACTGGAATCTGCCCAATAATGTGGAAAATTGCCCTGGTATGTCCTGTATATAAAAGACACAACAAATTCAACCTAGCCAATTACCATCCCCAGCAATCATCGAAAGCAGACAGAATCAATTTTCATCAAAAGTCACTTTATATATAATTCAGCAAATACCAATGAATAACTAGAAATCAGAAAGTACATCTTCACAGCTGACAAGTTTGTCTAAAAAATCAACTTCAAAAGTCAAAAAGATATAAACAAAATCAAATAAAATTTGGAGATCAGCAGAGAAGGCAAGTAAAAAAAGTGATGGAAGGTGTTATCAATAATGCTATCAAGGTAATAACCTGTTCACTTATGTATAAAAAGAACCTATTCACGGACACCTAATTTGGCTTTCTCCAGGGTCGCTCAGCTTCTAACCTCATTAGAGGCTTTGGTTCAAAAATGGACAAAAGAGCTGAATTCCTGAGGTGAGATGAGAGTGATATTGATATTAAGGGTACATTTAAATAACAGCAGCAACAAGGAGCTCCAACAAAACCGGAGTCAATGGGAATCGGGGGAAAAACTCCGCTGTTTGGAGTCATACCTGTGGCACAAAGGAAGAAGGTTGTGGTTATTGGAGGTCAGTCATCTCAGCTCCAGGGCGCCTCGGCAGGACTTCATCAATGTAGGCATTTTTCTTATCAACCTGATCAGAGATGTTACTACTCATCACTGAAGCAGGTGGGACTTGTACTTAGGCCTCCTAGCTCAGAGGTGGGTTTACTACCACTACACCACAAAAACCCTTGGTTCATCAGGGTAATCACCGAGGCCCAACCATCTTCAGCTGCTTTGTCAATTAACTTCCCTTCATCATAAGGTCAGAAGTGGTGATGTTTGCTGTTGATTGTACAACGTTCAGCAACATTCACAATACCTCATATACTGAAGCAGTTGGTGTTCAAATGCAACAATATCCTGGATAATATCAGGGGCACGAGTGACAATTAACACCATACGAGTCTGAGGCAATGCCAAAATTCAGTGCAGGAATTGTCGAACAAGAGGGATCTAAACATTGCCCTTGGCATTCAAAGGAATTACAATCACTTAAGGCCCCACTTACCAACATTCTGGGGCTACCATTGACCAGAAACTGAACTAGACCAGCTAGATAAATACAGTGGCTAAAAAAGACAGTAGGAACCCTGCAGCAAGTAACTCACCGCCTGACTATCCCACTACAATCGACAAGATGAGATGGATGGCAGAAATTCACCAAGGCTCCTGAAACTGCACCTTTCAAACTAGTCACCATTTCCATCTAGAAGGACAAAGATATCAACCACATGGGAACACAATGACCTCCAAGATCTCCTCCAAATCATTGTTACCTTGACATGGAAATATATCGCTGGGTCAAAATCTTCGAACCCCCTTCATAACAGCATTGCAGGTGTACCAACATCAAACAGACTGCAGTGGTTCAAGAAGGCAGCTCTCTGCTACCTTCTCAATCGTGAATAGGAATGGGGAATAAATGTTGGCCCAGGCAGCAACGCGCACATGAATTACTTCTAAAAAAACTACACAAGTACTGTTAAAAACCAAAAGAACTGCAGATGCTGTAAATCAGGAACAAAAACAAAGTTGCTGGAAAAGCTCAGCAGGTCTGGCAGCTTCTGTGAAGGAAAAAACAGAGTTAACGTTTCGGGTCTGGTGACCCTTCCACAGAACAGTTCTAAGGGTCACCGGACCCGAAACGTTAACTCTGTTTTTTGCCTTCACAGATGCTGCCAGACCTGCTGAGCTTTTCCAGCAACTTTGTTTTTGTACATAAGTACTGTTCTTCGTCTCTGAGAACGATTGCGCGTCCAAGAGCAATTACTTGCTTACTCATGTGCATGTTCACTTACGATCAGAAACAGTGCGTGATATCTTGTACTGGAGTGTCTATTCTAATGCATTACTCATTCCTGTATGTAGTTAGAGGGTAAGATTCACTGAACAAATATCAGAAATGTCGAGACATGTCCCAGCTCTGCAAACCTGAAGTGGGAAGAACAAATTTTGGCAAAATTTTGGATTCTTGTTCTCAGGTCGTGTTTCTGCAAGTCATGGCTGGTGATGCTGGAAAGTATGCTGCCAGATACTGAGGTAGGCCGGCAACATAACCATCAGTGTACCAGCACTTTGTCAGAGACTTTACAATCACGATGAAACAAAGTAACCACCTTCCAGTCCACACCCTCCCCATGCCATCAAATCGGAATGTAGCCATAGAAAATAGATGTAGGCTATTTGCCCTTTCATGTCTGCTCTGCAAATCAGTATGATCACAGCTGATCAGGCAACTCAGTACCCTGTATCTGCCTTCTCCTTCTATCCTTTGATCTCTTTAGCCTTAAGTAATATATTTGACTCTTTCTTGAAAAGTCTAACTCCTTCTTCAAAATGCTCTCTAACCACGCCCATGACTTCTCATACTGGCCATTCCAATCAATGCACGACAACACACCTTTATAATTTCAAAGTCAACTAGGTGCCTTCCCCACGTACCACAGTTTTCTCTCACACCTACCATCCCTACTCATTCATTATCCATTATAGGTAGATCTCAAGAAATATCTTTTATCTTGGCATCGATATTAAGTGCCAAATTGAAGAATTCATTATTTCAAAGACAGAACACTCTCGCTGATAGAAATTCATTCATTACACTTCCATGAATATCTCACAAAATCATGCGTTAGAATTCAACTGAGGCCAAGAGAGGGCAAAAACTTTGTATTTAGTGACTACAAAATGCTCTTCCACCATTACCACATGAGATAGATTAAGTGGGTGGGAACCAAACTGGCTTATAGAGTATCATATGGAAAAACTAGGACATTGTATGCTTTGGTAAGAAGGATAGAAAAACAAATCATATTTAAATTGATAGAGACTGGAGAATACTGTAGCACAGAGCAATCAGGATTTCCTGCTATATGAATCAAAGAAAGGCACCATAGATGCACATCAAGGGATTAGAAAGGCAATTAAAATGTTGGGGCCGAATTTTTCTCTCTCAAAGCAAAACTTAACATATAGTTCTAAGGTTTTGGAGTAGATCTGTAGCTCGGGTTGTGGGTGTTGAGGTTGGTTGGCTCGCCGAGCTGGCTTGTTGTTCCGCAGACGTTTCGTTACCCTGCTTAGTGACATCCTCAGTCCAGCCTCTGATGAGGCTTCATCGGAGGCTGCACTGAGGATGTTACCAAGCAGGGTAATGAAACGTCTGCGGAACAACAAACCAGCTCAGCGAGCCAACCAACCTCAATAACATATATTTGTTACTTGAATGCATAACTATTCTCTTCTGACTCATTATTCCTACACCATTTTCACGTGGACTTTGTTGGGTCAGGAACGCATTTCAAGTTCCAAGATTTACCAAGTTTTGGATCCCCATCATGAGCATCAGAGGAATATTGTATTTCATTTCATGCTATTTTGCTGTGACATGGGTTTTTGGAAAACATAAACAACACACAGCTCCTTGGAGAGTTTGTGACCACTTTGAGAAGACTGCTGAGGATAAAGTAACAACCTAAAGATGAGGTGTAAAATGTTTTCATACTGTCATATGTTTCTGTATGGCACTGTATTGTAATGTGGGTTCATTTTTAATGCAGCGATTTACTGAAGAGACCTGTCCTGCAAAGGTTAATTAACTCCCACATTCACGAGCCTTCTTTAATCATTGTCCCACATTTCACTATTTTTCCATTAGCAGAAAGAAGTGCCAGAAAAAAAATAAAAATAGAAAAAGATGAAGGCCCACCAGCCTCTGCAGTCATGTTCTGTCCTATCATTTAAACTGACCAACAGCTCAAGCTGTTTAAAATAAACCCTGTCTTTGAAGTTCAAAAAAAATTGTTGCACCTGCTCCCGCCCATTGATCGACAAGCACTCAGCTTGGATTTGGAAAATTGACACCTCCTGCTCTTTTCAGACAACACAGCCTGATGCTTCTGTTATGACAGCTTTGTGAGTGTGAATAGTTGGCTGTGTTTCAAAAGCTTTCAGGATGTCCCATCCCCTATAATTACATAGCACAGACAGAACAAAAACAGGCCATTTATTTCAAAACAACAGTGCTCTCTTCTAAGGACTCCCCTTTTTTTTTCCAAATCTAATTCTTTCATTGTAACTCTCTATTCACGCATAGCTATCGAGCTTCTTTTTAAATGCATTCACACTATTTACTTCAATCACTTGGTTCCCCATTCTGCATTCTTACAATTCCGTGGGCAAAGAGGTTTTATTTCTAAATTCCCATTTGGATTTGCCTCCACTCATGACCTTGATGGAATTCTTGAGGATGGCATGACAGGTTTGGGGGATATTGGGGTAGGGGTAGGAAGGTGGTTGTGACCCTCAGTGTTAATTAGGCACATTCAGGCAATGAAGCAGCTGCTTAGCAGCTCACCTCCTGAGGTCTTGAAAATTTAACAAGAGCAAGCAATCATTGGAAGCCGCGTTATGTTGAACAGAAGTGGTACAACAGAAAATGTTTAGGTGTGTTGAAAAGCATTCAGGTTTTGTCAAAACTTTATCCATGACAACAAATCTTTTACTATCATTAACATTTCTCTACTTTATCAGAGTTTCCAACTCTCCATTTTTCAAGGCCAATCTGAAGATTCAGGCATATTCTTCATTTTAAAATCAAGCACATTTGGTAACCCCATAAAACAGCTGCCAAAATGGACCACAAAATGATCCACTTCCCTGGTGACCCATCTCTTTTCCAACTCCCCAGACGTTACTTGGCTGTCAACCCTGGGGCTGCCGACCAATGAATCCATTGACTCCACCAAAATGCAATTAAACCTCTTTATTGGCCATGCTAAATTGTCCTATTGTATCCAGGGATATGTGGGGTAGGTATATTTGCCATGGTAAATCGGGGTTACAGGGATAGGGCGGGATGCTCTACAAAGGGTTGGTGAAGATTCAATGGGTCAAATGGCCTCTGTCCGCACTGTAGGGATTCTATGGCTCTAATAGCAGCAGCTTGGGTAAAGATATTATTGATTGCTACAAAAGAGCACGGTGATAACAGAAACTGAAGACCTCTGGACAATTCAGTCACCATGGAAACTTGCAGATCCAAAGCTGAAAGTTGAGAAAACAGCCCGTATGAACTTGAGAATTAAAAACATGAGCTGCAAACACTATTATAAAATCTTCGCTTCCTTAATACAAGGACTGTCCAGATTGGTCACTTTGCACCACAGCAATCCACGATTAATACCATTCTGTGTTCTTTCACATGTGAGGGAAGCTTAACTGTTCAAAATCATAGCAGCAAAGCTCAAGATGGTTAAACACACATTCTCTTTCCCACCACAAGATGCATAATTACTGAAACATGTATTTTTCATTCGCTGTGCAAATTTGTATAAGCAGATATATGCTTAATATTTACCTTCAACAACTAATCACTTCACTGTATTTCCATTCATGCCACTTGCATATTTGTTGTTAAAAAAAAACTGCAGTTTTTCACTGCTGGAGCAGCAGATTTTTCATGTCATGGACGAAGTGTTCCTGTATTCAATAGAATCTATTCTCCCATACCAAGCAACAAATCCTGTGCATTCACTTCTCAATAGTGTACTTGTACATTTCAAGTTTGATATCCAAATGTTTCAGCAGCACACGTGAGGCAACTGTCCACTGTCTCCCCACTCTGCTGCAAACAAACCAGTTTCTAAATCATTTACATTCTCATCAATCTGCTTTAGCCATTCTTTCCTAAGAATGGAAAAGACTAATTAACCTTTCATTTGAACAAAGGGAATCATGCAGTCCTCTAATTCCATCTCCAGGGATTACACTGATAATTATAACAATCTGCAATCTTAGTATATGCACAAATTGAATTCTCTGCTTTCCTATGAAATAAGTAGTGAGGCTTTTGGAAAATATTATTGCAACCTTTATCCTCTCATTACTGTTCTGAAATTGCAAGGGACTTTTCAGTCAAATCAAAACATCTCTATTTATTTAGCAATTGTACACCAACAATGGTGAATCATTTTCAAATCAATCTTTCAAATACAATCTTTGGAAGAAATCTTGTATTTCATTGGAAAATTGTGAAATTGTTCTTATAACTGATGCAACAGTAAAAAGGTTTTTAAAAAAGTAAACAAACACAAGAGATCGCAGGAGAAACTCAGAAGGTCTGACAGCATCTGTGTGGAGAGAAAGATAATGACGTTGAGTCCAATTTGACTCTTCTTTGAAACTGAAAGTGTCAATAAGAATGTTACAATGTCACCCAGGTTTTGGAGCGTGTGTGGACCAGGGTATGGGGAAGAATGACCCAAAAAAAGTACGGAACAAGTTCAAGGGGAACGCCAACACAAAAACACTATAATTGGCTCCTAGAGTAATTAAATGCATTTCTATACAAATAATGGCTTAAAGAGCATATAGCAAGAAAATAAATAAATTGGGTTAATTCAGCTTGTTGGCAAATGGCATTTTTCTCCTGATGAAGCAGCTTTTCTAAGTAGTTAAACATATACGTCCGTTATACATAGGTATTGTAGTGTATTTCAAATACAGCAGATGGTTCTTACATGAAGTTCTGAAAGAATAAACAGTAGCTTCTTTTACGAAAAAAAGTAAAAGCTCTCTCAAGTGCATTGTCATTGGTCATGACCCAAATCACATCGCATTTAACTCCCTGCGTTTTTAATTGGACTCTGGTTTTTATGTTCAAAGAGGTATGGTACTATTTGCATTTTAAAGGAAGCAGCAGTAAAAGCAATCTCCTATAATGGGAGATAAAGTAGAAGATCTGTTTGTCTCCCGCAATACTTTCCCGCATACGCTTCTGACCCATTAATATCTCAGAAATGTCTCCTGCATTGATAGCTCACGTTTCCCCCCACATTTCCGCTCCTGTGATACTTGGAAGCCTATCAGTTCATGATTACTGAGTTGCACATTAGAAAGTAATCAGAGCAATCCAGAGACGCCTACTGCAGCTGGGTTAGATCCAGCAGTCAATATGGAGAGTCAACCCAACAACTGTGAAAATAATTTGATTTATTCATGCACAGAAGGCAAATACCAATAATTACACACTTCAAGATACTTTTTGAAAGCTTAAATTGCATGATCCCCGTATTAGTTTACTAAAAAAAAGTCCATTCTCCAATCATGATGAATTTGTGCTGACAATTTTAATGTGCTTATGCTCTTGTTATGAAAAGATTTCTTGATTAGTTATGCAGTTTTAGAAAACCTAATCAAACTGAAAATTAAATGATGAGGAGATTTCAGCACACCTCTTAATTCTTCCCTTAAAAAAAAAATTTGACAACACAGCGTTCAAACAATCTGCTATTAAATGTTCACAGATATGACCATATTTTGCATATCATTTATTCATGAAGGATGGTAGACATGAGTGGTTGAAAGGTTTTCTACGTATTAATCAACCTCGTCGGTTGCAACAATGCTAAACAAACTTACAGGACATTCTGGAGCATATGAAAGACTTATATTACTAAACTTAAATGAATGATTTAATTGAGATGGACAATGACTGTCCAACTGCAAGTGGTATACAAATGCCAGCTTAGCAGCTATTCATCCACAGCACCACCAAATGCTCATTCTATTTTAACAATAGCGGTGGTGGGTATATAGCCACTCCCCTGTTGTGAAACTTAAAGGTGAGCTCGTATCCACTTGATCAGCTTATCATGGTAGCGACAGATCACTGGCTCAAGGTGAACCCCACCAGGGAACACGTCCCAACAAAGCAGACTGCTGGGCCGAACAAACAGACTGGGCAGTAGTACCCACTGCTGGAACGCAAGGTCAGGTTTCAAGGTGTCACCAGGAGTTTGGGGTGGGGTGTTATTTAATAGGATGGGTGTGCACAGGACAGTGAAAGTGGAGAGACAATTGGGGAGGATGAGGGTGTGAGTGAAGATTACCTCAAGGTGGCGTCCTTCATTCGACACAAAGGTTTGGAATGAAGACAATGTTGTGCCTTGCCTGGCCATCAACCCACCCTATATCAGGTTGGACAGCTGGCACCTATGAATGCACAACTAACAGCAGAATGAGACACTGAAGTCACTATGAACTGGTCACTTATCTCCCCAATACCACACAATCAGGTGGTCTTCCCAATTCCTCCTCTAAAACTAGCTAAATTGCTGCTGGGGTAGAGGTGGGCAAGCAGGCTTAGGTAACAACATTCTTATCATTGCCACTAGATTTTGGCCCCCACCCCTCTCATCTGACATCCCGCCACTCCACAGTCTTTGTAATTCATCCCTCATGTTATGATTTTGATAGTGGCAAGTGCTCTTCAAGACTAGGGAGTTGATTAAAAGCAATCAACAAGTTTAATTGGGTCCTCAGTTGGATGGGTTCTGACATCAAACTTGCAAGCTACTAATGCTGGAGATGAGATCCCCTTCAGAATGCTTTCCATGACAACATGCCAGGGCAGGAGTCTTGATTGCTAATGCTGACATCTTGTAAATGACTAGGTAACACTGTCTATGCCAGCACAGTCTGTACAGTCCAACTGACTTGAAAACCTGAAGTGTCACATCCTCCATCACAAGAATTCAGGACCACCACAGGCTTTCAGAAAAAGTCAACGACCCACTATACATGGAAGGCATAATCACAGGTAGGCCTTGGTGACAATTCCATTTTCAGGAATATTATAAAATTAGATGCTGTTTACTACATTTCTGGATTTCCATACCACAGTTGCTATCTTAGTGGCATACAAGTCTCAGTACAGCAAAGGCATGAATATTAATCCGCCTCAAGATGGATTTTATTTCTCATTCTTCCATGGGATGTAAGCATCACCAGCAAGGCCAGCATTTGTCGCCCATCGCTAGTTACCCTTGAACTGAATGACTTGCTCAAATGTGATGGATGACTTGGGGGCTGCAAACTATTCAGCTTGCATCATGGCAAAACAGTGCAAATGCAAATTAGGGTTCTCTCCTTCCAAAGCACAACTGCTTTCTTTATCAAATGAACAAATTAGCCAAGGAATTTATCAACCCAAGGGTAGTGGCTGACTGGAACTCGCTGCCCAGTTTGGTGGAGGTGGCAAAAACATAAAATTAATTCAAAAGGAACCTGATCTGCGATAAAATGCAATCTTACTGACAACATGCTTGAAGGTGGGTTTAGAATAGGTAGCTCATTCTTCTCCGGTCAATACAAACATGATTGGGTTGAATGGCTTCCAACTGTACCATAACTGTTCCTTGGTTCTAACTGATTAACTGAAAAACCACCCTTTCACAAGCACTGTAACAAGAAATAAAATAAAAATGACATCTGATGCCTCAATCAGGTGTGGTACACTACACTCCATTAAAGACTGGAATTTTTACTATGCATAATATAGTTTAGAAACAATTATAAACATGAACGAACTGGAGTTGAATTCCCCAAAACTCTTGCTGACTTAGAAAATGAAATTCTTCCTGTCCAAAATGAAGAAACACAAGAGTATTGCATAAGGAAATGGGCTAATGTTGGAGACTGCAATAAGCTCCACCCAATCTGATAATGTCAACTGGCTTGGCTGAGCATAAAGCAAAACCTCTTAGGATCCTGTGGAGGGCTTTTGTTCCACAGTGGTAGCATTCCTACCTCCAAGACAGAAGACCTGGGTTCAAATCCCATCTGCTTCAGATATGGATCACGACAGTTCAAACAGGTTGATTAAAATTCATTGAGGATGCCATGGAGGGTAGATCCATATCCAGAAATCTCTTTTTTTATTATTAGTGATAATGCCCAAGTGGCTGCTGTAATTTGTACCTGAATGCCAACGAATATATTGCTTCTAGTTAAGCCAAAAGCCTCTTCATATTTAGACTTACTCGTGGTTGTACCTCTATCACTACAAACCTATTGAGTCCTCAGACCCAGTCAGGAAAGGGGAATGGTGGCAGCGTGCTTCAATCCACAAGTACTACTGACACAAGAGCATACATGAAGCCACTCTGATTTATTTTGGAATATTTTAGAACAACACAAATATTTTCAAAATCTATCAGAAATTTAATTTTATAAACACGAGTAAATATCTCTAAATTAGACAAAACACAGAGCCTCAAAATGGGCATCGGCAAACTGTTAAAGAGTAAAATTCTGAATCAGTTGACTAATGACAGGGCATGTTTCATTTTATTATTGTAATTAGCTGAGCAATTAAATTAATTATTTGATTGGTACTGATGTCATTGCTCATGCTTAAATGTGTAACAATTAATTCTTTAACATTCCTCCTCTGGCACATTCACAACAACTGAGGGCATGAAAGCATATTGAACTCTCCTTCTCACAAGAGATAGGTATTTAGATTAAATACTACCACCTTTTCAATGAATATCATGCACAAAAATTCCAAAAATAAAAATGCTTTGAGTCAATTTAATTCAATTTAAGTCAATTCATAGTGAAGCAACATAACATATTTCAGCATGTTAGCTCGCACCTTGAGTCAGACAATCATGCATTACAGTTCAGGAAATAAAGGAACAATAACATAGCAAAAATATTTCCATCTTTCCTGAAAATCATTATTTCAGGATAAAACTGCACAGATCTCGTTATAAGATACTTATCATATGTTATTTCATCCTCAGCCACACAGGAGACTACAATAGTGCAGTGCAGTAAGAGAAGAGTTTTGTGCAGAAGGGGAATGTATTCAGTCTTGCTGATGAAGACTGCACTGTGGCTGTTGATCCTCTTCTTCAGTATATTCCTTTGAGAGCAGTTGCTTCTCTTTCCACCAGTGCAACGTCTTCTTTGTTATAGTGAAACAGAATTACAAATGGACTGATTTTGTACTTCAAAATCATGATTTTGCAAAACCAAAACCATGCAGTGGAATAGTCCGTTCTTTTCCAGTTTGGGGAGTACTGCTACAACTCACTTGTGACTGAGTCATCAACCACAAGTAGAATTATTTTGATCATATAGTTAAGTCATAAAAAAGTGACAACTGAAAAAGCCTGAGGAAAAAAGAAAACACAGATACACTATTACAGAAGCAAAATAATATAACTAGATTTGCAGCTGGGGTTTTTGGGCATCATTTAATAAACAGCACATCCAGAAATATTTCAGTAAATTGGAAATTACAGCCTTAACTCCCAGTGCTACTACCAAAAAAGTTCTCACAATCAAAAAATTGACAATGAGAAACATGAACATTGCTGAAAGATGACGAGAAGTTGAAGCTTTTTGTCCTGCACTCATCAGAACTACGACATGGAAAACAGACTTGGACCAAGAGAAGATATTTGAAGCAGCATGCAAAAGAGTCTTGATGAGTTGGGCCATCATTAGCTTGGAGATGCAGCAATGTTATGTAGGCAAAAGGGTTGTGTATGTACATTGCAACTTGTTCAACAAAGTAGTCATGGAGAAGCCAAATTCCCATGGCAACACCCTGTTCAATCAGAATCTACATGCCTGGCCTGAGCATTAAGATTGACATTTAACTGCTCTTGCTGCATCTCCCAGCCAAACGATGGCCCAACTAATGAGAAGCCTCTTCAAATGCTGTATAAAATGATGTCCCCTTTTACAAATGTGCTTCTTGATTCTTGGTCCCAATGAATGAAAAATAGGAAGCTTCAGTGCCCAACCTTTGACACCTTTTAGCAATGTTGAAGTTTTCTTCTATCAAACATTTAAAGTGAGAAATAAATGCACTGCAGTAAAATTGTAAATTATCAGTCGGCCTGCCACTGACATAGCATGTGCAAAAAAACTCCATAACATGAGCCTGCTTCATCCTATTGACTAAGCTGGTCAAAAACAAAGTAATATATTTTAACTAAGTAACATACTTGACTGCTAAATTGCATGAAAACACAGGCTTTTGACTGTAGAAAGAAACATTTTCAGTTTTAATGAAAGATCAAACAAAGTTACTTTCTAGAACTTATTTAAAATTTCCTCACGTGACTGCAATGCTTATTACTTATTGCTAATGAGAACTGAGCTCCATGCTGAACGTCTAATACATGGCAGGTATTCTCCAAATCATCATTAGCTTTCTCAGCAGCATACTGCCATCCAGTCGTGCACTCTCAGGTAAACGAACTATCCTAGTAAGCTGAATATGGTGACTGACCCCATGTAATTCAAACTGACTTTAAACCGAGACACTTGGAAGTCATGGTGCAACGTGAAATTGATAAGTCTACAGTTTTGGAATTGTTCAGAATCTTTCTACTTTGCTGCTTGGACAGTTCTGGTACAAATATAATGCTAAATGTGAATCACTTCGAGAGCTATCAATCACCATCCTATCTAATGTTTCAGGCGACTTCATAGGTCTTCATCTACTTATATTCATGTTATTATCAATAGTAGGGTATAACAGATGATCTCCAATCAAAGAATGGTGCAACAGAGGCACACATCACATCATTTAAATAAAAAGTGGTCACAAATGTCTGACATATTTAAACACAGTTGTGACAATAAGATGCTTGATGAGTATTTGCCATGCACCAAGAGCAGCTTCCAACATAAATTCAAAAATAGTCAATCTTGCATGACATTATTTTTGACAGCTATCACATTTGACATAAATAAATACCCAAACAAAAAGGATTACATATTTAGAAAATTGGACAATTCAACCAACTGGAGGGTTATAACGAAAACAATGACGGTGGTCAAACAGGACAGGGAAAATTCTTTAATAAAGAGAAAGGCCTTGTGTTCAGTTGACAAGAGAGCCGACATGTGATTGAGAATAAAGCCAAGAATGTAGGATTCAATCCCTGTTCCGGCTGTGGTAGACTTGCAGGTCCACTTCCTATCTCTGCCTTGAAGGAGAAGTACACATATACCATGGTTTGGTAACTGCTGAATAATTGAGTGTGCTACTTGGAGAAAATGATGTCAAGTACAGACTGGGAAGGTCATTTATCCCATCATCGCTCATCCATTTAGAAAAATCACTCAAGTATTTCTAACATTTCTTGGAAGATTTCAGGGATTTTTGGAAACCCAAAATTGAAAATCTGTTCTACATGCAGCATCCGACTGCCTTTCTGCCTTTAAGCAAGATAATTGGTGCAAAAATGTAACAGTAGCACTCTCCAGAACACCAGACTGACGAATTATCAATTCAATAACATTTGTGCTATGATTGTGCTCATGCTGGATTAATTATGCTGCAGTACTTTAGGAAGTAACTGATGAAATCAGTCACATTTGCACAAATAACAGATCCTTACAGAGCAATGGAGCTAGCAGGACAGTTTCACACAGCAGTTAATAAAACATATGCAGCCCTTAGGTTTTATAATTAGAGGCATCGAGTAAAAAAGGCAAAATATTAAGCCAAACTGGTCTAATGAAAACTGGTTCAGCCCCAGCAGGAACATTAGGCACCACATTTCAAGGATACCAAAGAGATGGAGGTGTGCAGAGGAGATCTACCAAAATGTACAGTTACATTGAAACACAGGAAGAGATGGGCTTAGTCTCCCGAGAGCAAAGAAAGCTGAGGAGTTGTATAAGCATTTAAAATCATGAAGGCTTCAGTTAAAGTAAATGAAGAGAAATTATTTCCAAAGGCTAAACAATCAATAATCTGAGGACACAAACTTACAGTGATTGGAAGATCTGGAACAAATACACAATGTGAGGAAAGATGTTTTTATACAGCGAGGCATGAGGGTGTAAAACACAGTGCCCTCAATTTCAAGTGTAAAATTAACAGGGAATTAGATAAATGCTGATGGAGAAAATATTACAGGGATGAGGAAACAACATCATCAACTTTGATTACTCTTCCGAAGAACCAGTCCAGACTCTGTGGGCTGAATGACATCCTTTCTGAAGGTCTTTTTAAAAATTAATATACAAGATGTGAGTAATGCTGGCTGGGCCAGCATTTATTGGTCATCCCCAGTTATCCTTGAGATGGTGATGGGGAATCGTGTTCTTGAACCACTGGAGCCCACGTGCTGTAGGTAGACCCTCAATGCCATAAGGGAGGGAGTTCCAGGATCTTGACCCAGTGACACTGAAGAAACAGTAATATATTTCCCAGTCAAGATGGTGAATGGTTTGGAGGGGATCTTGCAGATAGTGATCCGTGTCTGTTATCAATGTGCCTGCTGCCCTTGTCCTTTTAGATGCAAGTAGCTGTAGGTTGAAAGTTGCTCTCTAAGAAGCCTGGGTGAATTTCTGCAGTACGTCTTGTAGATGACACACAATGCTGCTTAGTGTCAGTGGGGAAGGGAATGGATGTTTGTGGATGTGGGCCAAATGGATGACTTTGTCCTGGATGGTGTCAAGCTTCTCAAGTGTTGTTGAAGTTGCACTGATCCAGGTAAGTGGAGATAATTCCATCACATTCCTGGCTTGGGCCCTGTTGATGGTGGACAGGCACTGGGGAGTTAAGAAGATAGTCACTCACTGCAATATTCCGAGCCTCTGACCTGCTCTTGTAGCCACTGTATCTATATATCTAGTCCAGTTCAATTTCTAGTCAATGGTAACTCCCAGGATGTTGATTATACAAATTCAAAAAATCTTTCTTGAAGGAACTTAAGAAGAACCTTATGAAAAAGAGGGGGGGTGAGGAGGGAGAAAAGGAGAAGGAAATATGTAAAGGAAGAAAGAGTGATAGGAATGATATTTTCTAGAACGACAGGGGGGGGAAAATATCACACCACACTGGTGTCAAATGTCCTAAACAGTATGCATTGGGGCCAAGGAACTTGACTTACTGTCACTTCATCTCAAAAAATGGCAGGGATGGTCCAAAATTTTCCATCCAATCGGCTGGTGTGAGCAATGCCCGTTATCACTGGATCATACTTGGAACATTCTGGCCACTGCCTTGTCTTCTAAAGCCCTATTCCAGCAATATGCATCTGAAACATTGCAGCTCACTCTGCAAGAGAGAGTCCCTGAAGCAACACTATTGCACCTAGGTGAAGGATGTTCCAGCTGCGTCACAATGAGCTATCAAATGATTTCTTTTTGTTACTCAAACAGTGGGCTACCTACTGCACTGACGTCAATGGATTATAAAACTGGACTGGAACAGCAAATCAGAAATCCATTGATAACTGGAATCTCTACAAACCTATCAGTTTATATTATAATAATATTACTCCAATGAGTTAATATTGTGCACAAAGTGGCTACCATTGGTTGCTGAAATATTTCCTGTTCGAAATTGAGCAATTTTCTGTAGAGGTACACTCAAGTCAACAATGCATCCTGCTGGTAAATCAACTACAGTGAATGACTTCTGCCTAAGAAGGTGTTACAAGAGGTGAAGTTCTCTGCACTGGTTTAATTTGGACTCGCTCCCAACAGAGCCCTGTTATTGCCAAATCCGCCCAATCAATTTAATTCTGTTATTCCACAGTCATTGCTGCTCTGCTGTTTAGTAGGAGGCACAGTTGCCTTTGGCAATGTTCAGTTCAATTATTAAACCCACAGCATCAGGGTAAGCTGAAAAATGGTAACATTCTTCCTTCTTCCTGAACAGACATTCCAACACTTAGCAGGCATATTTTTACAAGCAATGGAAACAACCTTTTCTTATTGCTGTTAGCAGATGATACATCCTTGACCTACAGCAAACAGGACACTCAAGCACTTTCAGCCAATTTGAAAGAAATGGTATCAGCAAAAATAAGCAAGGCATCACATCAAATTAAATAAGACAGAACTATCATCCACAATACTGTGCACAGATGTGAATCTCTACACATCTGCTCATGCATAAGCAGACATACGTGTACCATTAAGACTGTTTTTTTTGCTGTGTAAAATAATGGACTGAAATGGGGAAAGAACTGTTTTAAAATCAGTGTTCTAAAGGATTGCTGCATGTTTCATAAAGCAAGTAATGTGACACTTACGGCAAGCATTGTGCAACCGGCTGTAAATTATGTGTTGAAAACAAACTGGAGCCTTGGGGATTCTGTGAACAAACACAGCTGGGTGCCAACTAGAAGTCGATTGGTCTATGGACTAGTGGCCAGTTTTGATCACAAAAGCCTTTTGCCTGCCAACAGTCATGTGACTGATTTTCATGCAACTGACCAGCTCGAGGCACGGAAAAAGATTTAAGTATTTTGATGTCCACCAGCCCAGGAGCTGTCTCTTTGTTCTTTGCCATCAAAACCTATTTTAGATCTGAAGAAAATCAGTTTATCTATTCTTCAGCATTTGTTATAATCTGTGACTTTTAACTGATAAGTCAGTGACCTTTCGTAAACAAACCAGCCATCATGTGTATCTTGAAAACAAGCAGAAGCATCTGGAGAAAGTAAAACAACCTTTTGACCAGTAGAAGAATCATACAAATCATCTCAGCAACTCGATGAGGAACGAATGAACTCCAACCTTTTTTTGTGTGTGTGTGTACATGTGCATGTGACTAAGAGAGAGTGACAGAGTGAGAGAGAGTGACAGAGTGAGACTGAGAGAGACCGAGAGAGTGAGACAGAGTGAGAAGCGTGAAACAGAGTGAGAGTGCGAGACAGAGTGAGAGTGAGACAGAGTGAGACTGAGAGAGTGAGACAGAGTGAGAAAGAGTGAGAGAGAGTGAGACAGAGTGAGAGAGACAGTGAGACAGTGAGAGTGAGAAAGAGTGAGACTGAGAGAGTGAGACAGAGTGAGACAGAGTGAGAAGAGTGAGACAGAGAGACAGTGAGAGAGAGTGAGAGTGCGAGAGAGAGAGAGAGACAGTGAGAGAGTGAGTGAGACAGAGTGAGAGAGAGAGAGTGAGACAGAATGCGACAGATTGAGAGACAGAGAGAGTGACAGAGTGAGAGAGAGAATGTTTTATAGCCACCTACCTGTCGCTGGAGATGAACTCTTTGCAATAAACAGTCAGTCATTCTTGTTTAGTATAGAATCCTGGACCATACTAAGTGGCAATGAAGACCTGAATGTACATTCCAGGAAATGAGGCTGAAGACAGACTTTGAACATACATGAGGAACAGAGCTGGACTGCACAATTCAAACAACTGGCAGTAGGTGAACTGTGTAATTGGGGAAGAAGCAGGCAACCGTACATTTGAGGGAAGGAATAGATGGACTACAACTGAAGAAATAAGCAAGGAACTGAGTGTGCTCCCGATGAAGTGTGGAAGTCAATCAGAATAACTTTGGAAAATGTTCTGGCTTAGTTCCAATAATTTTTAAGACAGTGAATCATTGGATACCAGACATCTAGGGGCTGACAGGCATGCTGTTCAATTCCAATTACATCCAGACCCATGAAGCAGACATACATTTGACTGGATTTGTCAATGCACCATGTATTAAACTATGAAGGACTGCAGAAATATTTCTGGGAATTTTTTTGCTCTGGCATCCTTCCATCCCCGACAGCTAAGGGACAAGGAGCCAACAATCCAACATTGGTTGAAGAGGCTAATCCTCAACCACAAGTGCCACACATGAAGCTAGGAGTGTAATTGTGGATTCCCCTTTGCAGTGTTGGCGCATGCGCCAAGTAACTACAGACACAGCACATTGCTTACTAGTGTGCTTGAAGCGGAGCTTTGTGCAAGTTTTTGGTTGTCTGGCTTCGGATACCTTTCCATTCAGAAAATCCTTGGTTGTGACTATCTTCCAGACTGTAGTCAGGCCAGAGCCTCTTTTTGTAAATACAAACTCATTTGGGAGACCTAGCTTTGACAGGACTGCCACACTTACGATAGTGATGTAGCCAGCATGTCCCATAGAAATCAAAGATGAAAACAGTTGAGCTTTTGTTGGTCGCTGTAGGTCAACCATGTTTCATGGGCATATAGCAAGGTGCTGACAACACAGATCTTTGTCATCTTGGTCCAAGACTCAACTCAACCTAATGTTATTCTGTCCAGGGTTTGTGTAGGATTGAGCAAAAATCCCCATATTCTGAAATCCTGGACCAAAATCCTGGACTTTGCAAATAACTTTTAAAAGTTAAAAAAGAAAGCAGCTGGGCTACGCTCCAGGAAAATTACACAGCCAGATAGTTACTTGGAACATGGTTCAACCCGAAAATCCAATACACACATCCACTCTAAAAGAACAACCAATCAGACATAAACCCCACCCAACCCAGTCAGAATATGGCCTCTGCAGATACCAGACATTCAGCTGCCATCAATATTCATGCACAGAGCTACGGACAATCCACTTAATCAAAATACATTTACACCTATTCTTAACTATCAGGAAGCCAGCTGCCTCAAAAGGGAACAGCAGTAACACAATGGGAAGTGCAGATTTGGCATTGAGACCTGCAATTAGTATAACTGTAGGGCCCAGCCTCACCTGGAAGAGCTACCTCACCAAGAGCTATCTGCACAGCTACCTCCGGAAGAGGGATCCAAGACAGCGATTTTCCCCGGGAACTATCCCTGTAGCTACCCCCAGGAGAGGGTTCCAAAAGAGCTACTACCCTGAGAGCCATCCCCACAGCCATGTCCAGAAGACGATTCCCAGATAGCCACTCTCAGTGAGAACTATCATCACAGCTATCCCCCGAAACCTACCAACATAGGCCTGTTCCGTACCAGGGAACCAAAGCAACCGACCCAACCAGCAGATCTGACAATCAAGGACCTCCGAAAACCACTGACCCAATTGACAAGGCCTCAGACACATCCTGAGGCGAAAACCGGCTCGCAAAACCACTACAAAGTAAGAGAAGTAAAGTACTCACTGGATAAATCCAAATTATGTCCTACTACATCAGCGGACTGAAAGCCTACACCGTCCGAAGTCTTCACTGAAGCACCAGCTACAGCAAACGGGAGTGGCCAGCTGTATTTTGAGATCGGGTTTATCCCCAGTGGTGAGTTTATATTCGTGAGACCCCAAAGTATCCAACCTAGCTAACATGGAGGGGAGGGTGGGTGGTGACAGTGCAGGGAACCCCCAACAGTATGAAACCTGATAAAAGTTTCTGGTGATTAAAACTCTGTTGTTTAGCTTCTAATAGTATTTAACCCATGTTTAATTTAATAGTGTATTTAAGTACTGTCCTTTATATAAGTGATAGTGTCAATTTCAGTGTTTTGCATTTGCCTTTTATTTCTTGTAATATACTTTTTTTTTGCATTTAATAAACGCAAGGGATTCTTTTGCCCCCGAAACACCGGTTTACTGCCTTCATTTCACATTCCTAAATAAGTCCAGTGTCAGAACCAGGGATCTGAGGGCGATTCGACCCACCTAAAAATCACCAGTTTTCCTGATCGTAAACCAGAACCTTTACATTTGAGAGTCGATCAAAGGTGGCAGTTCCTTTCCCTGCGCATTTGTCAAGTTCTGCATCAAAGGACAGAACATTTATCAATATTAACTAAGGAAGCAGAACTTCTTCCTCACTTCTGGTGTGTACAATACAGTGTGAGCAAGAGTGGAAACGCAACAGTTTCTTACAAGGCCACGATTTTCTTGACACTTACAGACAGGGAGAACAGAGATAAGCACAATGTCAAGGACAGAACACAAGGTTTATTTGTCTTTACTTTCAGCCTGAATAGATTATAGAAGTTGCCATTTGACCTAGTGTGCCAGGAGACTCCTTGAAGTCTGCAAGGAAGGTGAAGGTCAGAAACATGGAGAAGATTACACCAAACTGAGTGAAAGCTAGGACCCAGCCCTGTTTCATGTTATTCTTCAATGTGAAACTCCTGGAACTGACATCATTAAACTGTGTAGTGATGAGTCTGTTTTCCTGCAAGGAGTGGATGGGATAGAATAGTTTGATATCCAATTTCCTTTATTCATTCATGGGATGAGGGCATCACTGGCCAAGTAGCATTTATTGCCCATCCCTTACTGCCCAGAGGGCAGGTGAGAGTCAACCACATTGCTGTGGGTCTGGAGTCACATGTAGGCCAGACCAGGTAAGGATGGCAGTTTCCTTCCCTAACGGCAAGTTATTTTCTCATTTTCTGAGTGAAGAGTGTAACCTGTTCCCTGCAGCTCTGTAGTTGCTCTAAGTGAAGGTCATGTCCATAAACAATTTGTTTAAGATGTCAATCTAATCTTCAAATTACATGAAATCTCATTTACATCAAACTTAAGACAACTGTGGCAAGAACAGAGATCGGGTAGGCAAGTGCAAATGCGCTCCTCAGTAGGGTGCATTGATTTCACTGGCAACGTATTAAGAACTTGCCTTCTGACTATGAGAAACTCACTGGGGTGGACAGCCATTGGGAGCTCTGAGAGGCTGACCAGCTCTGACCTGGCAGGAACAGACAAGCAGCACTCAAGCAGTTTTATTTGATGCAAAATAAACAGTGCAAGTTTAGTCAAAATATGACAGAATAAGGAAGTTTTCATAACCAACCTTGTTTTACCCTACCAGGTCCCAGCCTGCTGTTCACCCTAGTCACTCAGAAGCTCAAGCTCTTTTCAGTCTTTTATTGTCAAAGACAGATAGGAGCCATTGCAATGACATGCAATTCAGGCTAGGATCTATTTCAATTCCCATCCACTAATGGAGTAGCAGGCCAATGTCATAAAGTCTCATGGCAGTCTAGAAACCAAGGCATAACCCAAGCAGGATCATCCCATCATCCAATTCACATCCCTGATGGGAAAATCATGCCTGTGACATTACTGGGAAAGGTACAAAAGGCGGTTAACAAAAATTACACTGAAGCTGGGAGGATATTAATGTCAGGAAAGACTGAACAGGCCAAAATCTATTTCCTTCTGCAGGGAGTAACCTAATGCAGATCTTAAAAATTACAAAAGCATTGGAAAGTGGAGGCGCAGAGCAGATCTTTTCACTTGGGAACAGTCTAAATCTGAAGTCCTAAATATAAGTGACTCTCTAATAATTCCAATCAGGAAGCAGAGATTAGCTAGAAAGTGAACACAGAATAGTTGAGGTGAACAGCATCAATACATTTAAGACAAATGTACATAAGGAAAACAGAAGGATATTCAGATAGGGTTTGATGAATTAAGGTTGAGGGTGGTGTTAATTGTACCCCAGGGTGAGGACATCCCACTTGCCCTGGAGGTGAGTTATTACATGCAGAAAGATACATAAAATGGGCCACTTAATAGATCTGTGGTGTAGTTAAACCAGGAGATGTACACTTATAATGTTTTACTTTGTAAATAAATACAGGACTGACTTTGTCCTCTCAAAGCTAGAATTCATCTTTCACCAACTGGCTTCTTGGAACAGAACAGCAGACTCATGTAGAGCATAAACTCCGTCATAGGCCAGCTGGACTCAATGGTCTGCCCATGTGCTGTACATTCTATTCAATTCTTTCATTCTGCCTTTGTAAAGTGTTTGAATATGTTGATCTACAGTGACAATCAGACAGGCAGAGTCTGTTCCAGGTTGTATATTAACAAATAATGAAAATGTAGAAGATACATAGACGTGTACAGCACAAAAGGAGACCATTGTCAACTTTCGCTCAAGCAATCCAAACTAATCCTCTGCTGTTGTCACCCCCTTAGATACATTGTCTGCCTCTGCTCCAAGTGTTTATCCAATAGGCGATAGAACAGAATTAAATCAACACCTTATTACATTATTGGTAAACAAAATGCAGATCAAGAAGTGCCACTAAAAAATACAATATCATCAAACAACCTGCAAATACATTGATTACTGTGTCAATGTGCTCATTCTGAGTCAGTTTATCCATAAGTCATTAATTTGAAAATTGAACAGTTTGCAGATTTCTGTGTTAAAATATCGATCTAACTTTCTACATGTTAATAAGTTACTACTTCAACTACCATGTTAATCTAGGGTTTGACTTTTTCAAATATTGACAGTTTCTATGCAAAATGTGACTATTCACAAAGTATTTCTCAGGTTTTACAGAAAAATGTTAGGATGCAGTTATGTGTGTGGTCAGACGTAAGAGATTACTAAATTAGTTCTGCCATTCATTTCAAAACCTTCAAATTTGTCACTTATTTTAGAAAGAAGAGTGTTGCTCTGCGTAATCTGCCAGCCAACAAAATCATATTCTTACAAATCAGTCCTTTCAAATACCTGTGTTCATTTGATTTTAATAGGTCATTAATTACAAAGAAAAACAGGCAGTCCCATTTTTCTTTTGCTAAAGAGAAACCAACTGTAGCATCCAAGCCTGGAGGCCCAGCGAAAGATTTCAAACTAGCTTTAAAAACCTTATCCAATTTTTATTTCCCAATTCTACCTATTTCATGTTTGTTCCTTTCTTAATTTGTATAACAGTGGCTCAGTAGTTAGCACTGCTACCTCACAGCACTCGGGACCTGGGTTCAATTCCACCCTCAGGCAACTGTCTGTGTGGAGTTTGCACATTCTCCCTGTGTCTGCGTGGGTTTCTTCCGGGTGCTCCGGTTTCCTCCCACAGTCCAAAGATGTGCAGGTTAGGTGGATTAGCCATGCTAAATTGCCCGTACTGTTGAGGGATGTGTAGAACAGGTGGGTTATAGGGGGATGGGTTGGTGTGGACTTGTTGGGCCGAAGGGCCTGTTTCCACACTGTAGGGATTGTATGATCTATAACTGATCAATCTCAAACAATTTTTACTTTTTAGTCAAACCAAGTGTTTTGGTATGCTCTTGCAGATTGAAAAAAAGACACACAAGGACTATGAAACTTATGATTCAGAATGAAAACACATCTTACCAGCAACGACATTCAAATGACCAATACCACCAAATGACATCATTCAGTCACATTACTGCAGTGTCTCAGTACTGTCAAGCACACAATCAGAGACAACAAGAGGAATAAATGGCTCTTCCATAGCTTCATTTTAAACAGATAAGAAATTACTATTCTATTCATCCAATGCAACTAGACGTGGATGTATTAATTCAGCTGCTGAAGCAGATGCATTGAGCTGTAACATCAATCCATCCAGTATACGATGAAAAAATATCAGATCAACTGAATTAATATCAGCTGTCAGCACACAAATGTTGAGAACCCTTCTTTCTATTTCTGTCACTGTCCCCTTTCTATCCCTTAAAAAACCTGTCAACTATCCACTGGGCATTTTATGGTGTTTTCAGCATGACCCAATAAGAAAAGGTTTGCATTCACTGCCCCTTTAGAAAGCAGCATTTCCTTTTCACAATTGTAATGTAGTGCTGTCATCAATTGACCGCTATTAGATCCCAAACTATTACATATTGCATTATTTTCTCACATATATTTATTGCAGTTTTTAATAATAATGCTGCCAATTAGGTATTCTCAATTTTAATATTGGAAGAGAAATATGTATTCTCATATCACTTTCATATTTATAAAAAAACTTTGCACTCCATATGTTTTTTTTCTACTACTCTGTAGTTTTTTTTAACAAGGTTGAAATATTATTGCTGAAGGTTCAAAGAAAACTGGAAGACTTAAAGCATAGAAACATTATGTTAAGCTTGAAATTGCTGAGCTTTTATACGGAGACCAGTACACTTGGCAGAAATCTCTGGCAACGAGAGCGCAGATGGCTCAACAGAGCAGTGAATGCATCGCAATGCAAGTGGCATATGGTTACTGTACTCTGCTCCCACATAGCGGAAGCTTCTTCAGCAGGCTTTTTGCTAACCATTTCCAACAAACTGTAAATGTGTGTTCATTTTATGATATATTAATAGGCCAGTGCTGTCAACTACTGATACAACTATCTCATAGTTCTTCAGCCTTTAGGTTCATCTTCCTTTCATTATAGTCAAAGGGTAACAGACAAGCTGTTGAGCAACAGGAACCTACTTTTAACTCAAGTGCCAATGCCACTGAAAGAGTCAGGACCATCATGCAATACGCTGGTGTTAATCATTTGTTTCTCACATTGAAAAGAGAATCAAAATGGAGAAGGGAGGACAGATCACACAAGACAAAATCCTTGATTCAAAAAGTATACCTGCATTGCACTTAAGAACACAAATTCATAAGTCACTTCCAAATTACAGCAAAAGATGTCTCTCTTATTACTTGAGGTTACCTTTTGCTAACCCTGGGTGACAAACTTGAAAGGGAGTTCAGTGCAACACAATATCCTAGAAATAAAGAACTGCAGTACCTAGATAGGATTATAAATATCTGGGTCCATAGAATTAACTGAAGTACATCACATCAAAGTGGAGTAGCACTGAACATGGGAAGTTTTGCGAAAGTGATGAGTGAAATTTGTCTCTCTGCTCATGTTGCTCCCAGTACCAGGGTACATAAGACAGCTGTATAGTGTGCCAGCCTGGACAAGACAGTATATAGTATTGGTAGTTTCTTGCAGACAGTGGATACTGAAAGCATGTGAGCTTGTGACAAGAAACAATGAAAACATGCACAGCAGTCAAATTTCTGATGCAGGCTCCACTTCCAACTGTGCGAAGGAAAAAACATGGCAGCAAGATCTAAAGATAGGCTTATGTATCCCTGCAGACCTTCTGTTATAATTTGGAGAAGTTTAATGAGGGTGTGCAGGGGCCTGAACAAGGGGAGAAGAGGGTACAAGAAATCCCACAAAATAAGGTTAGAGTAGACTTACCTTCAGCATTAGCAAGTAGTAGGAAGCACAGGAACACCACCAGTGGCCTGATTTTATGCATCATCCGACAGCTTGGCACCAGCAGCCGTTGGCAGCCTCGTTCTCACTGTCTTACAAGCTGCTGCAAGTAAGTGCAGTCTGAAACTAGAGATGCTGTGTGCTCAGAATCTGCAAAAATACAATGTCAAAAAATAAAATCAGTGTTTGAAACTCCAGAAAATCCTGTTACATTTTCAAACCATTTACCATTAAAATGTGGTTGTCAAATTAGGGAGAGTACAACAACAGCACTGCCCAAACAGAAGAGATCAAAAGGGACATTGTACCATGTAAATCACCATTCCATTGGAGAAGGCTTTGTCGTTTCCAGACAGACATCATGTAGAATGAAGCCAAAACTAAACAAAAAACTGAAACGCTGATCAGCTCTTTGAATTCCACTTTCTTAGCCAGTGTCCATGTTCCTTTGTCAGTGCAATCCTCCAGACCAAATTAATCAAGTTTGCAGGTGCCCAGCACATAAGAGATTGGCACAGGCACTCTTCTCCCTCCTCTACCATCGTACTGGGACAGTAAACGACAAGTATAGTCTGATCCTGTCATTTTCAATCTGTATCCTAAACAACATTGCACAGCAGCCAGATGCTTTGTAACATTCCCAGATCTGTTGCAAATGTAGATAACACAGAAAAGCGCATACAAAAGGGAGGAGACTTCTGAGTGAAGTATGCAATCAGCACTGATGGGGGTCCTGAATCAATGCCAGCACCCCCCATATAGTAAGCAGAGTACTGCTTCTGTTATTGATGTATCAAAATCATGCTTCAAAATTAATGTTAAATACATTATACAACGACACGTCATCTCCAATATAGAGATACATCTGTCACATACAATAGTCAAGATGTTGTTGCAAAGGCTCAGCAGCTTGATGATGCTTTACCTAAATAATGGGACAAAAATACAGGACGAAAATCATAGTTGACATTGCACTAGCATCAGCGGCAATACATCTCAGCAAATGTGCCAGCCTACTGTCACTGACCCATCATCCCAAAGAGAGACTGATAATTAAATGTTTTCAAATGAATTATTTTATATAATTATCCGTGATCAGTTCACACCGACAGCAACTTTTCTTTTAACTGACAAATGCAGAAGGAATTTTTTTAAAGCCAAATTTCAAAACTGGAACTTGCAATGAGCTGGTTGGTTCTCTTTTGGGCAAAAAGCAACAATCATTTAGCAGATGCAAAGAGTGAGAGACAATGCAGAAAATAACTGAGAAGGATAGTTAACATAATCACAAAATGCAGTAGATATTCTTCCAAAGACTTGAGATAGGTATTATTTCGTGGAATGGGTTTATAGATAATGTAGAGCAAGACAAAGAGAATGGATTGAGAAAGAGAGGGAAAGCAGGTTCCAAGTTAAAACAGCAAAGTTGAGAAAGAGAGCGATTTCAAGAAAAAGACTAAACTATTTCAATCTAGTAGCTTGTCTTTGTACTTCTCATCACCTTACCAACACTGTCATAATCTAGTCTCAAACAACAGTGTCTCCACATCCCGTTTAAACAATATCCTCATTTTTGCGAATTACCAAGACAATTCAGGTAAAGATTCTAAAATTCATATCCAAGCAAACTTGTCATCCTGGGTGTGATAAGGTCATCATTGTTTGTAACTCAGGGACTTGCAAGCTTCACATTTTCATAAATTTTGGAAGATCTTTGCAAAATCAATTACTGTCCCAATTTCAACTGGTGCCATATTTTGATGGGTGAGTTTTGACGTTAGGTTAAAACTTGGCTGCTTTGGAGGGAAAATCAAGGCCCAGGAGACTGCAACTCCTATTAGGTGACCCCATCAGGATTCAGACCTCTCTCAGAGGGTTTCCTGGATTTGGAAGTTCCAATCCAGAGGACTATCAGCTTGGGAGAGAAGCAAATGTACGTACAGTAAGAATTATTACTTTAATCTTGTCTGATGAATATTCAAGATGATAACTTTGCCTGCAAGCATTTTGATTTCAAGTACTGCAGTTGGATGAATCACGACCAAAACCTTGGGGGACACCAGTAACCAGAAACCGAACTGGACTAACCACATAAATACTATAACTCTAAAAGCAGGTCAGAGGCTCAAGATGCTGCAGGAAAAAACTCATCTCCTAACTTCCCACAGCCTGTCCATCATCTACAAGGCACCAGGAATGTGATGGAATACTCCCCGCTGACCTGAATGAGTGCAGCTCCAACAGCACTCAAGGAACTTGACATCAACCAGGACAAAGCAACCTGCTTGACTGGCACCACATCCACGAACATCCACGTCCTCCACCATTAACGCTCAGAAGCAGCCATGTGTACCACATACAAGATGTTCTACAGCAACTCACCAAAGATCTTTAGACAGCACCTTCCAAATTCACAATCACTTCCATCCAGAAGGACAAACACAGGGAAACACCACCATCTGTAACTTTCCTCCAAATCAGTCACTGATCCTGTTCCATAGGAATTCATTTGGTTCTTGCGATAAAGTCAAATAAGAGCATCAAAACAAAGAAGCTGGAAAAGGAAGATACAGGAGTGGAAATAAGGTACCACAGTGGAAAAGGGACAGACCCAAGTGAATACAAACACACAGGGAAAGGCAGAGAAATAATAGGGGCAGTAGAAAAGCCGGAAGATAGGCAGTATGAAACCCAGGAATGGGAACTTGATTAGTAGTGAAACAGGGAAAAAAAATTATTTGGGAGCTTGATTTCAATTAAGATATAATGTGGCATCTGTTTTCAACCGTTCTCTGCCTATTCGTTCATCCGGTGAAAATCACCTCTTCACGTCAGTTTGATTAGACACGTGAAACTTATAATAGTTTAAAGGGGTTGGCTAGTGCAGTTGGCTGGTTTACCCTGTCGAGTGATGCCAACAGCATGGATCCAATTCCCACACTGGCTGAGGTAATTATGAAGTACCATCATTTTGAACCTCTCCCCTGAGGTGAGATAACCCTCAAATGAAACCACCACCAGTCATCACTCTCTCTAATGAGGCAGCAGCCTATGGTTTGGTAGGACTTTGGCAACTTTATCTTTTTAAAGAAGTTTACCACTCATTTATATTCAAAACCAAGAGTTAAAATTGTTTATATTGGCGGCTAAGATTGAGCTGAACTTTCCCTCGGGAAATACTGGAATTGAAGATTCTTCGCATTCAAAGTGGAAACTCCTGTCAATACTGACTGTGGAGTAGGGCCATTGATCCTTGAAGGGAATTTTCACCTTGGTTGTCAACCTTTGTACAGGAAACATTTAACAATTGGAATTAGGATCCACAGATGATTACTTGCAAGGTCGGTGATCTGTTTCTCATAGTTGACCCCAGTTTATTCTAACAGACAAGCTGTGTTGCACACAGGTTAGAACAGCATGCAGTTCACCGAGGCAGCAAGCGTTCCAAAATACTACTACGGGAATGTCATGTGGCGAAGTAGCATTACTTTCACTGCTAACTGTGAAGCATCATAGTTTATTTCATTGACAAAATATCAGACTCTTCTGAGTTACAATAAGTTAATGCACGATTACAAGCAGATTCCAATACCTACAGAAACAGCCAGGATGTATTTGAAAACATTGCATTAAACATTACACCAGCTAAAACAGAGAGCTATATGTAATATATTTGGTTTTCAATAGACTGCAAGGCCAGAGAAAAGACAGATACTGACTCTTCATTTCATGGTTATGTCACAGCAAGGAGATGATGATGTGCACTGTGCTCTCTATGTTAATAGCATCACAAACATCACTGGAAGATTTCTTACATTGATTATTTCTGATTAAAAGCCATAGAAGTTCTAAAAGAACCTGTTCACTTGTTCTTCAATGTACAGTAGGATCATTGCACTGTTAATCTGCAATAAACAGAAGTAGTCTTGTCCTACAATCAGTGAATCTAATATGCCCAAAAAGGTTGATCCAAAAGCAGATGTACAACATTAAATATCTGTATCTAATTCACCTTGGAACTGAAACTTAAAATATCACAACTTACATCTGTCTTGTCAGTTGTATACTTTGTATCATCACTTACACAATATCTAACTTCAATTACATGGTTTCAACTTATCCCATTTAATGCATCACTTAGAAGTGCACTTACAATGGGAACCTTTGCCCCTCATGAATTATTTCCTGTTTCTATTTGTAACAGAAAAAAAATCTATTTCCTTCTTTTCCATGTTAAGAAATTATTCAGTTTCAGATTCACCGCCACCCATTAATCCTTTTTTTTTGGTTCCTTCACTGTCTCCAACCTTCAAATTTCCAAATGAGCATCTGTTATCATATTTCTAACAGTTATCAAAATCCACAAAATAGGTTGTACAAAGAGCTTTGCACATCATTCTTCCACTGCCTTGGCAAAAGTGCAGCCCAGCACAGTCTTCATTCCACCCCATGACCACACTAAAGAAAACTGCAGGGAAGAAGCCACAAAGTAAAAATCTCAATTCCCACTCAAAGCTAATAAGAGGACTGGAATCCAGCACTCAATACGCTGATCAGATCTGTGTTCCGGGGTCTATCAAAAGACAAAAAAAACGTATTCAGCCTTGTACAGAAGATACTGGTAGACATGGAGCAGACAGCCCACGGGTGGCCTGACTCAAGCTACCTTCAGAGCTCTAATGACTGAAGCATACAACAAATCCCAAAATATTTGTTAATGTATTCTACCAATGCTATTTTACAGCAGTAAATTGAAGATTAAGAAACTATTGTGGACAAAAGCAATATTGATACCAAATAATGGGAGAGCTCACTGAGGAATTTCTTGAGCTGCATCCTACATTTGAAAAACAGTTGGACACATGAGTTGGAGCAATTGGTGCTCAGCAATGAAGCTTCCTTATTCAGACACACAGGTCTTGTATACTACAACTGCAGGTAGAGTAGCGCCCCCTCTGTGCCAAACCCCAAGTGCAGCAGTGTGACACCTTATTCCATTTACTAGGTTCTCTGAGTCACATCAATGTGACCTACCAAATTAAAGGCCAGCTCATAGTGTGAACTCAAACCTAACAGAAAAGATGAACTATGATTGCCCCATACTCCTGTCACACAGAAACCTTACAAATCACAGATAGCAGAGACTTCCATCAATACGTAAGCTCACGGCCAAAATGTGGAAATGAAAGTAAATATTTCACTGCACAATCGTACTCCCCTCAGCACTATTTACATTTGTTAATTGCGACGCCTTCCGAAAAGATTAAGAGAATTATTTCACACAGATGATGCAATTATATGTGGCATAAAACTATTACTTCAAAGATTTGTGGAGTCCTGGAATAGAAAGCAAAGTGCCAGAAAAATAAGAGAAACAAAGTGTCAAAAATCGATTTGGTAAACCTTTCCTGGAAAGCAGATTCCTCTCAGAAGGACTATAAAGCTGATGGTTATTTACTGTGATTTTCAGTCCACTTCCCCATCCTTCACAGAACTGAATTTGAAAAGCTCCAGAAAATCAGACATAGTTCTGAGTAATTATTGAAGAGTAGAGGACACTCAGAGTAAAGTACAATTTCTTAAAAGCACTCCTTAGGCAATACAAGAATAGCAACTTACCACTGTACCATTAGACTCTATATTATTCCAACAAAGGTGGTCTTTTTTTTCAGTCAGAACACCTCACTGCTACTTAAAACTCTATTTTTTTATTATAACATCATTCCTACAATACAATTCATCTCTAAAGGCTTCATAGTGTCTGTTTGTCACCTCTCATTCTTGTTGAAGACCTCATCAATTTAACAGACATAAAAAAACAAATACAATCTAACAGCGATAAGGCACATTAGTGCAGTCAACATTTCTATAGATCTTCTCTTTCTTCCTCTCTGCTCAATCTCATAAACACAAACCAAGTCAAAGAAATAAAGCTTTCACATCAATGTTGGACAAAGCACTTCACATAATAGAGTGCAGTGATCCCAGAATGTGACATTTACCTGGTCTGTCCAAAACAAGGCTGAAGAATAATAAAGAGATAACAAGGTGTAGAGCTGGATGAACACAGCAGGCCAAGCAGCATCAGAGGAGCAGGAAGGCTGATGTTTCGGGCCTAGACCCTTCTTCAGAAAATCTCCAGCAGATTCTCTAGCATCTGCAGTTCCTACTATCTCTGAAGAATAATAAACACCTATTTACTTCTATTGAGTCAATGGTGGTACACTACGTAGAAAATCAATACATTCTTTTTATTACACTATGAAATAAATCACGAGGGCTTGTAGTAACGTTCAGACTTTTTAATGACATACAGTTGCTTTTACCTAAAACAGTACAGGAATAAGCGAGTACAAAGAAGCCGTTCAGCCCACTGAGCCTGTCCCACTATTCACGACTGAACATCCGCTTCAATGCCTTTTTCTTCTCATCACCGCCACATTCCAGAAAACCCTTGGTATGGAGAAATCTGACAATCTCTACTTTAAACATACCTTCTGAAATACGTATTGTCTCACTGACTTTCTCTTTCACCTTTCCTCTTGCCACCATCTTCTCTTTAGAAGGTATGACATATCATGAGAATACTACTCAAAGAACATTGTCACAGAGGTAAACAATGAGCCTTGGTGGAAAGTAGTGACAGACTGGTCACAAGATGGCACAGAGGAGGAAGACCATCTTATCTATCTCAGAAACATCAACAGCCTTCTCTCACAGAATTCAATTGTCTATTACCTGATTTAATTTCTTTTGCATTTCCTGTTGGTAAAGCTATACTTATTGTACTTGTTGAATGTGTGAAGTAACTTGCTACTATTGGTCTAAAAGTTTCCCTCACTAGTTTATCCTGATGTGGAGGTGCCAGTGTTGGACTGGGGTGGACAAAGTCAGAAATCCACAGCACCAGGTTATAGTCCAACAGGTTTATTTGAAAACACAAGCTTTCAGAGCCTCAGTCCTTCTTCAGGTCTTAGGCCTAACACCTGAAGAAGGACTGAAGCTCTGATAATTTGTCCTGTGTCAACTTGAAGCACTAATCCAGTTGAATCTCTCCTATACCATTTACTGCCTATGTGTCTGTGAGGTCACATCTAAGTTAATTTGTGTCAAGGCTGAAATACCTATTCTTGTTTGCAATGGCAACAGTGGGAATTATCATGGCTCCTTCTTCCTGGTAATGCTTGGCACCGCTAATTCGGTATTGAGCTTGCCTCTTGCCCAAATAGGATAGTTGCACTTCAAGATGGCATCATGCAAGTGACACGGTTGGGACCTATAGATAAGTCAGGCAGCGTGCTGGAAGTTCAGTTCACAAGCTCTCACAGTAGGCAGCCACTAATGTAAATCAGAAGTGGCAGCAGTGCCACCAGTGATCCCTGGACTCTCGACTCAACACCTTACTCCACAACAATATCACCCCAGTATCAAGAATCTGCTATTTTACATCCCTAATTCACAGAGAATCTAAGCTTACATTGTTCTAGGATTTTCACCTCCATTATTGTTCCAGGAATTTTGTTCTATCCATTGAAGATTCTTGCTGTCAAAATAATTTCTGACATTTGACTTCAGCCAGTTTAAATCCATATCCCCTCATCAAACTCTTGATACTTAAATTGATGCAATATTCCAGTTTTATTCCATCCGTCAAGGTATTCTTTCAGACATCTCCTTTTCTGAATTAAAAATATTACTCGCAAGTTTCTCCCACTGTCCCTCAAAACTCAGACCACTTGTTTAACCCTCAAGTTTTCACTCACTCTATCTTAGTTGAAACAGTTCAGTACAACTGGGAATTGTTTCATTGTCACAGAGGACCTTCACTTTCTTGCCTAGACAGCTATATTTTGCATGCAGTTAGGAACTATTTGTAACACATTTAGCATCGAACCATTCTTGAATGTGAGCCCATCCTTCAATGAATACCCCCACCCTTGCTATTTTCAGCCAGACTAATCTGATATTGAACTCAGTGGTCACTATTTAAAGCGAAGCATTTAAAGCAGAAATGAGGAGAAATGTCTCTCTCAAGAGAGTCAACTGTTTTTCAAATGCTGCTTCTACCATCTTCTGAGGAAGAAAATCTTGAAATACTTTTAAGGCAGAAGCAGACAGATTCTTAAGAAGCAAGAATAAAAGATTATCAAGGATGGAAGGGTGAGGTGGCAGTGTGGGTTGACAGGAATGTGCAGTAATCAGATAAGCCATGATCTTGATCTTATTGAATAATGAAGCATGCTAGAGAGTCCAAGTGGACTACTCCTGCTCCTAATTTGATTCTTTTACTTAATCACCTCGTAAATTGTCCAAAACAGCAACTCCTAAGATTTTCCTTCCTTCAGTGATAGCTGTAATATGGAATCACTTCATTGGAAACAGTCCACAAAGCACTGGCGAGCCTAGTCATGTATAGATCATCAAAATGTCTAGAACATGTTCAGAAAATAACTCAAAAGGTGAATGGAATATTGTTTTTTTTCTACAGGAGGATGAGAACACAAGAGTTTCAATGCTTTGCTTCAGCTGTTCAAGTCTGGTTAAACTACACCAGACAGTGAGCAATTCAAGGCACCACACCTTGTGGAACATGCACGAGCTCTCTGAAGTTAAACATGTACCAGAATGATACTTGAAATAAGCATTAAATCACAATCTCAAGGCTGAGGAACATGGTCCTTTCTGAGATGAAATTAGTAACCATTTCCTCACACAAAGGATGGTAAAGATGTGAAGCTGTCTTGCACAAACAGCAATTAATGCAAGATCCACAATTAATTTTGATACGAAGATTGATGATTGAGGCAAAAGACAAGTATTTGGAATTAGGTTACACATCAGCCATCACATTACTGAATGGCATAATAGGCTTGGGAGATTAAATGGCCTCCTCCTATTTCTATGGAGTAACGAAATGCAAATGAAAAGCTACCATAATTTGGTGTTCCCTATAAACTCCATGCATTTGAGAATGAAATTCAATCACTGTGGACCACTTAGCTATTGAAATCTCCTCAGTATCATCCTAATTTCAATGAATTTCTAGCAAATGCATAATTGCTTCCCCACTGTTTACAAAGATACAATTTGGTTCATATCACACTGGTTGTTAAAAGTAGTCCAGTTGATGGAACAATTGTGATAATCACTAAAAATGCATGGTAATGTTTATTGATCTTATTCCCAAGTGATTCCAACAAGTACAATTGCCTTTTCTTTAATCAGTTGCCACATCCTTCTACATTATCTGGTAGAAGCTTTCAACTATCTTGACATCAAAAACATAAAGCAGAATCATCCCCCCCAACCCCTGAAAAGGCAGTGAGGCAAGGAGAAAGAAGGGGATGTTAATCAGCACTGTTGGAATCGAAGAAGTACATACCACGTAGCTACCACCACAGAAATTAAGTTCGGGGTAGGAAAGCCCAAGTTTCACTTGACTGCCAATGATGACTACTTTCTGTCTCATCCCATCTAGGTTAAAATTCCTCCAGTTTCAGGCAGGAAGAGAAATAATCGGCCTACCAGCCTCATGAAGCTGTGTGGGCAGACTGCCAGTTTCTTTGTGGGGTCCGGGAGGGGAATGAAAGGAGACATGGAGACAGAGTCTGCCATAGTGCTGCCGAGTTCTGGAGATACCAGTCTCTTATCGGTCAGCAGATTCAGGTGAGCAGGACTTCCTGCTCCAGGGCTACAAGTCCTGCCAGAAGGCCCATTGCCAACCAACCAGCTGCCTGATTGCTAGAACATACAGCTGGCTCTTGAGTTACCTTCCTGGAAAATCCTTGGTATTAGTTGAAAAACAAGAAAATCTCAGCCAAAGCCCATGAACTCCCATTAACTTTTACATTTCAAGATTTACAAACAACAAATGTACTTATGAAGCAAATCTAGCTGGAGGGAGAAGAGAAAATTGTGCTTTATTAAGAATGCAAACAATGTACAACTTTTGTTTTGATCATACCAGTCTCCCTGCAGACTATCAGAATGTTTTGTCAGGATTGCTGTGAAACTGTGCAAATTTAAAAATGATCAGCTAAACAACTAGAGGCATGGTCAATACAGAGATTTGAAAATCAATTTCTTACATTTGCACTCAAACACTCATCTCGGAGTCATCTGAGTCAACACAAAGGTCAACTTAATGATAAACTGGCCTCATGTCAGGTTTCTTTACAATGCAGGTTGATTACTTCAATTCAGGTTCTGATCAGACAGAACCCCTTATCTATTGCTCAATCCTGCCCCTCTCAGGACTTTAACAGGCTTGCTTGAAAGATTGTTCTAACCACGTGATTGGATACAGTGGTGCTTGACATTTAGAGAGCAGGAGAGGATAGATAAAGACCCGAGTTTCTGCAATGCCAACAAGAGTCTCTACTTTGGTCAAAATGCAGCCGGGGCCAATCTAGAAGTCCTACCACAGATCTGCCATTTTTGCTGGGTAGGATTAGGAGGCACGTATATCCATGGTTCAAACAGCCAAATGCACATGCTAAACACATGCTTTCAGCCAGATCAATTTTGAACAGTGAGATTTCCAAAACACAACTTCTGCACTTCAGACTCAAAGTAGCTTCTAAGTGCCGTCACCTGTTCAGAGACTAAGAGAAAGAAAAATTAGGAGAACGCTGTTCAGAGCTATCCAAAGTTCTAAAGTTTACAGAGTTCTTTGGATCCACTGGATAGGGCGAGAGACATGTTTCAGAGATGCTCAGTGTCCTTTGCAAGGGACCAAGTATCCTTTGATTTGTTCAAAATAGAAATGAATATGTATAAAAAGCAGACAACCTCACTCAAGTTGTCAAGCTCTCAGAAACTATCAGACAAACTATTTGACAAGCCCTCAAGTTTAAACATTCTACTATTGATATTTTTCAAAGTAAAACTATATGCAGTCTTTAAAAAATAAACATCAATGGTTTCTATTTCACTCTTCATTGATACAACTTTACAGCGCTTTATGATAGTGAATTATCACAGTAAATCATGATCACACATCATATATCAGTTCACAGTTTGAATGAAAGCTATAGTGTCTTTGAAGTGGAACTAATTTTTTTTGTTTTTAAAGGAATTAACTAGTTGAAGGAAATGATTTTTTTCAAAAAATCCACGAGAATGATGTTTTTAAATGGTAAATTCATCGGTAGGAAACTAAGAATTATGCCTTATTTCATCTGTACATGGATCCTTGCTATTCCTGCACATGTATATAGTGTGAGACTTGGCAAGGAAAGTGCAACAGAAATGGCAATTGTCAGGGTATTGTGTTAGCTTGGCATTTAGTTGGCAGGGACATTAATGGGCCATTGTGGTTGGTTAGAGATTATTAGGGACCACAGGTGGACAGTAGAGTGTTGGTATGGAGGCATCAGAAGACATAAGGCATGTGGGGAGGTCGCATGGGTTGTCATGAACGGAGCATGGTGTGTGAGAGTGCAGTTAGGGTTTCTTTTTTGCTTTACTGCATTTTTCTTTTTAAAAGACAGCTGCAACAAAATTCCAGAGCAGGAAGACAGACTTTTTTCACAGTCCACCTCTGCAACTGGAGTGGTGACCAATACAAAAATAGTGTGGGCCCAAAGGCTGAATGTCAATGGAAGAACAAATGTACAATGAGGACATGCGAGCACAAAAACACTTGAAATTTTTCATCTTCAAGACACTTAAAAGGCCCTCACAGCTGAAGATACCTTTTTTGTCAAGTTTGTATAAGTCTGTTGGGCACTGGATTCTGTACCCAAGAGGACTGAAAAGTGACTTATCCCTTCACCTGACTCTATTTACAAAGGCAAAGGAGTCTTTGACTTCACATGCCTGCCCTAGACACCAATGGATGGTGCAGCTGATTTCAAAACTGGCAGAAGTTCAGGCAAATAATCTCCAGCAGATTATTCGGCCGGAGTCCTTCCAAAGCGGGTTATAAAGAGGGGAAAAGTCAAGCCCCATCTCTTCAAAATTTTTATTTCTCACCAAAAATAAAACTCACTCTGAAAACTAAGTAAGAAGTAAGAAGTAAATTAAAAAGCTGCACCTTTACAAAGACAATGTTTGTTTAAAGAACCAGCATTAGCTTAATACTTTTCATCTTAATGCTTGAATGGGCAAAAACATATTGCGGGCAATTCATTCACATCTGGATTTCTAACAACCAGACCTTTCCTATTGATTTAAAATGCATGATTTACTACTTAATTATGAACAAATATTGTGAACTTGGTGTCTTTTATGAATTATACAGAATGTAGAACAGTACAGCACAGGAACAGACTCTTCAGCCCATGATGCTGTGCCGAACATGATGCCAAATTAAACTAATCCCTTCTGCCTGCCCTTAGCCCATATCCCTCCACATTAACTTCCACATTCTTGAAAATTTTCCTACAGAAATGGAACACAAAAATGTTTTTTTTCCAACCTCTGACACAGTGCACCTGAAAAAAAGTATCTAAACAGAAATACATACCAAAGTTAATAGTGTGTTTTCCTCAGCCTTTGATGCACCATCTCAAAGTTTTGGAATGAAGTAAATGCATTTTCAACACATCTTTTAAAAACATTTTCACTTACTTTTAGAGCTTATTCTGTGATTTACTGCAACGGTCATCTTACTAGTTTTGAATGAGCAAAGTGTCTGAATCAGACAGACATAACTCCGACACCTAAACATCTGTCAATGTTTCAAGGATGAGTCATCTGTAGTTACAATGCTACCTGGATATTTGAATCTATTCTACCATATTGCTATTGCTACTCTTGAACCATCTTCACAATGGAACTGCTTGCAGGAAATAGGAAAAAGCACAGCAACTAACAGCTATTTCTTACAGGGTGTGACTTTAACTTCAAAGTTCTGCTTGCAACAAACAGCTCCATTGCAAAATGACAGCTGTGTACTCTGTTGCACAGTGCTTTTTGTATGTTGCTATTACCATGTTCCAATCAAAATCTCTGGAGCATTTCTGCAATTCTTTCCAGGATCTCGTTTTCAATGACTACCAATGGATAGGATTGGCCAAGAAATTATTGATAAAACGAAAATTATGATACTTGAGTTAGAGAAAGAAAAGTACAGTTATGTTGAAAATCATTGGGAATTGACACTGTAAGATTATGGCACTCATCTTAATACTTGGAGTTCAGCACAACGATTGACAGTTTAAGATGATCAAAGACATTTATCATTCCATCAAGAACATGAGAACCATACCATCGCTACTTTAACACAACCTTAGTTTCTGTAACATTGGAGATCTAATCTGCATGCGAGTACAGAAGCAAAGAATAAAGTCACTAGCTAAACAAAGCATACAGTCACTGTCTTAGGTGAGATGCACTAACTGCAACTGTACTGCAGACAGCTTAACTGCACTTGCAAACTATCACAAAATAATTATGTTGCAAGAGGCTGCTCGGACCATTGCTCCTGCACCAACTCTTCAAAAACGTATTATTATCAAGTGTCAATCTCCTGCTTTTTCCCCACAACCTTGCACGCTATTTTTATCTAAATAATCATTTAATGCCCTCTTAAATACTGAATTGAACCTGTCAGTGTTTTCCATACCCTAACTACTTACGGACTACTCACATCATCCTTGCTTTTTTTGCACATCATTTTAAACCTACACCCTCTCGTCCTTTTTTCTTTCCCAAGCAGGAACAGTTGCCCCCTATCTACTCTATCCAATCTGCTCATGATTTGAAAAACCTGATCAGACCTCATTTCACCTTCCTGCTCTTCAAGGAGAGTCCCATCTTCTTCAATCTATTCTCACAACTGAAGTTTCTCATTCCTGGAACCATTCTTGTAAATTGTTTCTGCATTTATGTTTCCCATAATGTACACAATATTCCAACTGAAGTTCAACAAGTGTCTTATACAACTTCAACATCACCTCCTTGCTCTTGTACTCTATGCCATAAATAATAAAGCTGAGAACATTTCTGAAGAAGGGTCCTGACCCGAAACATCAGCTTTCCTGCTCTTCTGATGTTGTCTGGCCTGCTGTGCTCCTCCAGCTCCACATTGTGTTATCTCTGACTCCAGCATCGGCAGTTCTTACTATCGCTGAGAACGTTGTTTACTTTATTATTCTCTCCACCTGTCCTCTGATCTGTGCACATCTGCACTCATTGCTCCGACACCCGCTTTCGAGTTGGACCGCACTCCCCCCCCTACCCTTGCCATTTTAAACTCTGTGTGTCGGATCTAGTTCCCGCTCCTTGCAAATATGTCACATTATGAGCCCAACTGACAATTTTAAATGGACGTTAGTGTCATTCTTAGCACATACAAGATTATTTAGCAAATGCTGTTCATTTGCAGAAGCACGTATAACACTAGGTGTGATATTTGCAGTTTTGCAAGCTGGTTGTGTATGGTCAATTCCTTGCTTGTTGAGAACAGCCAAAGTGATATATTGTTTGATGTGATACACAAACACATGGCCTAAATGCTAGCATCATGCTGGTACTGAAATTCATGCACTACATGAATCATTTCTGTACTTAACAGGACAGTTAACAGTTTTTGTTAGTTCAATTTCTGAGGGCAATGCCTTCATCAAAAAAAACCTGGTAGTTAACTGTCAGTCATTATCTAACTGGTGCATTGACCACCACAACACACCTATTATTGGCGAGTCTATACACCAACCAATTAGTTCTCTTTGACAAAATAAAAATGTTGTTGTCCATTCGTACTGATATTTGCCGAAAATTTCTTTGATGAGAAGAGGCATTTTTTCCAACAAACTATGTATTTTTAAGCAACATATAACAATTAGAGTAGAACTTTATTGGCAGCCACCAAAGAATAGGAAAATAAATACTGAAATACATCTTTAATATAAAAAGAAAGTGCCCTCAGATATATTTACAAAAAGAAATGAAAATGTAGTATTGGTAGCTGAGGCAGAGCATCTATTGTTGACCACAGGCAGCTACTGCAACTTATTTTTACTGCAAAATAGATAGTATCCCTGTAGGCTACATCATTACATCTGCCAAAATTTTCTGCCCAAAAATGTGAAATAGCATTACAAAGAAGTTATAAAAAGAATGAAACCACAACAAGATGTAACTCAGATTAGTCAATGCTGAAATGGAACTCAATTTTCTGAGGTGTATTACTGCAGAAATGCAAATCCTCAGCTCATGAGTTTATGACAATTGAATGGAGAAATCTTCTTTCATCATAGAATCCCTACAGCGTGGAAAAAGGCCCTTTGGCGCAACAAGTCCACACTGACCCTTGGAGCATCCCATCCAGACCCATCCCTTTATAACCCACCTAAGCTACACATCCCTGAACACTATGAGCAATTTAGCATGGCCAATCCACCTAACCTGCACATCTTTGGACTGTGGGAGGAAACCAGAGCACCCGGAGAAAACCCACACAGACACGGGGAGAATGTGCAAACTCCACACAGACAGTCACCCGAGGGTGGAATCGAACCCAGGTCCTTGGTGCTGTGAGGCAGCAGTGCTAACCACTGAGCCACCATGCAGCCCTTCTTTGACTTTGTATTGCTCACTGCCAATGTTCTGGGACACACATTGTTGAAAAATTTTCAAGAAAATTAATGTTCTAGCTCTTATAGTTAGGGAAGGAAAAGTTGTTATGATAGTGGTAAATGACGGATGATCAAATTTTAAATTACATCATTTGATCACTATACCACAGACCTTTCATGGGCTAAAACTGGTTCCAAAAAGGAAGGGATTTAAAACGGCGACAGTTGTTTGCTGACCAGCTTCATGAAGCCCATGAGGAATAAACAAAACTATCCATATTGAGTGCAACCTTGGCTTCAAATCTGCCTGCTGGCATGCAGCCATACCAAGGTTACACACACTGTGATCTGCATTGGCACACCAATCCTGTATTGACACCTAGCTCCAGAAGTCAGTAGCTTCACACAGGAACCTCAGAGACCTGCACGGCGAAAAGAAAATTAGACAGAACATTGATTACGAGTATCATTTTATCGAAAGACATCAAAACCAAGCAACTGAGTCAGCTTCCAGAAATTCACAACTGCAAACTTCCATGATAATTTCACATTCTGAGAGATAAAAGGCTCCCCTTCCAGTTTGTCAGCTTGGAAAGGTAATTAATCCAGATTCAGGAATACACACAGTGAATTCTACTTCAACAGCAGTCTTTGAGCAACAAAGATGGGAAGAGGAAAAATTAATTTGTCTTAACAAGAGCTGGAACTCTTTCTCTTCCTGCCTGTTTCTCCCATCATCATGGAATACAACACCCAGTTGAAAGTAAAGTTTTAAAACAGCCATTCAACAAAAACTCAAAAGTTATACAGATTGTACTACTGCTAAGGATACAAGTCAACAATTGAACAACTGTGGTCTCAGGTTAAGAATCTAACATTTTAAGTATTCCAAGGACTGTATAACTTTTTTGGTTTTAATTTTCCTGTCTGTACTAAACACATATCCTTTTAAACTTACTACCCTGTGCTCATGTGTTTGCTTGACGTCATGATTTATTTTGTTCCTCAGGGTTAGTAGGTAATAAAAGTCGACTTTCTTTCATTCCAAAAAAATGTCAGTAATTTGCTCCTTCATTTGTGAGAGAACTGCGTTTTAACTGAGGTGTGATGACCGCATGTAAATAAGAAGCAACCAAGAGATTATTAAAAAAAGGGTAGCTGATTTTTCGTCTTCACCAATTTGTACCATGGTTCTGAGAGCTGAGAAACACCCCAAAACACTCTACAAGGGCATTAATAAAATTTGATGCTGAATTCCATAAGAAGATATTAGATCAGACAAATGGAGGTTGGTTTGAGGAGTATCTTAAAGAGTGGAGACAGCATTAGATATATGTGGATCTTGAAGGAAAATTAATAATTCAAACCTTATCAGAGTGATGATGCTTTTTTGGGACCAATGCATTTCCACTGATACATGTGCAATTGCAGAATAATGATTATGAACTATCAAAGTTGGGAAAATCCAATATTACCCATTTGTAATGCACATAAATATGCCACTGTAATGAATTTTATCTCATCTGAATAATTTGGCTTATTGATGGTAGAGATCGTATGCTGGAATAAATAAATATACATAGGCTTAGTTTAATCAACAATAAAATTGATTCATCATTGTGTTCTCCCATTAATTTTCAACCTGTCTTGCTGCTATTAGATTTCTTCTCATTAATCTACTCATTTATTGGATCAGAATTTCCATTGAGCAACATTAAAACAATTAATTTATTTCTATGAATTATTCCCAGCAAATACTTACCTCAGTGCTTTACAAAAAAAACTGTCCCAAGGTAAACTAGAAATAACTTATGCACTGCCCATAAAAGTCTATTATGTTATACGAGAGTGATCTAGAAGATTTATCCATGCACAATTTCATGGAAAGCTGAGTGAAAGGTTACTATAATGAGCATCCATGTGCAAAACCTAAGTGGTACTTCTCTGATTTAAAAACAAAGCATTCCAATGTGGTGCTATGCATTTAATACCAATTATGAAGCTAGTCACAGAAACTACCATCTAGTTCACTAATGCCCTTTAGTGAAGGGAATCTGCCATCTTACCTGGTCTGACCTAATATGCGCTCAGACTAGACTCTTAACTACCCACTGAAAAAGAAATGGCATTTTAGCAATGAGCCTCAAAGAACCCTGGTCTGTGTGGATCTTCACAAATCTTATAAAAACTCTACAGTGCAATATTCTGCAACATTCCTCCAGCTACATATTCACCACAATTCCCTTCCTTGATAAAAAGCAGACTGTGCCACCTTTGCTGGCCGATCATTTATGTGCTGATAATATTTCATGAAAGCCTTCTGAAAGATAATGTGAATGAGACTTATTCATGCATACAAATATCAATTAAAACAGCAAATATAATGCATCAGATTTGCAAACAGCAAACATGTACCACTTCTGATAGAACAATCTATCGATATTTGTTACCAATTCAGGGCAACTCCACTTCAAATGATCATGTTGTGCTGAGGAATAGAGCTTTGCTTTCAGAACGTCAAACAAAATTTCAAGAAACGACCACTTTTTCCACAAAAAGAGCTGTGCTATTAAAATGATAAGTGATTTGGTAGTTTAAAATGCCCAGTGGGCAGCTTGCCATACAATATTCATCATATCTATTGGATCTGCTTAACACTGGAGCTCCTACTGGTTTTGAAATATAACAAAAAAAATCATACATTTTCTCAAGATAATACATTTTCTTTCCATTTTCCAATCTCTCGCTTTCAATATTGAAGCAGACACAAATGTTTGCCTCCAACAGATGAAAAGCTAATTTACTTCATTATGATATGTTTTTGCACTAAAATAAATATTTCATACATTTATCATCGAAGGATATCCAGTTTTGAAAATCGATCATTTGGTACCCATTCAATGTACCACATGTGGCTTTACGAGCTGCAAAAAAAAGTGATTCAATCTGTAATCGTTCAAAGTGTAAGGCAATTCTCCTGCACAACATAAAACAGGAAAACAAAACAGTAAATTCCCTCACCTTCCCAAAAACAAAACTGGAATCCTCACAATGGTGAACTCAGACTGCTTATGATACACATTTAACTTTTGATTCTGATTAAAAAGAAACATTTTTAATACAGCAAGACCATTCACATTCACACTATACATTACTGTCCATTTGATGCTGATGACATTCATCGTTCTTTCCAAAACGTGCAATCTGATTTTCCAGTGGGTATTGTGAACCTTGAGTTCAGGAAACAATATTCCAAAACAGGTACTGTGCTGATCAATACCTTGTTTACAGTGGAGGGAAAATAAAAAGCAGCTGAACTAATTTAATTGGTATTTTGCTTTTGCAGAAAATCAGACAGCTGAAGTGAAAATCAAGGGAAGAGTTTCGATTTTTAAAAGTAGACTCAAAAAGGTAATTGCTAAATTATTTACGATTATTTTCTCGCATTCAGTCAGCTGGTCTTCACCCTTCAGTAGCTAAACTGAGATGGAGGAATGTAGTAACTGAGGAACAAACTGTAAACTTCTATTTCCGATCTGGTGCATCATTCAGTGCACAGTACTGCCTGCCAACCCAGCATTATTGGTCATTGTAGTAACTGGAACAAGCAATCATAAACAGCATTATGTACAGTTTCTTTCTTTTAAATCAACCTCTTCAGATGTGTGATGACACATCTTGGCAGGTTGTAGCACCTTTAGAGCAAGTGGTACTTGTACCCATACCTTCTGGCCCAGAAGTAGGTCCACTACCACAGTGCCACAAGACCCACGAGCATCAAGTGTACAGCCAGTAAGTTACAGAAATTAGCCCCAGTTAATTCCAATTATTTATAATTCGTCAGGAGCATTTAAAATTCATTACAGATCGAGTCAGTCCTTCACAAATAGCAAACATGGCAGACAGCATAGGTGCAATTCTTGATGCGTGCAAAGTGCACACTTTTACTCCCGGAATTAAGTATCACTTGTTTTTTGCTTCTGACACATAGATAAGTAAAGGTTAGATTCACAGTCAGCAATAAAGGTATATAGAAAATATTGCTCCAATAGGCAAGTTTGTAAAAAGTGGACATGCAAACGGCGAGACATTACTGCACAAACCACAGTGACAGGTGCATTCTCTTAGTCTGAAGACAGCCAGTCTGAATGGCTCCATTAAACAATGCAACTGTAACTGTCACCATTCATGTTTCAATGGTGAAGATTTGTAATGCATTTAAGAAATACATGGTACAAACAAATTCCATTGAAAACTTTCCTAGCAACAGTTGCCTACCAAAACTAGTTGCCGCGCGACAGAGTTGAGTGACATTCCCGAATATGAATGAACTTGCATAATTGGATAGTTGTTCTGTACGAATTAGTGGAATCTTGCCACTGGATATTAACATTTCAAAATCAGAAAATCCTGTGATCCCATTGACCACCCCCTCCAGCTCCCCCACCAACCATTTGGTGAAATGAACTCCAAGCAACTGGAGTCCATATTATCAGATGGCAAAATCACAAAAGTGTTCCTGACAACTAGCATTTGTGCAGGATCATGAGCTGCCTACTTATTCTTTTGAACTTATTAAGGGGAGCACTTTTGATGAAAGTTGAGGGCAATTCAAATCTAACTTTCAAATCATTTCTCAAAATTATCATATGGTCTTTTTTATTGGCATCATTGTTCTTGCTGTTTACACTTTCTCACATTTTATCGATCACCACCCCTAAATAATAGTTTAGGAAATCTTGAGGAACAAACACGCCACATCTGACTCCCTTCTGTCTCCAGGAACATATCCAGTTGTGTTTTTTTTTGAAACCATCCCCCTTTTGGTTCCTTTTGTCTGCTTCTCTAACTTGGCTGCATTATTTAACATCGTTTTTTAAATCAACTGCTTTAAATAACACACAAGGATCTCTAAACAGCTCCACAGCAGTTCAGCGGGTACGTATGTGAATTATTTGTTATCAACCTGTTCAGACACACCTTTGGAGCTGCTGGGACTTGAATCCAGACCTCCTGCTCTGAGATCAGGACACTGTCACTGCACCATATATATATGCAAATATTCAACTGGGTCATGTAAACAAGACAGAATACTCTTTTTTTTTGCTTTTTGTAGGGAAATTGTAAATACAAAGGGGCACATTTCCAATTATGCTCCCAATTGCAGAAGAAACAGTCCTCCAAAGGAAACTTAACTCTTAGCTCTTCTTTCTGTTATTAGCAGACCGTGAAGTGCAAAGAGGAGGGGCATGGAATGTCACTGTTCAGTTCAATATCCCCCTGAGCTAGGAAAACTGAGTAACTTCGGAAAATGTATATAGTGATGGCTTAATCATCCACATGCACACATCCTATGAAGACATGTACCAAGTCATGTGAACAGCACTGGGGAAGAACATGCAGTTTGAGGTGCTCTCCGAGGTGTACTGTTCACACACTGCAATCATACTGAGCAAGCCTGTGCAGATTGAACAATACACAATGCGCAGCTACTATACAGCATTAAGCCTACAGAATTCTCTGGCTAAAATCCTGGTGTTTGGTTCAGCTCAGAGAGCAACAAAATAGCATGCTTGTCATTCTGAACCATCACACTACCAAAGTTTGGCATGGCCATCCTATACCACGACAATACAAACAAACAGTGAAAGACTGCCCTGTTAGAAAACCATAACATTGCTTTTAAAATAATGTAATAATGAGGGGGTGTCTATCTTTGGTCCAGCTTAAATTTCTAGAGTTAAGAAGAGGGCTGTTTATAAATAAGAATAAAGTGGATTGAAGGCAGACAGGCAACAAAATCCAGGGGACCAGATTATCACTAATAAATGAAGAAAGATTTCCTTTAATGGGGAAGAGCAAAGTAATTTAAATGTTATTACACATAACTGCCATAGATTATTATATAATTTCAGACTGTTGACATAAATGGATTGAAATTCAGAAAGGGAAATGTAACTATTACAGGCCATTATCAGATTTTTTGTCAAGGTGACGACTGTTGACATTTTGATTGTTGAAGCCTTTGTGGAAATTACTTCACTTCAGGAGAAGATCAGATTGATAGATGTCCCATTTTTGGCAGGTAGCTCCAATTCTAGTGCAGATGTACCAATCTCTGTGAGTATTACATATGCCAAGTGTAAATATCATCCTGAAACATGCATTTCAAACCTCTCACTGTATACCAAGGAACAATAAGATGACTGAATGGATGCATCTAAAGAAAACATTCAATTGTAAGAAATCCTGAAAGCAGCATTCCAAACAGCACAAGCTGGCCTCTGATGGATCCTTTCCAAGTTTCATTTTACAAGTATTGTGTGGTTCAGTATTTATTATTTTAATGAATCATTTTCAAATGTATAACAAAATAAATTTGTCTGGCAGTTTGAGCTTGTGCTAAGGAGTATAACATTCTGACATTTTACATTTCCTACATTGACAGGAGGCTCAGTGGGCAAGCTATGCTCTATTCATCACGCTGTTTACTGAGAATAGGTGGTATGGTTACAGCTGGACTCAAAAGCATGGAAAAGGCAGCAGTTTTAGATTGGAGGAGAAAGCATAAACTGTACTACTAAACCCTGATAACTTTGAGAATCGAATCCTAATTGGAACCTTCGAGGTGTGTAAAGTGTGGTGGGGAAGACCAAATCAAAAAGACTCCACTTTTTTCAAATGCTTCCTAAGAAATTGGTGATTCCAATGCAAGAGTGGAACTAACACCTTTCAAAACCAGTCAACACTGAGCAATAAGGACACCATCTCATGACATCATGTAATAACAAATAAATAGCTCAAATAAAATATGCAGTGCTGGTACCGATGGATTATCACATTATACATTATCATACATTGCTTCTCTGTATCACACTATCGCTGATCATTGCTGTCAAATAAAAGGTCACTCTGTTACAACATCATTGCACTACAGTGCTAACGGTGAGCTTTCATCTCTCTACTCTTCAGTTTGCACTGGATCATTTTATTTTTCTATTCACTGTTTCTCAATTAGCTCAACTTTTATTGGCAACAACTAAACCTATTTATCAAAGTGAAATCAAAAAATATCACCATTCAGCTAAGGTACTTGCTCAAGTCTGCAAGACAGTGAGATATTTTACTCCAGTATTTGGACCCAAGATTTACAAATTAGAATTATCTTCTTTCCAATTTAAATTTTAATTTCTATGCAACCTGCATTGTGTCTTAGATTTAGAAAATAATGTGGAAAATGCAAAAGGACAGGACCATTCACTCTATGATTATATCCGGCGAGTAGATGAGACATGCACGCTAAAAGATACATTTAATGGCCGGCTAGTTGCCATCAACAAAAGGAGGTAAGGGAGTGAGGAATGGAAAAATCTCAGAGCTCTTGCCAATAAACCACTACCTCATGATCACTGGGCAAGAACAGAATTAAATGCAGCTATAACTCAACCACAGTCAAATAACATGAACAATGGAGACCTTAATGAAGGTAACTAGCCACTCACGGGCTGAACAATTGGGAGGACTCAACCCCTTTTAGATGAAGGCAAGAAAACTGGGACAGTCAGCAAACAAAGTCAAAATGTCACTAAGCCATAAGAAATCATAGGTTTCTTTGCTTGAGGAATCTTGGAGCATATGAAGGCAGATATTCAATTCTACTGTAAAAAAGATCTTTGTGACCTTACTCCATGGACTGATATGACATGTAAATTATTCAGGGTGCTAGGTATTATTATTTATGTTTAATAGTTTTACTTGAATGTTTTTACTCCACAATATTTTTTTTTCAATTTTACTGCTGAGATTTAGAAGCATCTCAAAATACATTATGTTTAAGAGCTAAATAATTTATTTCCATTTCTCCACAGCATGGAGGTTTAATTCAAAGGTGGCCATGCTTCCCAAAGAGTGTCGTCTTCAGTGGATTGACACCAGAATGATCATCATCTTAATTGTGTCTTACATCCTATGCTAGATAACATTGGAACACTGTCATTTTCTTGCTGACCATTTGGTTGCTGTAATCATTCCTCAGGAGCTCAACAAAGTGAATTTTGAAAGTTGCAGCAGTAAGACAAAATGCAGATCCAGAAATGGTGTTTCTGAAGCCTGATTTGATGCCAATGGTGTCCGTTCTTTTGAGGCACAACGTGATAGGTATGCATTGGTATACAACTTCGGGATGTATTTTCATTTAAAGCACCCACTTACAGGCATTGGTTTGAGCATATATAATTTGAAAAATGGCATTTATTTTAATCTGATGGTGATGTAAGAGGTTTGGAAATAAACTTCTGGCTTTATTCTACAGTTCAATCATGTACATTAACTTTATAAAATGAACCTTGGCCAAGACAGGTTGTATTCTGGGATAACTCCACTAGCTGTTGAACAAAACAGTGTCGTGGGATCTTTCACACCCAGACAAATGGACAAATGGGGCCTTGGTTCTTAACATTCCATCTGAAAGACTGCATCAATAACAGTGCAACCCTGGGATATCAACCTCAGTTTATGTGCACAAGCACCAGAAAATAGCAAAAATGCAGAATCTTGAGACTTCGAAGCAAGTTGGCCAACAAATGAGCTAAGATTGACAATTTCAAGTAGTGAATATATTTTGACAGAGCAATGGAAGATGTTTAGAATTTACACTTTTAAAGGGTGATAAAGGCCTAGTGGTATTATGACTAGACTGTTAATCCAGAGACCCCGGCAATATTCTGCGCACCCGAGTCTGAATCCTGCCAAGGCAAAATTTGAATTCCTTAAAAAAATCTGGAATTACCTATCTAATGATGGCCATGAATCTGTTGTCAATTGTCAGGAAAAACCCATCCGGTTCAATGATATCCTGAGGGAAGGAAATCTGCAATCCTTACTTGGTCTGGACTACATGTGACCCCAGATCTACAGTGATGACACGGACTCTTAACTGACGTCTGGGCAATTAGGGATGGACAATAAATGCTGGCCTAGCCAGTAATGCCCTCATGTTGTGAATGAATAAAAAACAATTCTTGTCTACAGATAAGTGAAGCTTGCCAATTTCTCCACTACTGAACATTATCCAGCAAATCTTGCTCCAAAATACAGTTGCAGTACACATGAAGTGAGCACAGGATCAGGTACAGCTGTGAAATCTGCCATCATTCATTATCTTTAAGTTTGTATGCATGCATTAAAGTAGTTGATTTCAAAGTCAGATGAAACAGTAAAGATGAGAACCAAAAAGCTGCTTCACTTGAATGAAGAAACTGCTAAATCACTCTTTCACAGTAAGTGAATGGACCTTTTTTTTTCACAACAACAGTCTGGTGCACAGGCTCACAGTTACAGAGAATGGCTATCAATTTCCTTTTGGGCAACTGTCTGGAATTGAAAATTCAAATCTGTTATTAATTTTAATAGCTAGCCAAAGGATACCCTGGAAACCGCTTCATGAATTTTCACATCACTAAGAAATCAGTTAAGTAAGCTTCGAAGGCTCGTGCAGGATGCAATTTTGAAACAATACATTATTCATGCAGAGTTAGTAGTATTCCCAATTCAGTCTCAGCTTCTTTTTCTTTCCCCCATTCCCTCTTTCATGCAACTCACCATTTTAAATCTATCTAAGTAGATCAACAGTCCTAATATTTTGATTCTTTTGAGCACACACGTCCTGCCAGTCTTGATTCAGGTCCAGGATGACAATACTGAATCTACTGGTGTTTTATTTCTTCTAGAAAAATATATTTTCCAAAATATCTTACGACAGCAAGTCTTTAGGAAAAAGAAGTTGTTCGCAAAGCAACCCCATGCACCCCCTAAGATCAAGTGATATGTAATTTGCTTTGTAAAATCAATTAGAACTGCAGTACAAAGATCAAAATAAAGATATCAACTGTAGATAACATGATATGGTCAGTATTTAGTCCTGTTTTACATCAATATCAGGCAAGTTTTGATGCCTTACATCCAGCATATGTAATTATTTTCTGAAAAACATACCAGTGTGCAGAAGGCACCATACTTGCTATAAATTAATAGCTATATAGGTATTTTTCTAATCATCCTTTTTAGAGATGTTATTACATGCCTCTGGAGTCATTAGGACTTCAACCTGGGCCTCCTGGTCCAGAAATAGGGACATTACCATTGTGCCACAACAGCTATTTGCAGTAAAGGTTATGTACATCATTTAGCTAAACACAATTAACAATTAGATAACCTGTCACAGCACCATCTACAGGACCAACAGTTACTTACAGTGCTCTCCTTGAAACACGAGCCAAATTTCAAGTAGAATAGGGAAAGGAGTTTAGGGGAATGAGAAGGATGAAGTGAGAGAGCAGAGAGGAAAGAAAGGAATGTCAGGAGAGGGTAGGTGGAAGAGAGAGCAAAAGGAATCAAGGCCAGTGTGGGTCAAGAGGAGGAGGGGAAGGAAGAGGCATACAGAAGCCAGGGAAGCAGCAGCTAACCGAGTAGAGGATAGACAGGGGGGAAACAGGAGAACCAAGGAAAGGAATTAATCATGGGCATCGAAGGAAGGGAGGGAGAGACAATGGGGAAGAGAGAGGAACCTCTCTCTCTTGTCTAATTTACTCACCTTGTCCAACATGGCTGCTGGCCGAGTGAAACAATGAATGCTCCACAACGACATTGGATGATCACTACCTCCACGTACACGCAGATTCAACTTGTTATTCAGTTGCCTTTCACTATCTATGTTAGGGTGCTTGTGGTGCAGTGGTAGCTTTCCTCCCTCTGGTCTAAAAAGGCCCAGGTTCAAGCCCTACTTGCTCCAGGAGGTGTATTGCAACATCACTGAACACAGTGATTCGAAAAAAATCTCAAAATCTATGTTGTTTTAGTAGCTATCTTTAGCTGAAAATTAAAATCAGAAACCTCGAATACTGTGCCAACTACATATAGTATACAATACGTACTGTGGTTAATATTTAATACTTCGAGTTTTTCCACACAGGTAGTATCTCATGGAACTTACAGTACATTTCAAGATGGAATATTTAACCTTCTGGGAAACTTTAATACTGGAAGAGATAATTAGACACATTACCTTTTTCTAAAATATGCTTAATTCATTCACGAAACTGAATACTGTCGGTACAAATATTTTTTTCCCCAACTTAATCCCTTAAAGTTAATACAGAAAATTGACACAGTAACCTGAATTAAGGGGGGGGGTCAACTAGCTCAGTTGGCAAAGTAGCTAAGGTGCAAGTCAGAATAATGCCAACAACGAGTTCAATGCCCATTCAAGCCGAGGTAGACAAGGATCCTGTCTCCTTATCCCACCCTTTGAAAGTAGAACACAATGGCAAATTACCTCTGACCAAAACAAAATCATTAAGCTGAAGCATCAATAGATGATAAGTCTAAAAACTTGTCATCAGTAGATCACAGGTGAAAAATCTTCTGACTTAAGAAACATGGCTGTGCCAGTTTTGGGGTACTTCTTATCATTGTGCCAAAAATCACTAATTCAACACATCCTTCCTTGATGCATTCTCAGGGCTTGCTCAAGGTCACTCCATAACCAACCACATAGAAAACATTCACAGTAACTTGCATTGCCCTTAGATTTTCCATTTGAATAGCACATGTCCGTTGTCTGCATGCTCAAAGGCATGCCTGAAAGCAGAATCATGGAGGGAATTTGAGAAAATAAATTCAAATTCTGCAACACAATGTGCGTACAATTGATGCCTGTGGAAAGATCTGGCATTCTGCACTTGCAGCAAAGACTTCAAGCCTCTTCAAAGATATCAGCTGACAGAGGCAACTTGTTTTCCCTAATTGCTGAATACAAACAAATGGGAATAAAGACTGTGTGAAGAAGTAGGTTATAAGAATAATCTGCAATCACAGATTATGAATGTCATTCTATGACAAATGACAAACACTCAGCTCAACGTCAAAATGAAGCAACATCACAAACAGATATAACTGTCCAATGGGAGAGTCAAAAAAGAGGATCTATGTTCAAAAGGCAACACATGCTTTTCATTTTAATTGACTCAATGCATGATATTATAAAGCACTGCTGCAATTTGCAGAAGGTAGATTTGAATTATTATTGCTGTGATTTGAATCTATGACTCCTTTAACAACCCTCCCATATAAAAGTCAAATTCCAAACAGTCATATAAGATTTATTGCTGACTGTAATGAGTACTCCAGTGTTATTCTTTCTTCAGCTGTGCAATTTGAGCATCCCTCACTAGGCCAGCATTTACTGCCCTTGAAAAGGTGGCAGAGAGCTGCCTTCTTGGCCTGCTGCAGTTCTTGGAGTGTAGTTACACAGACAGTGATGTTAATGCCCAAGACACCAGACTCTGGCATTAAAGGAGCTTCAATATATTGAAAGTCAGGATTACTTGGGACTCAGAGAGAAACTTGTTGGTGGTGGTGCTCCTGTGGGTCTGTTGCTTCTTTTTTACTATGTGGTACAGGTTGTGGGTTTGGAAGGTGCTGGGCAAGGAGCTTTGGCAAGATGCTGCAGTCCATCCTGTAGGTGCTCCAAACAGCATCCAACATCAGTTCACATTGGCAGCAGTATCAGTCAAGCTGCGGCCTCAACTGTGTTGAGCTTGCGTGTTACTGGAGCTGCACTCATCCAGGCAAATACTAAGTATTCCATCACATTCTTGACTTGTGCTTTGTCCCTAAATGGTGGATAGACACTAGGGAATCTAGGGGTCCGTTAAATGCCACAGAATTCCACCTGTCTGAACTGTTCTTACAGCCAAAATATTTATGTGCCAATAACACAAGAATTATAGCACTTCAAACAGATAGCTCACCACCACCTTCTCATGGATAGTCAGGGATGGGCAACAAATATTGCTCCAGCCAGTGAAGCTCACATCTTGTAAAAGATTTGAAAAAGTTGTGATTGGTCCAGTTCAATCTTCAGTCAATGGTAAGCCCCAGGATCTTGACAGTGGGGATTCAGCAGTGGAAATATCACTGAATGTCAAAGGGAGATGGACTCTCTTGCTGGAGATGATCATGCCTGGAAACGTGGGATGCGAATGTAACTTATCATTTTTCAGTCCAAGGCTGAATGTTTTATCCAGGTCTTGTTACATTCAGAGATGGGCTGCTTCAATATCCGAGGAGCTGTGAATGGTGCTGAACATTGGGCAATAGTCAGTGAACGTTCCCATTTCTGACCCTAGGACAAAAGAAGCTCAATGAAGCAGCTGAAGACGGTTGTGACAAAACCATTACACTTTCAAAGTTCTAACAGGCTCAATGTCTTTCGTCAATCTAGGTGTGATTTCAGCCAGTGGACTTTGCCTCTGATTGCACTCTATTTTTCAAAAGCACCATGATGCCAGAATTCAAACCTTTTGTCCATTCTTGGATGAAGGCTGCAATGATACAAGTAACCAAGTAGATTATTGCAGATTAAGTGCTACTCGTGAGCATTGTCAATGACACCTGGCATCACTTGGCTGATGATTCAGAATAGAATCTGAAACTGCTTTGATCAACTCAATGCAGCATTCACCTTTGAATGCTCCATCCTACATTAGTATACAGTTGAAATCATTATACATTCAGCAGCGCTTGTTACTTTGCATATCATTATGCCATAACAATTTACATTAAAGTCTTCTCTATTTGTTGACTATTCTATATGGATATGCATTCAATTGTGTGTGGTTGTCCATTTACTAACATCATTAACTGTTATACACATAAATTTTAAAGTAGATGTGTAAATTTTTAAGACTTAAAACACAAGATTTCAGTAAACTCAAGGTTTGGTGTTTTTTTAAGCAGTGTTTATTCACAACACTTCAAAGCCATGCACAAATATCTACCTTTCTGCCTCAAACTAGTAAGAAGAAAATAATATGTTGTTCAAATCATGTTAACATTAATGAACCAATTGCTCAAAATGTCACACAATGTAAAAAGTTAACAACAATGTTGTGCAATACAGTGTCTACACAAGAAACTGCACTAGATATAACCTGCAACAATACACAATATTCAATCAATTATACAGGAATATACATTTCCCTAGTGATTACAAAAGGTTCTCATTTAATTTGTCATATTAAACCTGAAATAGCAAGCTGTCACAGCTGTTGGACCAATCTAAGACTTGGCTGGATCCCAAGTGTACAGACTAAGTGAGTTTTAAGACCAATCGTTTGTCTATGTCAAAACTGGTTGGCCTTTTCCAGGGTGGCACTATAAGTGATGCACTGGACTTGGCGCCAAACGTCAAAAGAACTGAAAACTCAGCCAAGGCTTTCCTAACAGGTCCATTTGGCAGTCAGCATGTACAAGAATGGTGGGATAGCTCTTTGAAACAATCATAGCGCAAGGTTTCACCAGATGAGAGAGAAGTGAATTGGACAACACTACTTCAAAACTTAGTAACTAATCAGGGATAGAAACTACGAAGATCACAGTTTTGATCTGGATTTGCAATAAATTCTAACTGTCATATAAAATTATATTGATGCGCCATATGGCATCAGTATCAATAAACTGGAGGGTTAGTGTTAGGAATTCAAGCCCAATTCTCGTATCTGGTCCATGGCTCTGACTGGAAACGTATAAACAAGTGTGGAGGTGTGCCAAATGAGGTTGCATGATGCCCAATGTGGCTGAGTATCCTACTAACAACATTGGCACTGATAGATAATAGTTACTCAATCAAGCGATCAGTCACATCTACCATCTAAGAGACCACAGGCAGGTTATTAACGCAAATACAAAGGAATATTAGAATTAGGAGCAAAAGTAGGCAATTCAACCCTTCAGTATCAATTCTGCAACTGAACTGCAATGCTCAAGATCCTGTTCTGGAATAGAAATGCCCTTCAAGCAGATGCTGAGCCCGGTATCCAATTAGTAGTGCCAAGAATCTCCAGGCACGAAGGTGCATGTCAGTTTCCCACAGAAAAGCTATGCATCAGCCACGACGCCACCTTGTTGACTCAAGCTGGCAATATATCAGAAAGTCAAGAGGATAGATGACAGTTAATGAATGTGGCTGGGCCAAATTAAGGCAATGCAAAAGGTCCAGTGCAGGTCATCCAAAGGTCCAATAACTATTAACATCAGAAGAACATTTCTGGACACCACAGTGTGATGCCCTCAGCTGCACACTAATACTCGTCAGCTCATTATCCAGCTCTTAAAGGCAACTCTTTGTTCTTTCTCCACTTGCCAATGCTACAAATTACCATCAGGATCCCAAGACAACCCTCAGGATCACAACTTTCAAACTGTGCCTACACTGGGTCCCAATCCCAGCCATGTTTGAAAATCTGGTCCCACATTCCTTCAAACTAAAAAGACTCATTGGAGAGGGACATAATAAATTACATTTAAAAAGAAGTCAAGGAAAGAGTCTGTCAATATAATTTCATCAGATATAACCTGCTAAAGTCCCAGATATTACCCAGACCTCCTGAGGAAAATGGCCCTTTAGACAAAATCAGTAATTCATCTTTCTCATATTTAAAGAAAAATCGTAGATTATTTGGCATGATTCACACTCTCAGGATATCCCAAAGCAATTAGCTAATTAATTAGATTTAAGTGGTCACTGTGTTTAAGTAGGCAAGTGTGACAGCTTTCACACTATCAGCATGATAAATGAAATTATCTGTTTTCTGACAATGTTCGTTGAAGGGAAAGACATTGACCAAGTCATTAATAGAAGACAAGAGATTCTGAAAAGTGTAATGAGAGATCTTCCAATGCCGATCACTCAAAATTTTATAGGCCTTTTTAGCAAGGATGCAATGATATGATATTGCTCTATCTTGCAGCCTCATGGCAAGATGAAGCCACATTAAATGCATTTTTAAATAAAAACAATGTTTTCCTTACCTCAGCAGGCTCTGTAATAAATCTTTAGCAGCAAGACAATGAGAATATTACATAGTACCAATGATGTCTGTGAAACGTTGGCAAAGCCAAACTCGAAACTATAGTATAAATAAACTCACTGAATAAACATTCAGTCTAATACTTTAGTCAGAAAACTATTGGAAATGTTTTTATGGTTTAGATTCAAGTCCAATTAAGTACCCTTCTAATCCAGAATTATTAAGACTCTTAAACCATTTAAAAATTGGAATACAATTAAATGGTCTATTTCAGACTTGCCATATTGTTAGGCAAGTGTGCAACAGGTGTAGTACTGCAAGCTTCTGCTGATCTGATTCAAAATCATCTTGTAAGAAACTTAGAGCCAAAGATTTCTTTCAAAATAAAGACACTGAAGATGAAGCAGTAATATTATCATGTCACTTCGTATCTTTGTTGGAAAGCTGAAAGAAGTTTTACTGGGACAACGATGCCCTCTAAAATAAAGCTAGTTTATTGGGTAGAGCTAGAAATCATCTCTCTGGAAACAATTCCACTGATGTCAAGTTATGCTGATCTTCACCTTTGACAAACTAATACATGCCAGCACTTTCACTGCATCCAGAATTACAGGCTTCGATAAATGATACCACTGAAGTGACAGATTTGCATTTATGTGGAGCTCTTCACAACCATGAGAAGTCTCAAAGTGCTTTACAGCCAATAAAATACTTATCAAGCACAGTCCTTGTAATGTAGAAAATGCAGCAGTCAATATGCACACATCAATCGCACACATATTGTAATGTGATAATGACCAGATTTCTGTGATTTCAGAGATAGCAGGAACTGCAGATGCTGGAGAACCTGAGATAACAAGGTGCAGAGCTGGATGAACACAGCAGGCCAAGCAGCATCAGAGGAGCAGGAAGGCTGACGTTTCAGGTCTAGACCCTTCTTCAGAAATGACCTCCAAAAAATGACCCTTCTGAAGAAGGGTTTAGGCCCAAAACGTC
>NC_063334.1:40660064-40671425 GCF_021869965.1 Rhincodon typus
CCTAGACCCTTCTTCAGAAAGGGTCTAGGCCCGAAACGTCAGCCTTCCTGCTCCTCTGATGCTGCTTGGCCTGCTGTGTTCATCCAGCTCTACACCTTGTTATCTCAGTGTCATCCGTGCTTTTGTTTAATGAAAATGGCTCAATATTGGACATTATGTCAGGTCGCCAAGGACAGGAACCTGTGTATGCTTGTGTGTTGCATCTGATGATTATAAGTGAGCCCAATTACAATCCCAACTGATGATCTTAAGTTGGTTGTTAGAGCAATTCACAGCACACATGGGATTGTTCAGTGAGTGATGTCCAATCTTCTCGGTTTTGAAACAGCTGGTTGAGTAGTCAGTCTTCTGCCCATTGCTAACAATTGAAGCAACACAATACAATTTATCAGTCACTGCTTACGTATGTGGTATCTCTCTGGCACTACTGTTCAGACACCACATTTCTCATCTGTAGAAACAATTTTTAACTTGTTGACAGCATCCTACCATTTGTATCACTAATGCAGAGCAGAAGTATGAAACTGCAGGCATCGTCTGTTGGTCATATATTTGAACCTCTTATGCTTCCAATCTGAGGTAGATCGGGCACGTTTCAGGACAAAAGGCCTCAGGCCAGTTTGAGTTTATATGACACACAGCTAGCAACGATCTGACTGAGGCATCCATTATCCTGTATGATAACTTCAATGCATCCTATTTCAGCATCAAACTTGCACACTGATTAATCATGGTATTTATGAGGTTCCCACTCAGGCTACTATTATAGCCCTTGAAGCTGCAGGAATTCTGTCATGCACAATGACCAAAGAAGGCAGGCTTGTGGTCAACAGCAGAAGGGGCCTCAGCAGATTTTTTTAATGAGCTTATCGAGGAAAAAAGTTACGCCAACAAACTTCATAAGACCATCAGAAAGGCTCACAATGTGGCTCAAAAACAGAAGTTGCTGGAAAAGCTCAGCAGGTCTGGTAACATCTGTGAAGTAAAATCAAAGTTAACATCAGAATGGCTGTGGCTCTACTGCACTAAGAAGCTACACGTAGGGGCCTTGTCTGCTGCAAGCAAAAAGAAAATGCCCAAGCATTGCAATAATTTTTACATGAAACAAAAACACTGAGGACAGCTGTTCTCTAATACATTTTCCAACACAACACCTCAATCAATCAGCATTGGCTTGTATTGTTTGAATTTAAGTAAAAGCTTGGAGAATAACCATTCCCTTTTAGATCCTCTGATGCAAAGTCCAGACCACTCAAAGTCAACTTACTGACCAATCAGCACCTTTTTCTCATGCTGTATGAATTATTGTTCCTTTTGAAACTTGGTCTTCTTGCATCTGTCCTGATGCATACAAGACAAAAAAGCTTCGACTGCCTGTGTCTTTTTTCAACATTGCACCAAGTTTCATAACTAAAAAGCTTACTTTTAATAAAGTCAAAATATTCAGGAAATGAGGCTATGTAAATAAATGTCCCTTGGTTGACAGAAGCAGAATTTGACCTCAGAGGTCATGCGAAAGTAAATTACAAAACTTTTACCACTTATGTATGTGGCATGGTGGCTGAGTGGTTAGCACTGCTGTCTCACAGCACTAGGGACCTGACCTCCTTGACCCGACTCAACCTGTCCATCTTCTCTCCCACCTATCCGCTCATCCCACTTCACTGATCAATCCCCACCAATGCCTACCTGCACTCACCTATCACCATCCCACTGATCTTCCCCAACCCCATCCCTCCTCTCTCTATTTATTTCGGAGCTCCCTTCCCCCTGCCCCATTTCTGAAGAAGGGTCCCAACCCGAAACATCGACTTTCCTGCTCCTCTGATGCTGCCTGGACTGCTGTGTTCCTCCAGCTCCACACTGTGACACTCACAAAAGTCCTTTTCAGCTACTCTCCCACTCACACTCTCATACATCCACATCCACCCTTCAAATTTATAACTGGTAGCATCATGAATATTCAAATACCTGTTCAAAGGAAATGTGAAGTACCGAATACACAGATTTTGAATTGGCTTAATTATATCAAAGATATTTATCATTAACTTGATTCAAATTTTTAACATTACAGCCTGTAGCATTGAGAGAAGAATGCGTTCATTTCAAGAATCAGAGGTTTTTCAAATCTATTTCAATCTCAAAACACTTCAAAACATGTGCAACTAGGTGAAAATAACTGTGAAGAAATAACGTGCCATGATGAGATGTGATCTTGCGCATAACCATATTTACATAACCAAGGTGCTGTTGGCACTTAGACAATCATATCCGTTTCCTTACACAGGCTCTCATCATCCTCAGCTTATACATCCTGTATAAGCTGGCCACACCAATATCATGAATTTGGCAGAAACCGAGCTGGCAGGGTGATGACACCTTCTCACACTACGGTGGCTCTCATCACCAAATCTGTTGCCCTAATCCTCTCTCTCTCCTTCTGAGCATTTCACCTTATTTCATACTTTTTGCCTCTCACTCAAGTAATCCTCATTCTCCACCACCCATCCAACTGGCAGAAATTGTCTCACTGAGATGCTTTCATGTTTTCTTTCCCAACAGTGTTAACAGTTTCACGATCAGTGACTGCACGAGTCACTTCCCATATTCAGAGCCATCCCCTAGATCATACAATCTCATGTGGCCTTGCTGATTTGAACACTTCAATCCCAGAAAAAGCCATATCTGATCAATTCCTTACATTGCTGTTCACTCACAGTCCGTAACCCTAGCACAATCCCACTCTCATTTGTTTCAGTTTCAGGAAGAAAAAAAATCTTCCCCAATTCATTTACACACACAATTTCAAAACCGCGAATGTTTAGCCTTTCGCAAAATTTCCATAGCTACCGACATGCTAAATCTCCACTCCACCTTTTATCAGCCTCAGCACCAGAATAATTTTGCTCTCTACTTGTGTGTCAGGTGTAGCTCAGTTGGTACCACACTTGATTAAAGAATGAACGATTCCGGGTTTAAGGCCCATTCAAGCACTTGAACGTGAAAAGCAGCCAAAAAAATCTTCATGATTCTAGATTTGTCCAGGATATGAATTAGGAGCAGGAGTAAACTACACAGCCCCACCCCTTTATCCAGTTTTGCCATTCACTATCAAGGCTATTCTTATTACTCTACATCCTCATCTTCGCGCAACCCCCCAGTGATCATCTTTCATGCTTTACTTCTCAAGGATCTACGTACATTTGTCTTAAAAATATCCAAAGACTCTGTTTCCACCACATTTTGAGGAAGACAGTTCTGAATACAGGCAATCTCCACTATGACAAAAAAAAAGGTTCTCTCCATTTTAAATGGAATAACCCTCATATTTCAAGCAGTAATATCTAGTTTTAGATTCTCTCAAGACAAAACATCCTTTCTACATACATTCTATACAATATACATATATCCTCTCAAACTGAGCCTGTCCAACCTTTCCTCTTGAGACAACCTGCCCAATTCAATGCAAACAGCTTTCTCCAACTACATGCACTTGTGATACCAAAGCAGAGAAGGCTACGGATCAAGTGCTAGAAAATAGGAAAGAAATGGATAATGCTTGTTTGAGGGGAATGGATACAGTGAGCCTTTTTCTGTGCTGTAGATCTCAACGACTCATGTGTCACTTCCCATACCCTCCCCATTGCCAACTGAAGCCTACCTTCCTGAGCAGGTAGATGACCAATTGTCCTTATGACTATAGCCCCAGCTCTTCTACTCCTGCCTGGGCATGTAAACACCGTTTAGTTAAGGTTGTTTTCATTCCTGCGTATGATGCGGGTGTCACTGCTAATAATAGCATTCGTTGCCTGTGCCTAATTGCTCTTGAACTGTCTTACGAGATTATTTCAAAGGGCAGTCAGGTGTCAACCACACTGCATTGTATCTAGAGACATACATAGGTCAGGACAGGTAAGGATGGCAGATTTCTTCCCTCCTGGAGGACATCAGTGAACCAGATGGGCTTATTCGGTAATTGACAACAATATGTGCAAAATGCTTTTTTAATGCATTAACTGAATTCAAGTTTCACCATCTGTCATGGTAGTATTTGAACCCATGTCCACAGAACATTAGACTGGGTCTCCAGATGACTTAAAGATGATAATCCCACTAGACCACTGCCTCCTCAGATCTGTACTTCATCACCAAATTCACCATTCTCCATAACCAGGGAGTCTCCTTTACCAAGTGCCCAAGCTCCCTTTGCCCAGTAACTCTCGTATGTTAGCGAGTAGTAACCTGAGGCAATCATGATTGGCTCCTCAACTGTACCTGCCTGCCTCCAGTTGATAAATTCCTGTAGTCACAGATAACCTGCCCATTCTTAATAAAAAATTAAATTGAAACAATTGACAAGCTCTAAGTATGTCAATAAACTTCTTTAATGAGCTCCAATTAGGAGACGAGCAGCACTCCTTTCCTTCCCTCCTACTCTGTCCTGGTGTTGAATGCTGGTGTAAGAATCAGCATCATACTTGGCATCGATTGGTTGTGATCTCCCCCCCAACACCCCTCACATCTGTTTCCAACTTTGTGGTGCCTCAGTCTCAGGCCCAAAAACAGAGCCTACAGTCTCTGGAAGAAAACACTATTTGTGAACCTTGCAGAGAAACCTGTTCAAACACAAACAGTGATGCACCAATACCAGAGATGTGAACATTTCCTGTCATATTTAGCTTTCAAAGGAACAGAAAGAAAGAAATGCAAATGTTGCCTTTCTGACGTTTGATAACACTTACACAAATGGCTTCATAGACAACTGCCAATTTTCCTCTTTTCAACAGAAAGCGAGTTTAGTCGCATCAAATGCTAATATTTGTCAACTCTATAATCTAGCCCCTAAGCTTTTGTTTTAGGAAAAATATGTAATGGAATATTTGATTTGAGTTTAACTGAGTCATACTATATTTTCTACTGATAATACCATTGTAATCAATATCACTTTGTAATTAAAACAGACTCTGTTGAAACTGCAGATAAGTTCTGTGACCCAATTTATACAAGATTTAAAATAGTTTAAGCGTGACTAATGTTGACAAAATTCTCCTATACATTAGCGTCATTTCTTTTAGTTCTCTTTGTCTTTGCCGTGGAAGCTCAAAGGTCAAAGCACTTAACTCCCAACAGTGAAGGTCAAGAGTGCAAGTTCCATGGTTGCCTGTGTCTTGATCTATGCGATCTCAGTTGAATGATTTTTTTCTGCGAGTTCTCAGCCAAATGGTCCGCTTACTGTGCAAAAGCTTGCTGACTTGAATCGCAGGTCCTGGCAGCCTATCAAGGCACAGTATTGATGGCTGTCTTGGCAAATTCCACTGAACATAGCATAGAGTCCTCTTGACTGAAGGAAGATAGACTGTAGTGAATATAATGAATGAGCTGTGTTTGGAGGATGTGTGTGTGTGTGCAAGAGACAGAGAGAGAGAGAAAGAAAAGAACACAAAAAACAAATACAATATGTCCCATAATTTAAGTGTGAATAATCCGAGGTGACAAAAATATCACATTCCTAAAACAATGCAGCAGCGCAAATTAAATTTTAACATTGTACAATCAGGTAAAGCCTCACACATACAGAAGAAAGACAAGTTCACTCCTCACTCGATAATCAGAGTATATGAAGCATTAGGTTAAATCTTGAACAAGACCACTGAGCCCTCAATTGACGTTTTTTGTGGTTTGTGCAAATCCTTAGCACAATCAAAAAAAAAGCCTTTTCAGTGGGAAGTCAAGAAATGGATACAACTCACAGCCAGCTGAGCCCAAGCTATCTATATTTATTACTCAGAGTGAAAGATAAGCTGTTCTTTCCACTGTTAAACCTCAAATCCCTGTCCCTTCACGATCTGTTAGTGAAATTGTTGTTTCACTGTGAACTCATGTTTGATGCACAATATAATGCAGGTTATTGTTTTTGACTTGCAGTTAGCAACAACCTTAAAGAATTCAATCGAGGAACATTTCATGTCAATTTTATGTCAATTCAAACTCATTCTTTTCAACCATTAGAGATAACCCATTGTAAAGACTGAAATTTCAGTCATATTAAACAGGTTTTTTTCTATATGCTCATTCAATTTCATGAGCTTTTCATTTGACAGCTCATCTCACTAGAAAATCAGGAAATGGCATCTGAGGAACACATTTTGTCTTGGATCAATTTAATCAGATGCATATTGCTTTCTCTATTAAAGGATTCCACTTCTTTAACCTGTGTGATTACCAAACTCAACTATTCAGTTTCACCTCAGCAAGAAAACTGTTGTGCTTAAACAAAAGGTAAAACAAGGATAAAGGCACCAAAATCCATTTATACATAAGCTTGTTCAACCTTTGCACTGCAGCACGGGACAAGCTAATGTGCCACATACGAGCAACAGAAGAAATTATTCTAGTAATTGCATGGTAAAATGTAAACAGAACTACAGACAAAGCATCTCTGTGGCAGAAGCGCCTGGGACTAAATTACACTATTACTCCATTTACATGGCCAGTGGGGAATCAATTCCTTTCCCACTGATGGGAATTGAATCTTTCCGCTGCATCCTACAACGTGTTTGCATACAAAAAAAAACAAACTGTAGTTCGGAATGCAAAAACACTTATGGTAAGCTTGTACAGAAGGACATTAGATACTCATGTTCTTTGCAAGTTAACAGGGAGAGCCATGTTAACATTCTCCCAGTCAGCTTGTTTAGTTTTCTATAATGATAATGTCTTCTGATTTGTTTACGTCAATATCACAGACTAACATCTGCATTCCACCAAATTTTTTTTAAACAATGAATGTGGTTTACCATGTGATAATGACTAGATAATCTGTTTTTTTGGGTGATACTGTTTGAGAGTTCAATTATTGGTTTGGACACAGAGGACAACTCCCATGTTCTTTGAAAAGGTGTGATGGGCCTTGACTATCAAACTGAACAGCCATTTGGGAACTCAGTTCAACAATTCATCTGAAAGACAGTACCTCCAACAGTGCAGTGCTCCCTTAATACCACAAGGAAGTGTCAGTGTATAAGTGGCTTTGGTGTTGTTTCCACTCAAGCCCTGGAATGGGACTTGAACCTGGACTCTCAAAGTTCAGAGGCAAGATATTACCAACTGAACCTCAGCTAACATAATCAAAATTTGCTTGATTCTCCTTCCTTCCTTGTGACATCAACTTCGCGTTCCCTGACAAACTGTGCATAGGAACAAGGGTATGCTATTCTGCCCAACAAGACAACTCTGCTTTTCAATACAATCATAGCTGATCGAACATATCAATCCCTTTCACGCAACTAGGCGCTATAACCCTGTATACTACTGATAATCAGAAATCAATCGCTCTCTACATACTTGAAGACTAAACCTCCACAGCACCTCTACAACACAGAATTCCAAAGATTCACAACCCTTTGAATAAAATAATTTGTCCTCATCTGGGAATCAAGTAGCATCCCCTTATTTTTAAACTGTGCATCTTGGTTTTAGAGTCCCAAACCAGGGGAAACATCTCAGCTGCATCTACCTTCTCTAGCCCATAAAGTACTTTCTAGGGTTCAATGAGATCACCTCTCATTCTTCAAAACTTTAGAGAATACAGGCTCCATTTGCGCAATATCTCTCCATAGGACAGCCCCATCTTCTGGAACAAGTCTGGTGAGTCTTTATTGTACTCCAAAGCCAAAACTACACACATTACTCCAGGTGCGCCAAATTCCAATATGATTGAGAAAGACTTCACTACTCCAACAGTTTATTTCCACTTTCCTGATCATTGTCCATTTCAGAACCAATACTCTGTGTTAGTAATCCACTCTCAGATACCTGTGGGTAGTGTGCGATATCCAATCTGTTGTATGGGGTAACAATCTTCATTACGTCATCACCACAACAATCTTTAAAAAATATTTTTCCAGTTTGACAACCCTTCAAATATCTGTTGCATGTTTCCCCTCTCAATTTGTGATTTTGGTGGGACATGAAACTGTTTTTGGAGAATGTCTTTTTGGGGAGGAGGTGTGGATAGAGATGCGTGGGTGTTAGGAAGTAGGCAGGAAGTTTGGAAACCAGAGTGATGCCTTTGGTGATGAATCTATTTCTAGCTCATTATACTTTTCTATCAGTGGTACTAAAATTAAATTCACGTTCTGGAAAAGGAATCTTTTCTGCAGCACTTTGAGAGCTGACTAACAGAGTTTTACGATAACCACAGCTAGCTTTGTACCCATGAAAAAATACTAAATAATTGTCAATTAAAAATGTATATCTTTCAATCAGAAAACTGGCTAATACACTCCGCGAAGGTTCTGTTTTCTGTGTTTATTGATTCTATCAGTTTATAATACACTGTCTTCCAAGATGATGGCATAGCTAACACATATTGTAATATTTGTCTCCTTGTTGCTCCTTATTTCTCACGAATATCATGGATTCCTTAATAGCTAAATGCAGGAATGAATTCAATTTTGTAGCCTGTTCGTAGTTCCACTTTGCAGTATTGTTCACAATAGTGTATAAGTGGCCTGCATCATTGCACTAGCTTTGATATACTTCATGGCCAACTACACATTGCAATGGTTAACACTGATCATACACCAAGTATTTTCAACCAAAATAAGAATGGCTTCTTTTTATGCTGGTATTAAAGCTGTGGATACAAAAATTATCGGAAGCTATTCAGTCCCTCAGTCCTGTTCTGTCATGCAATGAAATCATTGCTGGTCTATATCTCAGTTCCACTTACTCACATTGGTTCCATACCCTTTAACATCATCTTCAGCACAGTGATTATGCTCTATTTTAACACTTTCCCTTGAGATAGCTGTTGCTTTCTTTTTAGTGAAAGCAGTTTCAGATTTCCACTTGGCTTTATGTGAAATGATAAAGGGACATCAACCCTGAATGATCCAGTTCTAATTCTGTGCCCCCTTACCATGAACCTAGTCGTAATTTACCCTGCCAAACAATTTAATAATTTCAAGCACCAGACCTAGATCATCTTTTAATTTTCCACATCAAATAGAACAAAAAGTAGGGCAGAATCTCTGAGGCTTCAAGGGTCTCTCCTGTCGTTTGGAGAGTCAGTTAGAGACCCAATCTGCTTCTTCCATAAAAGATCTGCAAATCATGTGTCAAAACGAAATGGAATGAAGAGCGGTGTGCTTTGCCCTGAAATCAAGACAGTGGGGGCAGAAGCGACGTCCAACTGGAGCTGCTGATCAATCAAAGGCTGGCAGCTCTTGCTGTCTGCAGTGCCACAGAGGAAGTGATGGGCTGCTGGTGGATTATTGAGTGACCCAGGCAAAGGTAAGTGTTAAAGTAAATGGGGAGGGGTTGGTTCTTGCGTTGAGATTTGTGACGAAAGGGAGGAAGGAGATCAGAAGGAAGAGCAGATGGTTGTTTGGCTGTGGGAACTTCCTCAACGTGTGGCAATTCACAGCTTTCAGGAAGGAATTGGTTATTATCCAAGCAGAAAAGAACTTGTCGAGTCAGAAGGATAAAGCAGGCACGTGGATCGAACAGAGTTGCTCTTTGAGAGAGCCAGCACAGAAACGAAAGGTCAAACAGCCCTCTTCTGTTCTGCAACCACTCAATGGTTCTGAGGAACGGCATTAGGAAATGATATTGTGTAAAAATGACCTCTTACAACGTTCTACCTTAGTGATCTTAATAAAGGCTCTGACATACTGTTGGCTCCCCATTTAAACCTTAGACTGTTCATTGGTCCATGGGAATTTCTAGTTGGGCTTATAAATGTTTGCAAATTTCAAGGCTATGATGCTAAAAGCAACATAATTCAATATGAAATTGATTTTGAATCAGTTACACTACTTATTGTAATATTACACCTGAGAAAACACTATTTCATTTCTTAACAAAAAACTCAGCCACTGTTAATGTCTACCATATTTTCCCTTTACCAGCTATTCACTCTGCTTCCTTATTTAAAGTATTATCATGGTCACAACATGCGCTGCAAGACAGGAACTGGCTACTGAAAGGTGGATCTAAATTATTGTGTGCTATCAAGAAAAGTAACAAACAAATATCTCTGGTACATGCAAACATAGAAAAAAAATCATACAAATTAGGTACCTCTGCATCTTAATGAGCCATTCTGTGACTCGTGTTCTTCTGAGTAGGTCAAAGAAAAAGATGCTGGGACAAAGGTTTTAAAAATAGCACCAGCTGTTCCATACAAAATTGAAAAATAAACCACAAAAAAGCCTTAGTCAGATAAAACCAAAAAAAAAATTGAACTTGTGTAAAGTTTTGTTCAATGGGCACTGTACACAAAACGTGTTTTCCCATCATCTAATTAAGGTAATCAAGTGACTAATAAACATAATTCAACATTATTTACTTTTTATCATTCATTAACTCAAACATCTTCCACAGTATTGTCATTTCAAGTCGGATTTTTTTGGGTTATTTAAGTGTAGGTTATGGATCAAGACAATTTCATATTTTGTCCATATGTCTCATCATGTGGAAGATTTTAAGATGATGCCATTACAGAACAGGAAAATGTCAGCAGTAGGAGTAGGCACCAAGATTAAGACAGCATAGGCATGATTGGATGATTGTTCCTTGTTTGTCTGTTAGGCCTGCCGAATATCTAAAACATTAACTGTGTACTTAGCGGTTTATTGCCGACCTAAAGTAATCAAAATTGCCATTGGCAAAACAGTTGAAACTCAATAGCTTGATTTTTGCCTACCTGAGTGAAGAAGTAAATCACTTCACTCTACACTGCCAGTTACTTCCTGTACAATTAAATTTGCAATCAGAGCAGCTTTTAAAATTCATTTTAATGAAATCAGACTGGTCCCTCCAGCTATTTGATAACAGACACTATTAATCTTCACCACAAGAACTGGACATAAAAAGCAAACTAATTTGAAGTCACTTACAGTCTTCAATATATATTCTTCACTGACAAATACCATTAGACTGTTAACTTAAAAAATGCGACAAGTGTTCACAGAACATCTATTTTAACTAGCAGAGTCAGGCAAAGTGCGAATACTATCGAAAACATCTGTATGTCTTTTTTGCTGTTCTCATGCTGTTATTATCTTCAATGTGGCCTTTGTTGAACTGGCACAGTGAATAACATTTGTCGCAAGATAAAGATGGAGACAAGAAAAGCTGTAATTTACAAAGTGAAAGAAAAGGCACTTTCCCTTTTGTTGGTGGAAAATTACATGTACTGATTGAATCAGACATCCAATGATCCTTGTATTGTGCATACCGGGAAAGGAAAAATTGTCAAGCAAGTGTTTTGATTTGCTTGCTGATTGTCATGTTCTCAAAACCAAAAGTCTCGGAAGGTTCATTATCACTGGTGGTTCCAGATGTTTCAAAATG
>NC_063334.1:40671925-40681481 GCF_021869965.1 Rhincodon typus
TCTCTGCTCCTATGATGCTGCTTGGCCTGCTGTGTTCATCCAGCCCTTGTTGTCACCAATATAAAGTATTCATTTAGGACCTCACCTACCTCTTCTGGTTCCACACACAGATTCCCTGCTTTGTACTTGAGTGGGCCAACCTTTTCCCTGGCTACCCTGTTGCCTTTTAGATATGTATAAAAACCCTTGGATTTTCCTTAATCCTGTTTGCTAATGATAGCGTACAGTTCTGGTCACTATGCCACCAAAAGGATGTGGATGCTTTAGGGAGGGTATGGAAAAGGTTTACCAGGATATTGCCTGGAATGGGAGATTTTAGCCATGAAGAAAGGTTGGATCGACTGGGTTTGTTTCAGCTGGAATGTGGGAGGTTGAGGGGTGACCTGATAGAAGTTTATAAGATTGTGAATGGCATGATTGAGTAGAAAGTATGAGGCTTTTTCCCAGGTTGGGGGGTGGGGGTCAATTTCAAGGGGACACAAATTCAAGGTGGGGGGGAAAGTTGAAAAGAGATGTGCAAGGCACGTTTTTCACACAAAGCGTGATGAGTGCCTGGAACAAGCTGCCAGAGGAGGTGGTGGAAGCAGACACAATAACAACATACAAGAAGCACCTGGACAAATACATGAATAGGAAGGGAATAAAGGGATACAGATCCTGTAAGTGAAGTCAGTTTTAGTATGGAAGGGCAAAATGTGTTGGTGTAGGCTTGGAGGGCCAAAGGGCCTGTTCCTGTGCTCTATTGTTCTTTGTTATCAGGCAGAATATGAAAGTGAGATACCTGATTCAGCTGATGATTATGCCACAGGAGGACAGGAGGAATGAAATAAAGGCTGCAAAATTTGGCTCCTATGTTTATGCTGTGTTGGCTGCAGTTTAGGTCCAAAAGAGCAGTTGGGCCATATATTTATGTTTCTGGTGCCAGCTACTTCAGAAATTGTTCTGGTATTCATAGTGCAGCCCTCACAAAAACACAGAACAATCAAACTATGGCCATCAGTCTGTAAATTTGATTTGACTCTAGCAGTGCCAGTTTTGACCTCAACATTCCAGCTAATGCCTTTTCTTAATTTTGCCCTTGTATTTAGCAGGAGAAAGGACCCCAAATACCTCCCTTCTCAGCCCTCCCCCACCCAAACCAACCTGCTACTTAAAGGCAGTCAACAACCATTTTTAGATTGGTTGATAATTATTTTTTTTGCTCAGTTAGTACAAATGCTTTGAAGTTTGTCATGCTTTCTAAAGTTGGTGACATCTGCAAGGAGTGGTGTGGCATGTGGGGAAGGCTCTGGTCCACAGTGCACGTGGCAACAATCATGATGCCTTCATTCTGTGGCAGCGTTATGCCATCTGCATATGCACCACCTTTGACAAAGGTGACAACAGCATGGCTAAGGCTAAGGTCTGACTATTGACCTCATGACTCTAGGGCACAATTGGACCTAAGTTGCATCATCAAGCAGGAGACTGGGGTAATTAAGCAATGCTTTCACTACCGAAAGCACTCTGAAGAAGCTCTCCTGAACTATCTCAGGAGAATCCCACAATAATACATGGCCTGCGGTATCAACGTCATGAGGATACATTGGGGGTGGCTACCATGGTACATGATGAGCAGTTGAGAAAGAGGAGGCAACCAACGTAGTCACTGTGGCCAAACCATCAGTGATTGGCTTTATCTGATTGTGGTACCATTGAACTCTAGCTCAATTCCCCATTCAACAACTATTCCACCGTGGCAGACCTGTGGAGTGAGAGTCTGCTGTGACTCTTTAGAACTTTGTCAGTTTTTGTTAGTGTCCTTAAGAAGAGTCATACCAGAATCAAAACAGCGACTCTGTTTCTCTCCATATTTACTTTCAGACCTGCTGAGTTTCTCCAGCATCCTCTGGTTCTGATTTCCAGCATCCACAATATTTTGTTTTTGTTCCACACCATCCTTTCCCTTTCTAGCCATTACAGTGTCAATTTTCCTATGATTCTGAAATAAGAAAAAATTGCAAAACTAATCATATAAGTAACATTTCAAACAAAAGCCTTCTGCATAGCCCTTGAATAACCCTTCTGCATTCTCCTTGTTCCTCACTTCTGTGTATCCTTAGCTTTCCTAACACAGCTACTCCATGTTATCATAGAGTCAGCAGCATGACTGGTGAGGATTGCAGTTGATGAAAATGTAGATGGCCTACAGGATGACGTTGAGCAGCACTGGAACTAGAAGGACTGAGTTCAGTTGTCATTATTTGAGCAATGGCTGATTGCCAAGCAACACAGAGGACACTGGCAGACTGGCAGTGGTGGAAGGAAGAATGCCATAATTGGAGGGAGGACAGCAGTGCCATCCTTTTTGGAGCTGCCGTCACTCTCCCAGGACATCTCTCCACCGTCCTTGCAATATTTCAGAGGACAGGTTGTTGGACTACCATGGAATCTTCCAAGCCCCTCTGAGGATCGGTGTGGGGAATCAGGATGGCAGCAGTCTGAGGCTGCATGGTAGTGGGCTGTGTTTATGTGCCTTCGATCTGCAGCAGTCAAGGGTTACATAGCTCAGTTAGAATGAAAGTTGAGACCTCAGACATTGATTCACAGGTTGGTAAGAAAATTGAGTCTAGTCATAGAGTTTGCTAGAACATCCACAGTGGAAAGGATGAGCTCCACATACTGTGCACAGTCATGTGCAAGTTTGGTGCTGGACTCCTCTATTTTCCATAACAGTCACCATAGGCTTTCTGATAGGGCATCTAATAACATAACTGTTTGTGTGTGTATGCCTCCCTGTCAGCCCTTCATTGTATGCCGCTTGCTTAAAGTCCTCATCTGAGTCCTCGGAACAGAATATATATGCAACCTTGTCCTCCAGCAATCTGGCACCTCATCTGTCCTTTTACCCACTACCCTGACTATGGGTCACTGGTATTTGCTGTTTTAAAGTTATGACATAAAAGCTACCATCTAGTGTACTCAGTGTCATTATCTGAGTTGGTGGCTGAATGTGTGAGGTCAATTTATGGTGTTTCTTCTTCAGTCTCTTCTTCCTCTTCCATTTCTTATTCCTGTGCTATTGTTTGGCCAAGTTGCACTTTGAGAATGTGTGAAAGGAAAAAGGCACAGGGTAGAGTTGTGTGGAGGGGGAGGTGAAGAAAGAAATCTATGCTTACACCATTTTCAACTTTAGATTGTGGACTGAGAGATGTCAGGAAGATTAGCTTTGTGAGGAAGATTAGCTATGAGAAACTACAATCTTTGATAGTTTCATGCTTGTTCCTGGCCACAGCCAAAGTCAAGGCCACCGCAATCATTGTGAATAACTTTTCCATCTTGAGGCTGAAAGTATGCAGCCTGTTTTGTACCCATTATTTGCTGCCGTCTGTGGTTGTGTGTCTCCTTGAACTGCAAATGAGGAGGAGGTGTGTAACTGAGAGTGGTGCTATGTATTTCAGTGATGTGCTTGTGATGGTTGAATTGCTGGCTGTGTGTGCAAGCTGTGGGTGTACAGTTCCGATTTCAGCAGTGCTAATTGTGGGAAGGTGATGTGAAAGTACAAATATGAGAAAATGATTCATGATTGATGGAAATTGTTGGTTGGTGAAATGAAAGGTGAAAGTTTTGGTAAATTGAGCACAGCATGATTCTAATTGGCAGATGGTTAGATAAGGCATTCAAAGATTCATTCAGTGACCTTGTCTAATTGTGTAAGGTAATTGAACTTCTTGTGGTGCTGCATCCATGCCTTCCAGGACTCAGTGATACACGACATGATTCTTGTTTTCATCTCCATTGCTTTCGCAATATCTGATTGGAGGATCTCTTGGTTTCCTGTGGATAGAAGTCCCCTCTCTTTTGAGTTCATCTCCTGCACCATGGATTTCCATTATGAAGAGAACTTTGGAGTGTAATCTTAGCCATGTTGTGCCTTTACCAGTTGAAACATGTTTTTAATGTGACCTTTAGCACCTGCTGCAATAAAATTAACCTCGCCTATAATAATTGCATGCAGACTTTAGTCTAGCTGGAAGTCATGCTAGCCACTCACTGTTTTACACTCCTGGTGAGTTGTACAGTCGCTGAACAGAGCATACAGCACTGGCTTTGTGCAGGCAGCACAAGGTTTGCATGCTACCTGCAAAGGTAGGAAGGGACTTTGGTTAATGCTGTTAATGTTATTGTCCCTTAATCCATTTTCAGGGACTATTCAACATTTCCCCTAGAATTTCTTTGAATTTATATCTCACAGTATCAATTTTAAATTCCAAAAGCTGAGAGCAATGTAATGTTTTAAAACCAGTTCATGACATGACCTTGGGGATGCTTAGAAAACAGTGTCTTGAAAAGAATTCTGCCTTTTTATTTTATATCACAGGTTTTAATTTATTCTAATCATGAATTGTAGATAATAGTTGCAGCCTACTCTGGTTAGGCTTAATGCAAGGCAGATGACAGATTTTACTTTTGTGTCTCTGTATTCATTCAGCCTGTCATTGGAGCCCTTCTCCTATCATAAAAGGATATGAGCCGGTGCCAGTGCAGCTTATTTTGCCTGAAAAAAAATTGGTGTTGTTTCTATTTATAGCAAATGATTAATATTGTTGTCTAAGTTTCAACATTTCTTTTTGAAACCAGCACTTTAATGTCTAATTTTTGATTGTTTGCAGGTCGTTATGGCTGAATTTTGCTTCACCCTGAGGTACCGTATTTACATTTGAACTAAATAAATTATGTTATAAGAAATGTAATGCGTGGTTAACAGTCAGTTATTCCGTTCTCTTACAAAATACAAAGCATTTCTGAGATAGGTTCATTGTTTGAAGATAAAACTGAGTCCTGAGAATTGCACTGTATCAATTTATTATTCAAAAATATTTTACAGTTTCAGTAAGTTTGAAATAAAGCAGCATCTTCTTTTTGCTCCCTGTTTTGTTCAGATCTGTTTCTTTCCCTTCTCCTTTATTTTCCTGTCCCAAACATGTTGGTATGCATAAAGATATGGTTTGGTAGGCACTAGCCTACTTTTAAGTGGCTGTTCCGTGTTTGTAGGCTTAAGCAGTAGTTGGCGGGCTCCTTGTTTTTAAAATATATTAAAGCTAAGTCTGAAGTAAACATTTTCAACAAGGATCATAGGAGAGCTATGAGGATTGATAGTATGGATTCTAACACTCAGACCCCCTCTATGGTTTGAGATGTGCTGACTCAGCACACGTTGATTAAAATGTGAAATCCCTTTGTGACCTTTCAGGATCATTGCGATGTTGTTGATGCATTTATGCCAACAGGGGAGCTGTAAAGTGAACCATTAACAATTACTTCCATTTTAAATTGAGAACACAATTTTAACATGAAAACTGGTCACTGAATCAAGTCAAAAATAGCATTTAGCTCACCAAATAATCCAGAAAGACACTCGGCACAGTGTTATGTTTTTACCCAAGACCACTTATACACAGGAATCAAAAGTTACTATTTCAGCTGTAAAATTTTTGATCTAAATATCATCTGACTGATAATGTCCCTTCTGGCAACTAACTGGTATTACCTGTGTTATTGAGTATAACTTGTATGTATTTATTTATTTAGGTCAACTAGCTAATTTAGTATGAACATTCCCATTCATTTTTATAACAGAAGAAAACTACTGGGATGTTGGAAATCTGAAACAGAAACAGAGAATGCTGGGAAAACTCAAGAATTCTGGCACCACCTGTGGAGAAAGAAACAGATTTAAAGTTTTCAATCCAGTATGACTCTTCAGAACTGAAAGGGATTGGAAAATTGGCTTTCCATGTGAAAATAAATAAATAAATAAGACACTTTCCAGCATTTTTCAAAAACTCTGTTTCTCTTTCCACAGATGCTGCCATACCTGTTGAGTTTCTCCAGCATTTTCTGTGTTTGTCTCATTCATTTTCCTTTGGGTCAGTGGAATCCTGCTGTACATTAGAGATTGAATTGAGCAAAGGGAACCTGCTCACAAACATTAAAATAAAAGCAAAATATTGCAGATGATGTAAGTCCTAAATTAAAAACTGAAAATGCTGGAAATACTTAGCAAGTTTGGTAACATCTCAGACACACAAAACTAATGTTTCTTATTGAATATTATTCTAGTGCTGGTGACCATGTTTGATTTGAGGAAACATAGGCCTTTGTAAAGGCTTCCTTAATCAGGATCCTGCACAGATAGGTTATCCATATTCTAAGTTACGTGGATGTGAACCTGACAACATCTATCTCTGTACATTAATTTTCCAAACATTATAAAATGTCTTCGTTATCATTATAATGCCACCTCAGTTTTTGAGGAAAAACTCTCCAGAGTCTCAGCTATTTCCTGATTACTGTAACTCTCTGCAGATATATCGCTGTCTTGTTCAGCATGAGATTAGTTATTTAATTGCCAGTGTCACATCTTAGTCTGGTGTTCTGCGATCCAAGAATGATTAGTATAAATGTTATGAGCTTGTGCAACAGTTAATTGTGTTCCTTTTAAAGTATTTCCGATCTAGTTTCTATAATAATGCAGAACATCTTCTTTTATGATAAAGCGAGCAAGTTTTTCTAGGGTAATCTCCGAGGACAAGTGTCTCACTTTCTAACAAACCACTGATGTCTTTGCAGTTATACTTTCATAACCATTTTTATATTACAATCCCCTCACTCTCCAGCCACATTTAATGTTTAAATTTTTTTTTTACCAGAGCATTGTCTTCTTTTGGCATGGTTAAATTCAATGACTAGTTCAGAATGTTGTAATATTGTTACTGAAATCCAATCATTCTATAAAGTTTCTTCTGATGAGTCCAAGTGCATAAGTCACAAAAAGATTCTTCGTAGGATCCACAATCTGAACTCACAATTCTACTCAGCTTTATTGGGCACTAAAAACCGTAAATACAGTAAACTTACTGGTGCCTACTACCCAAAACGGGCTTCCTCCACCTCCGAAATCCCCAGCCGTACCCAGGACCTTCCCCACAATGTGCCCACCGCCATTGGCCATGAGGCCACTGTCAGAGAACCCACAGCTGACGTCACATCCACCACCGCCGGGTACCCCACTTCCAGGACACCGAATGCCATCGCTGCTGATACCACCGTCTCCATTTCCGAGGCCAACACCACAGACACTGAAGACGCACCTACCGTCACCGCTGCTGCCGCCGCCTACCCCGCTCTGCCCACTGCTGATGCCTCTCCACCCATCACCGACGCCGACGCAACCCCGCCCACAGCCTACACCAACGCAACTCCGTCCACCGACGCTGACACAACTCCGCCCAAAGCCGACGCCGACGTCGCTCCGCCCACCGCCTCCACAGCCAGCAGCTCCAGAGGAGACAGCAACACTCAGCCCTGCCGAGTCTTCACCATCCCCCCAGACCTCCCCCTTACTGATGACGAACGGTCAGTCCTCAGTAAAGGCCTCCCCTTTGTCCCCCTCCACCCACACATCAACGAATACCGGTCACGTTTGGACATTGAGCAGTTTTTCCACCGCCTCCGCCTCCACACTTACTTCTTCAACTGTGAACCTAACCCTCCCTCTACTGATCCCTTCTCCCGCCTCCAACACACCCCCTCCTCCTGGACACCATCCCAAGGCCTCCTACCCTCCCTCGACCTCTTCATCTCCGACTGCCGTTGAGATGTCAATCGCCTCAACCTCTCCACCCCTTTCACCCACTCCAACCTCTCCCCCGCAGAATGTGCAGCCCTCCGCTCCAATCCCAACCTCCCCAGAAAACCCGCGGACAAGGGAGGTGCAGTTGTAGTATGGCGCACTGACCTCTACATCGCCGAGGCCAGACGCCAACTCTCCGACACCTCCTCCTACCGCCCCCTTGATTATGACCCCACCCCCGAGCACCAAACCATCATCTCTCAATCCATCCACAGCCTCATCACCTCAAGTGACCTCCCATCCACAGCCTCCAACCTCATCGTTCCCCAACCCTGCACCGCCCACTTCTACCTCCTTCCCAAAATCCACAAAGCTGACTGCCCTGGTCGACCCATTGTCTCCGCCTGCTCCTGCCCCACCGAACTTATCTCCACCTATCTTGACTCCATTTTCTCCCCCTTGGTCCAGGAACTCCCTACCTACGTCCGTGACACCACCCATGCCCTCCACCTCCTCGAGAACTTCCAATTCCCCGGTCCCCAACACCTCATCTTTACCATGGACGTCCAGTCCCTATACACCTGCATTCCCCATACAGATGGCCTAAAGGCCCTCCGCTTCTTCCTGTCCCGCAGGCCCAACCGGTCCCCCTCCACTGACACCCTCATCCGCTTAGCCGAACTCGTCCTCACCCTCAACAACTTCTCTTTCAATTCCTCCCACTTCCTGCAGACAAAGGGGGTGGCCATGGGTACCCGCATGGGCCCAAGCTATGCCTGCCTCTTTGTAGGTAATGTGGAACGATCCCTCTTCCGTACCTACACTGGCCCTAAACCCCACCTCTTCCTCCGTTACATTGATGACTGTATCAGCGCCGCCTCGTGCTCCCACGAGGAGCTCGAACAGTTCATCCACTTCACCAACACCTTCCACCCCAACCTTAAGTTCACCTGGACCATCTCTAACACCTCTCTCACCTTCCTGGACCTCTCTGTCTCCATCTCGGGCAACCACCTAGAAACTGATATCCATTTCAAGCCCACCGACTCCCACAGCTACCTAGAATACACCTCATCCCACCCACCTTCCTGCAAAAATGCCATCCCCTATTCCCAATTCCTTCGCCTCCACCGCATCTGCTCCCAGGATGAGGCATTCCACTCCCGTACATCTCAGATGTCCTCGTTTTTCAAGGACCGCAACTTCCCCGCCTCAGTGGCCTCGACCGTGTCTCCCGCATTTCCCGCAACTCATCCCTCACACTCCGTCCCCGCAATAACAACCAAAAAAGAATCCCCCTCGTCCTCATGTACCACCCCACCAACCTCCGGATCCAACGCATCATCCTCCGACACTTCCACCATCTGCAATCCGACCCCACCACCAAAGACATCTTTCCCTCCCCACCCTTATCTGCTTTCTGGAGGGACCACTCTCTCCATGAGTCCCTTGTCCACTCCCCTCCAGCCCCACCACACCCGGCACTTTTCCCTGCAACTGCAGGAAGTGCTGCACCTGTCCCCACACCTCCTCCGTCACCCCCATCCCAGGCCCCAAGAAGACTTTCCACATCAAGCAGATGTTCACCTGCACGCCTGCCAATGTGGTATACTGCATCCGCTGTACCCGTTGTGGCCTCCTCTACATCGGGGAAACCAAGCGGAGGCTTGGGGACCGCTTTGCAGAACACCTACGCTCGGTTCGCAATAAACAACTGCACCTCCCAGTCGCGAACCATTTCAACTCCCCCTCCCATTCCTCAGATGACATGTCCATCCTGGGCCTCCTGCAGTGCCACAACGATGCCACCCGAAGGTTGCAGGAACAGCAACTCATATTCCCCTTGGGAACCCTGCAGCCCAATGGTATCAATGTGGATTTCACAAGCTTCAAAATCTCCCCTCCCCCTACCGCATCCCAAAACCAGCCCAGCTCATCCCC
>NC_063334.1:40681581-40687201 GCF_021869965.1 Rhincodon typus
CATCCCGCCCCCTTGACCTGTCCATCCTCCCTGGACTGACCTATCTCCTCCCTACCTCCCCACCTACACTCACCTTTCCTGCTCCATCCCCGCCTCTTTGACCTGTCTGTTTCCTCTCCACCTATCTTCTTCTCTATCCATCTTCTATCCGCCTCCCCCTCTCTCCCTATTTATTTCAGAGCCCCCTTCCCCTCCCCCATTTCTGATGAAGGGTCTAGGCCCGAAACGTCAGCCTTCCTGCTCCTATGATGCTGCTTGGCCCGCTGTGTTCATCCAGCTCTACACCTTGTTATCTCAGATTTTCCAGCATCTGCAGTTCCTACTATCTCTGATGTAAAAAGCAATTGAAAGCTTGAAAGCTTATCTCAAGAGAACTTTAATACAAAGGGGAGGAAGTTGTGCTTTTCTATATCCAAGTTTACTATCATATTTTGTATACAAGACAACTTAAATGTTATGAAATGGAATCTGAAATATTATTGAAGGTTCTTATACACTCAATGAAGAGCACAGGAACTTTACAAAAGGAATCAGTAATAAGACAGCACAGCTCCTAAATATCAGGGCAAGGAGTTCAGAAATACGTTTGATAGCTATTTACAATATTCTAGATACTAAATTTTTTTAGTAACTCTTTTTAAACAATATTTTGCTTATGAAACTGGTTCTGGTCATGAAGTATTCTAATTGGACCTGTAGCTTACTTTTTTCATTCACCAAACAAAGGATTAGAAGGTCAGCCTCATTTTATAGATTCAATTTGATGATAAATTAAAATATATTTAATTTTGAACTACAATTAGATCTTCAACATTTTCAATCAACTTCACCTTTTCAATAGCATGCTAAATCCAGAGGTTGTTCTTGCTCACTCAAAAGGGTGTTGAATTAATTCATTCAAGGTATGCATGCTCTACTTTTAATATGACATTATGGATCGGATTGGATCAATTCTTAACCTTAAATCAAATCACAATGTAGCCAGTTAAAGGGAATTCAAATCATATATTTTTAAAGATTCATTGGAATTATTTAAAACAAAATGATTGTAAATTACAATTTTTATTGAATATCTTAGTACCCTGAAATCTCAATGGATACATGCAATAATCTTGAATTTGAGTGAACAAGCTAGGAATGAAATCTTATGACTCTTCCACAATTTGTCAGTCTAACATAGACATTGTTACTATTACTAGTCAAGAAATGAATAAAATCTGTCAAGATTCATATTTCTGACCATAGTCTAGCTTGTGTGTGTATATTGGAGGAGTGTCTCAATTGTGATTTCTGTTCCTCAGTGATTAGCAAGTCTGCCGACAGTCACTGTCCAATACATGCTTGTGCCTATGGAACAATACGCTACATATGTCACTGCCTACAGGAGATAAAGAAAAAGGGAGAAAATTTTGTAAAATATTTTATTTATTTTCCTGTTTATCATTGAATTCCAAGCTAATCTGTTTATAATATGATAATGATGTTGAAATTATTGTAGTAGACATTGCTAAACAGCAATTGAAACTTCAAGTAGATCTCAGGTAAAACACAAAGTTCTCAAACACCAATTTGGGTAAATTTAATTGCATTGTGTCTTCCTAAGGAGGGAGAAAGAATGTTTCATAACATTGAATATGAATGTGGATAAATTTGCAACTCAGACACTGAGGCTTGTTTATTTGCAAAGCCAAGTTTGGAACCTTTTATAAATGAAGTTTTTTTTATATTACAACAGTAACTATACTAGAAAAGTACTTAATGGGCTCTAAGTCCGTTCAGGATGCCCTCAGATTTTGAAAGGAACTATATAAATGCAATTTATTTCTTTATTCTTGAAACTGAAAGCAAAGCAGCTGAAGCAATTGTATTTGGGTAGCTGTGAGCTTAAGATTGGAAATGAGCTTTTTGTTGCATGTTTCTTGTAGTGGGAGGTGGCAGTCATATTAAACAATGGTCAAGTTTCCAGCCTCAAATGCCCATCTGCCACTCTGTGTTTCGAAATGAGTTCAGCAACCAATCACACATAAGTTAACCATGATCTACCAAGAGCGATAAACAAAGTGTTCAGAAAATAGACAGACAGCTTTGGCAGTCACAGAATGATGACAGAATATCTGCTTCCAGCCTAACAACTGCAGACAACAGCAAAACTAGCATTTCTACACATCAGTTCACGGAGAAAATATTGCAGGATGATTTGCTGCGAGATGGACAGAAAGAAAATAGATAAATCGGAATAGACAACCAATGAGGCAATGTTGACGAAAAGATGCCTACACCATCATTCACTCAGATCCAGAGCTAAGCTGATTGTAATCTCAAATCTGGGTTCTCACCTACCACTAATAACTTTTCACCTCTTGCTTAATAGCAATCTATTCACCTCTGCCTTAAAATATATTCAAGACTCTGGCCCCTCTGCCTTTTCAAGAAAAGACCAAAAGATCACCACCCTCTGAGATGTTTTTTCACATAATCTCTGTTTTAATTGGTAACACCTAACTTTGCAACAATGACCCCCAGTTCTAGCTTCGGCCGTTAGAGGACACATGCTTTCCATATCTGACCTGTCAAGACAGGTATCTTACAACGTTATGAGGAAGTTTTCAAGGACACAGAGTTTTTAACAGATATAAGGACCTCAGAGACAGGTTCTAAAGTGTAAGATCAGAACCATGGTTCCATCAGAATGATGGGGCAAAGGGAGAAAAACACCAGACACTGAAGACTGAAGGATGCATAACAACCTTTCTGTGATCAGATATCTGGCTGAATATAAGGATACAAACTCTTTAGTTTGCTATATTGAGCACAATTACCTGCATTAGTACTCTCAGTGCTTTACCTCATTTGTTACAGCAGTGGATATTTACACATAGAGCTACCTGAGGTAAGCGTCAAACTGTTCGTGTTGCAACAAAATAAAAGATATTAATGACCTTGCAGAATTTCTGTATAATTGGCAAATGAATTTCAAGACAAGTGTATAATGGCATGTTTTGGTAAAAAGAGTAATGAGGACCAATCCTCCTTGGAAAATGTTACTAAATCTGATGGAAGAATAGAGGGGTCTGGGGATACAAATACATAAATCACAAACAGTTGTGATCAGGTAGTAAGACCATTATAAAGGAAAGCAAATAAAGTTCTGTTGATGTTGCTAGAAGGATTTGGAGTACTGTCCACCTATCAGCATACAAATCAGGAACAGAATAAACCATTCAGCGCTTTGAGCTGGCCGTGACATTCAATAACACCATGACTTTTATGTTTTTGTTACAACTTTCACATTACCATCTACCCTGGTAATCTTTGATTCCCCTGCCTATCATGAATCTATGTAGCCCTATCTTAAAAATATTCAATGGTCTTGCTTCCATTGTTTTCTGAGGCAGAGGGTACCAAAGATGTATAATCTTCTGAGAGAAAAAGATTCTCCTCATCTTTGAACTAAAAAGGCCATCCCTAATTCAAAATTAGCATCTCCTAGTTCTGGATTCCTTCAACATCTGTAAAATCCTCTCAGCCTCTGACGTTCCAGAGAAAATAGCCACAACCTATTCAGCCCCCTCTATAGCTCAAACCCTCCAACCCTAGGAATGTCCTTGTAAACCTTTTCTGAACCCTTTCAAGTTTCACAGGATCCTTCTTATAACAGGGAGACCAGAATTGCATGCAGTATTCCAAAAGTGGCCTAACCAATGTCCTGGAGAGCTGCAACATGACCTCCCAACTCCTATACTCAATGAACTGACCAATACAGGCAAGCATACCAAACACCTTCTTCACTATCCCATCTACCTGCAACTCTACTTTCAAGGAACTTTGGATCTGCACTCCAAAGCCTCTTTGTTCAGCAACACTCCCCTGGACCTTACCACTAAGCGTATAAGTCCTGTTCTGATTTGCCTTTCCAAAATGCAGCACCTTGCATTTATGCTGAGGGGAATAGTTGATCATATGCTATTTCCTGGACATGTGTAAAATCTGTGCCCAGTAGCTCAGAATGTGACTATTGGTTAGCTAGCTACAAGAAAACCTGAAATAAGAGAGACTATTTAATTCACCAAGCCAATTTCCTCCACATATCATTGAAGTCCACTCAACCTTGGGCCACACCAAAACTATTTGACTTCCTGAAGCTATCTGATACCCTGTTTTGTTTTCAGTCCTTCAATTTAGTGGCTCTCTGGATGGAATCAGAAACAAGAAGAACAAAACCCTACATCTCCATAGCACCTTTCACATACTGAAGATATGCCCAAAGCACATTTCAGGCAATAAATTACTTTTTGACGTGCAGTTGCTGTTATGCTGTAGGAGATGCTGAAGCCAATGTGCACACAGCATGCTCCCACAAACAATATGTAATTGCCAGATACTTTTTTTTGTTTACTGATGTTAATTAAAAGGCTGGCTAGTTATCTTGCATAGCCCATTTATAGAATGTAAAGGATATTAATTTGACTATCGAAATGAGAAGTGGATATGTACAGTAAAATCTGGTAATTGAGTTGCCCTTGAGATACTGAGAGAACCTCTTATTTGTCAGTCAGTTTGGATTTGTCTTCTGTGGTCACATATACAACACATTGTATGTCTCCAACAGGATAAACATTGAAGTACTGATTGTTATTAGAACATGTGGTGAAAGCAAAATCTTAAACAGAAAAAAATTCTACATTGATATCTTTTTAATGTGGCATTAAAGACACAAAATAATTTGATTTTCATGTTAATTTTTTTTAATGTCTTAAAATCTGGGATACTAAAAACATAATTTTTTCACAACATACATTTCCATAATTTCAAAAGGCACAGCTGGGGTTTTTTTAGTCCGTATGTTAACCAGGGTACAATATCTCTGCCTTGTAAGTGTTTATCAAAGATAGATTTGAACATTCACGAAAGCAATTGATAGAAAATCAGGACTTTTTGTTCTTATGGAAAGTTTATTGTACTGTTATTGTGATTCTCCCAGTGTCCTTCTTGTGAAGCAATGTAATTATTAATTTTGGCTGGATCATAACAGTCCAGTGATATGTTTGCCATCCTTCAGACTTGATAAAAGAACTTCATGTCAACTTACACAGCATCCATTGAAATAATGCTGTTCAAAAGAATAACAATTCATTTTGTGGTGTACCAATCCCATGTTATGTAATAATCAATGAGTTTTGCTTCAGTAGAAATGTAATCTGCATATAGAAAGTGACCATTTGCTTTAAGCATGAGATAATGCTTTGGGAGAAAGTCCACATTTTAATTGGACATTTCCCCCTTCTTTCATATAACCTCTGAAGTAATTATTTCTGAAACTGTTAAATAATAAACATTCTGACAGGTAATTGAATGAAATTCTTAGAACACAAGGACATTTTAATTTGGCTTGTTCTTGGAATAAGTATAACTGTTCAGTAATGGTACAGTTACTTCTGAAAGGGGTTCAAGTTTTGAATCTCCTCCACCTAGAACATAGCTGTTCAATTTACCTGTCTGTGTGTGTCATTGCAGAGGCATGAACATCAATGGACTTTATGGGTTCATCTTATACTCTTACCGAGATAACAAGGTGTAGAGCTGGATGAACACAGCAGGCCAAGCAGCATCAGAGGAGCAG
>NC_063334.1:40687701-40705103 GCF_021869965.1 Rhincodon typus
TCCTCCACCCACCTTGTACCACTTCTCCAACTCACCAGTTCAAATAAGTGATCTCCACAAATCACATTGCTACAAATCCCACATGACTAGGTCACAAGACGTAGTTTATTCTTTTGTTCTGACTGTTTGTACGCTACTTGGGCTGCCTACTGAGCATGATTACAAGACTGAGGTCTCGACTAGGGCCAGCATTTTTATTTTCTATTTTTCTATCAATAAAACAAGCCAGTATTTATATGGAAATGACCTTAAGAGGGCAATCACTAATGGTCAAGTGAGAATGCATCAACTCATTACATCTTCAAAGAGTTCCTTCTTCATCCTCCTCCCCCACCCACAAAAAAAATCACATGCCAACAAAATGAAGTGAGCCTCAATGCGTCTGGACATATGTTCTCCCAAATGATCACTCTCTCCCATGTTTTCAGGTATATAATAATAAAAGGCTGTATTTTCCAGGATTTAAAAGTTAACATATTTCATTAGCTATCAGGCATTGCTGTATTTCTCCCACTACAGAGTGCAGCATTAAAATACAGGACACTTTTTAAAAAAAAGTCAAGAAAATAGGGCGGAAAAGGCAATCGTTAAAAACTTCATGTGAAAATGCAACACTTGGCAAGAAGCAGACAGGTCCACTTTGAGTACTGGTTTGAGTTTGATCATTCGACTGTTCTTCTGAGGGGCAGGCTGAGCTGGAGGGCTGGGAGAAAGGCTGAGAAACCTTCAAATCTGTCATGGTAACACGAAAAGGGATTTTTTTTTAAATTGCTGCCCTGCTGCATCACAAGCACTTTCTCTGTTCTTGTCACATCAACAACTGACTTTCTATTTATATACTCAAGTTAGCAGCAGTTCCTTCTGCCAAATGGCTCTCCAAGATCTGGTGGAATGAGGTGCTCACCGCCCCAAGCAAGGAGGCAATTTCATTTGAGTTTTCTTTCAACTCACCTGGGCAAGACAGCAGCAAGGCCACCTTGCTGTACTGCTAACATTTCTGTCCCAGCCATGCTGCAACTTTCCAACAAAGCACAATGCAAGCCTGAGAAATAAACCTCTGATTCTGTTTAGGTACTTTACAGTCTCAAGGACTCAATACTGAATTCCACAACTTCAGAGGCTAACTACCTGACGTCTGTCCTTTTTTTTTCTCCCCCCCACATTCTCCACCTCCCTTTCTGTCCCCAATACCACAGCCTTGCTTTGTTTGCTTTCAGCAGAGAGGACCCATTTTCTCACATTCAGGCCTTAATTTACACCCATGTTACCTACTGTCTGACACCATGATTAGGAATCTGTTTTTTAGCACTGGGCCTCCACATCTTCTGTTCCCCTCCATCTCTTAAAAAATAAAATCCATTTCCCAAACCCTTTCAGTTCTGAAAAGGAGTCATAGAGGACTCAAAATATTAACTCTGTTTTTCTCTATCCAAAGATGCGGTCAGACCTGCTGAGATTTTCTCCAACAGTCTCTGTCTTCCTCTGGGGAAAACAGCTGGGGTCAGCTCGGTGTTCCCATAGTCAGGCAATCAAGATTGAAACCTATCTGCTGGTGTAAATATCTGCGTTAGGGATTCTGCCTATTTCCCACCTTTCAAGTGTCAACAAGCTGTTGGGACGCACCACCATGTATGTGATACACAGTCAAAAAGACTGTTGTTACACTTGCCAAATACAAGATATTTCACTTAAAACAGCAATCCCTTTATGGTATCAGAATGTTAAAAAGCAACTTTCAATAAACACTGTGACTCACACGTAGTAATTCAACAAAGCACGCATTCCATAAGAGCTTTTGTCGAGCAGTGTTCTCTCAGAAGATTGCGGCGATAATCTTTGTGAATTTAACAGCAGGGTTCAGGCATGTATGCTGAAGTTCAAAAGGATTCAGATCAATCGATTTTGTATCTTTTTTTGAGTGCAGCCTAATAGGATTGTCCAGCTGTTGCTGTTAAAGCAGTGTGTAACACACAGAACAAGTCAGCCAAAGAAGTCAGAGTCATTGTAACACTAAACAAGACAGATCACGCACCCTTCAACAATTGACTGGGTTCCACTGCACTAAAACATACACTGATGATAAAATTGTTTAGTCTTTTCAGGACAACAAAGATTAACAGCGTGTTCATACCGTTGCAAAATGTAGAGCAAATACTGAAGTCAAGGAAAGAGTTATACATTGCGAAATAGACAATTTTGCCAAACATGGTTACATAATAACTGCCTAAAGCTAGCAACCTTGTGTCAAATTGCCATGGATGTATTTAAATTAATCTTGAATGACAAGAGAACAGATACACTAGCGTAAGTACAAAGAAACAAGACTGCTGGAGACCTGGAACAAAAAGAAAACTGCTGTAAATGAACAGTAGACTAGCCAGCATGCAAGAGAGCAAAGACAAGGCAAGACCGATGCAACGCTCCAATAAAGGATCACTCACAAAACAGACTTCTTCCCTCACCCCCACCCCCTTTCAGGCACTGTGCATTTTCAGAGCAAACAAATTTGATGCTCCAAATCATGCACAGCTTTGTAGAAACATATTGTATTTACTTCAAACACAATAGATCCACCGAGTCTTTCGGCTTGATACAATGTTACCCTAGTCCTACCAGCTATAGTGCTTCCTCCTCATTAGGGAGACAGAGATGACTGGTAGTGGTTTATCTTGTGAGGTTCACCACATCTTAGAAAAGGGATGAGGCTGAGAAGAAGAGTCCTTCATGGCAACCTCAGCTGGTGCAGGAATTGAACTCATGCTGTTGACATCATTCTACAACACAAGCCCATCATCCTGCAAACTGAGCCAACCAATCCTGCTGCAAACATAATGGACAGCTAAATCAAAAGTTAGCAAAGTAAGTCTGAACAAACAAAATTTGGACTAAATCTGGTACTGTGGTGTGAATTGGACCCCCAAGTCATCTGAATTCCTACTGAGCAAATCTTGCCAAATTGGGTTGGTGTGAGATCCATACCAGGAGATGTTTTTGCAGCTGTTCAATGTTTACACCAAAGCATTCAGTCAACAGTGAACGCCAACATCATTGTACATAGGATTAGCTTCATAAAAGCATGATACATTGCATGTTACACAGTTATTCACAATTCTTCAGCTTGATGTTACTGGTTCTACTTTCAAAAGACAATGAAAACAGATATTCATTTAATTAGCACTTGCACTTTTAATTCGTTCAAAATCAAGGTGGAAATATTGTGTTTGCCCTTCAGCTTTCACAAGTAACTCTTTCTCAAACAATACCAAGAAAATGTTTTTGCATACTTACCTTGCTTGGATACAGTGCAAATGGGTAGAGTAGAAGCATTTAGATCTCAGTAAAACTGCAGACAGCAATGATGACTGATGACTCAAAAGATCTTCGAAAGAAAAGTAGATGGGATTTGGGAAGTAAGGATTGTGCATTGTAGGGAGTGAGCAAAAATTGAAGTTAGTTTAGGGTCTTGAAAACAAACATGTTGAACCCACAGTGAAAGCTGTTGTTACGTAAGAATTGCTTACCCTGTACTTTTCAGTGAGGAACTATTTATTATCCCTAGCAATATGTCGTGTATGGGTTGTAATTTTCAGAAAAACTTGAACCCACAGCACACAGTACTTACTTTTAATGTAGCTCTGCAAGAGTTGTAATCAAAAACGTTTAACACCGGTCAACTAAATGCTGCTGCAAATACTTACAGGACATCCAAATGAATAGAATTTATTCTCATGGGAATAGTTGTTTAAATGGAACATAAACGTACTTCCCACATACTCCCGAGGAAACATTACCGAATGACGGGATATTTTAGTAAAAGAGTAGGGTGGCGTAACTAGATTGTAGGAATGATCTTTAAGCAGCATTGTAGTTGACCCATGACAGATTAGTGGATGTCAACCATTTAACTCAAATAAAGGGTGAGGAGTTTTGTTCTTTTATGAAATTTCATAAGTACTTCAACTTACACAAGTTATTTTTTCCAGCCAGAGCTCATTCCATTGTAAATTTGACACTTTCATTATCTAAATGCCTGAGACAGCTCATAAAATGTTGATCTTCTCATTGGCTGGATATAGTACATTGTACAGGTTTATACTGGGGATGCTTCTGACTGTATAAGATTTGGACTTTGAGAATCAAATTGTCCAAACTCTGCAACTCACCAACAGAAGAGGATGTATTGTTGATGAACTGTATCCCCAGTCTTTTAAGGGTTAAAGTTCCTGGTTTCCCAGCAACCTGCTCACCCCATCCCCCTCAAAATAACTTTTGATCCTAACTGCTTCCTCAAACGGCTCTATTTTCCAATTGTGTTCTCTTGTTCTGGCGTCTCCCACCACAGGAAGTAGTTTCTCTGTATTTATACAAGTAAATCCATTTATAACTTCTAATTACTCGTTTAGGCCAATACTCATTCTTCTAAGCTCCAGAGAATATAACCTAAGTTTATGCAAGCTATCTTCCGAGTTTAATGCTATAAGCCTTAGGATGTTGAATCTGTGCTCTAACTGTTACAAGGCCATTCTCACATTGTCGATATTCAGTGTCCAGAACTCAACGCATTAGTCTAGACGGCACTGAACCAAAGCCTTATACAATTCAAGCATCATTTCAGCACTTTTGACCTTCCATTCTAAAGTTCACAATTCAGCCTGACTGTACACAAGTGAAGGAAGAAGAAACTAGGAATGATGTTAATTGGGGATTCATTAGTAAAGGAAGCAGGCAGGCATTTCTGTAGCTGCAGATGTACTCCACATAACCAAATCTCTCTGTAGCTCCTATCCTTTACTCATTGAGAATATATTCTTATTCAAGTTTTTCAGATTCAAACTAATCAAAGTAATCAATTAACACAACTCTTTTCTGCCATTGGTTTTTTCCCACTTAATCTGTTCATGACTTTGTAACTTTCTGCTCCCATTCACACAACTGACTGTAACTCTGAATTTAAATGTTATCCCTTTATGCACATTTACAGGTTAGAACCCCAACACATTCCTGAAGAACACCACTTGTTTAAACCCACCGATCAGAACACAAACATTTTATCCTGACCTTCTGATCCCAACTTTCCAATCAATTACCAAGTAGCTCACAAGATTCCCTCCAAGTTTCTTCACTCTCACATTAGCTAATACTCTTCTGTGCTAACACTTATCAAAATGTCTCCATCCAGATAGACAACAGTATAAGCATTTGTTTTCTCCAAAGAAGCTATGGTGACAAAGCAGGAAACAAAGTTAACAGAAAAATTCGACAATGGTAAAGGTGCCGGCATTGGATAAACTGTTGGTAGTTGGAGTTGAAAAGGAATCAGAACTAGATGAGATGCATCCAAGGATAATAAAGAGTGCAAATTGCAGAGACATGGACCATAATTTTTCAGTCTTTCCTGAACTCAGGGTTGACACTAGAGGACTGGAGAATTGCAAAAGTCACATCCTCGTTTAAAAAGGATGCGAGGATAAGCCCAGCAATTACAGAAAAGATTGACTTTGGTCATGGGGAATCTTATTAAATAATAATTTAAAATAAAATGAATATTCATATGGACAAACGTGAGTTAATTACAAAAAGCGTGTATGTATTTAAGATGAAAGCATTGCTGGAGTTCTTTGAAGAGGTAATAGAAAGTGTTGATGAGGGTGATGCTGCTCAAGTGATGTACATGGACTTTCAGAAGCATTTGATAAAATCATGCACAACAGACTAATGACTGACTTATGTGGCCACAAGTTGGGGGGTGCGTGGTAGGATACATAAAATGATGGTTAATGGATATTTTTATGATAGGGAAGATGTGTACTGGCATTTGCCAAGGGTTAATATGGGACACATGCTACTCTTGATATATATAGTTCAGCGGACAATTTCAAATTCTGCAGACAATACAAAATTTGGAAGCACCACAGGTTGTGAGAAAGACAGGGTAGATCTTCAAAACAGATGGACAAGTTGAGGGAGTGAGTGGATAGGTGGTAGATGAAGCTCAAGGGTGAAAATGTGTGACATAACTCGTTTTTATAGGAAGAACATGGAGAGACTGAATAAAATAAAGGGTAAGTTAAAGGGTGTGAAGGAACAGAGGGATCTGAATATAAGTGTGTACAAGCATTGAAGGGTGTTACGACAGGCAGAGAATATGTTACTAAAGCATACAGTAACTTTGGTTTTAGTCATAGGGCACCGAATACAAGAATAAGCAGACTATATTGAATTTATATCAACCAATAATGGACCTCAACCGGAATACTGTGTTCAGCTTTTTGAGGTAGGGGAGTGCAGGGTGAACATACTGGACACAATGCAGAAAAGATTCATGAGAAAGGGTCTGGGGATGAGAAACCTTAACATGAAGGTAAACTGCAAAAGTTAGGACTGTTTTCCTGACGGAGGGGCAAGTTAAGAAAAAGCTCGATTTAAATGTTTAACATCATGACAGCTCTCATTGGAGCAAACAGGAAGAAACTGTTATGGCTCATAGAAGGGCAAGAATGAGACAGCACAGATTTAGTTGGGAAAGGAGTAAATGTGACACGAGAAAGAAACAATTTTAATGCAGCAAGTGGTTCAGGTCTAGAATAGACTACTTACAAGTGTGACGAAGACAGGTTCAGTAGAGGTATTCAAGAGGGCAATAGATGATTATTTGAATAGAACAATATACGGGGTTACGTGGAAAGGACAGAAGGGTGGCACTGAGTCATAATGCTCATTTGGAGAGATAATGTCGGTTCATTATGCTGAATGGCCTTCTCCTCCCTAAGAACAATTTGGCGAATCCCACATTAACCACATCAGTGACCTCAAAAAACGTATCTGGATTAGACAGTTATAAACTACATTTCAAAAACCACAAACTGATCATCTTTGACCATTATGTGTTATATAAGTGGCCAGTTATTCTGTCTGTGGTGATCTATTTCCATCACCTCTCTGTAAATAATACAAAACTGCTCAGACCTCCATCACCTGGTTTCTCTAGTGGTCTGTCTCTCCTTTCTATGACAGTAACATCTGCATTTTTGCAATTCAAGAGCATAGTTCCTGATTCTAGAGTCCATTGGAAAATCATGGCAAAATCTACAATTTCTTTACATCTATTTCTCTTAATAAATGGGGCAGAGTTCCAAAGACATATGTCCCTCTGCCTTATTCCTCCTTCTCTCTACATCTTATTAAAAACCTTTGCTGTAATTTACTTTAAAGACTGTTTTTCTGCCCTTTCATAACTTTTTGTATCCCTCTGATCTTTATCATAACTTTGCAAATCCACTGGATATCCACTTTGTCTTGTATTTATGCAAGCTTTTTCTTTTACTTCCATACTGTACCATATATTATTTGTTGACATAGTTGCTCAACTGTACAAAAGTTGTCTGTGTCTATTAAAGGTATGTACTTCTTTTAAAAAGGAAATCACAGCAAAGACAACTTGGAATACAAACTACTTTGTTGGGTTATGCCTTGTTAGTGTAAGTCCATTTCCTGCAGTTAATTTCCATAGTTTGAGGTATTTAAATTTGCAATCTTGGTTTGTGATGCTGTTTTCATTCTATCAAACCTGAAATCACATTCAATCACATTGTGGTTACTATTTCCAATGCATCACTCTCACTGTTTGTTTCTCCAGCTTGCCTCAATGGCATCAACCAACTGTGGACAGCAATGGAATGCATGTTTGGGACAAAACCATTAATCGATATTTCCATACTGTTACAGTTTAATTATGGATGTTTTAAAATTAATTTCAGCTTTCAATCTCTCCAAGCTACACCAAGAAGAATATTTCTCACAACACTGGTAATGTACTTTCCAAAATCGAGGTTCAAAAGGGAAGCTGTATCAAATACGAAGTAATTCCAAGGCCACACAAAAAACACCAATATTTTAATTATTTACCTAATATTATTCATTTTCAGACAGACAATCTTCAGGATAATCCCCTTTGCAAGGGTGATGGAGCTAGGTTTTGTAAGCAAGTGACACGGTCAGTTTTGATATCATTGCACTGTTGGTTCACTTGCTATATGTTTATTCTTGAAGACTGGGCCTTCACAGAAAATGTTGGAAAATACATTGACTGCATAAATTAAGTGATTTGCCACTGTGAACTGTACTCCTGCCACCTAATGCAGGATCTACTACACAGATTTGGCACTGCTGTTTAATTATTTGAGCGTGTTTGTCTTCTGTCAGAGCACAAGTGAAATAAGCATTAGACTTGATGAACTTGCAACATTTTGTTTCAGAAACATCATGTTAAGCAATACAAAACAATGAGACTGCTAACACCAAAGATTTTCAACATATCAACTCCCAAAAGCCAAAAGCAGGAACCTGCAATGTCAAAAGAGCCTTTCGAACAAAGTTCAGCATGGAAAACAAAAGATTAGATGTTTTCTGTCATTTTTTTGTTTTGTTTGACAAACAATATTCTGTTCAATGCGTCTAAGGTCATTGGCATTAAAATCATCTAAAAGAAGAGTGAATGGCTTTCTTTCTATACCCATAACTGTCTACCAACAAATAAAACAATAATTCTAGCCACCTTAAAAACATTTCCAACTGCATCTCTTCAATCATTTGAATTGGAAATGCAAAACACTCCATGAAGGTGTTATAGCAAAAAAGCACTCAAGCCAATTAAAATTTACCTTTTGGCATTTTATTAGACAATGATTTCTTCAGAACTGCAAAGTAACTGTGCAATTTCCAGAAGACTATTCATCTTGCATGTGGTCTGGTAGCAGAATGAAGCTCAGTTGGTATTAAGGGCAGCTTTCCAAAATATCTAAACTATTCATGGTTTTCTTAGTTTATTAATTTGTCAAATCACACTTACACTTTGACCTAAGGCAGCTGAATAATTCAGACCATGTTATAGCCAAAAAAATCAATTTGTGATTTTTTTTTCAGGGGAAAAGAATTTCTTCAGTGGGAATGTGTTTATAATTACAGGACATCTATTATCTTTGGCAATTTCAAACAATGAATGCTGTGACACACCAGGACCAATTAAAATGTGTTTGTTTTGTCATTAACTGAGGTTTTGCACCATTTACTGAGGCAAACAATAATTTGCTCAGACTTGCAGTTTAAGATTTTGGTTTTCTGCTGACACCATTATTATAATAAAACTTTTAGCATATGGTGCTTGGACTGCATCAGTAGTAAACACTGAACTGCTTTCTGTATTACAGCCATAATCTCAGCCTCATTCTATACCAGGACAGCAAAATTCATTCACTAAGACGTCATGTTTTGTCCTGTCATTGTCACACTTTAGCCCTAACGTCTTAAAATTAGTGCCTTCCGATTTTCCAAAATAGTGCCATTTTAAATTTGCAGCAGTGGCTTTAAGTTGGGGTGGTGTGAGGGGGTGGTGGAGGGGGTGGGGGGGGTGGTGGTGGTGGTGTACAGGGGAACAATGAACCAACAAGTGAAGAAGGCAGCAATTTTTGAAAATTATCATTCAATGTATTGTTTAAAAATAATGACAATGACATTGTTCCCTTATTCTGTTGTTTGTTACCAAAGATCAAATGATAATGTGCAGACAAAAAAATAAAGCAGACTCTTTCGTGCCTCTCACAACAGCTGTCTTTCCAGATTTCAAAGAAAAACATGTACAACAAGGTTATCAGCCACATCACGGTGAAAAAATATTATCAACACTTGTCAAAGAGGGTAGAACAGAATGTCAGCAGACATTCCTGAAACTATTGGTTGCAATCAGGTGTGCAGTGACTGCTGCACAAGTAATGCAGTATAAACGGACTTCAATGAGCAGCACACTCCAGGTGCAAGCCAGGTCAAGACTGCTAAGCTGTCATTTTGCTATTCAGTACTTGTGTTTTGCGGTCTCGTAGTTAGGGGAAAATGATTCAACTCACCAGCTCCTTTGTATACGTTATTCACCAACAATACTAATTTACAGCAATGTACTTTCACAGGAGAGCTAAAATAAAAACTTCAACCACAACGTATTTGTTTTTCAGAATGTTGAGCAGAAACCAAGATTCACAAACCACCGTGATTTTGTAACTCACACTGCAATGTCAGGCAAACAGCAGTCATTAAGATGTAATGAGAAAAATCCTGGTGAATAATGATTTCATTCATTTTGCTTGAGTACGTTACTTATTATTATGCCTTGTTTTCTGCAATGTTTCAACTTTCACTATTATACTTCTAATCACGCAAGTATTCCAAACGGAGTTTAATGCTAAACTTGAGAAACAGCCTTCACTTTTTTGTCTTTATACATTTTGACTTCGTCGTAGTCATACAGTACAGAAACAGACCCTTAGGTCCAACTTGTCCGCACCAAACTAATACTCAAATCTGACCTAGTCCCGTATGCCAGCATTTGGCCCAAACTCCCTATACTTATTCAGATGTCTTTTAAATGTTGTAATTGTATCTACCTCTGCCACGTCCTCTGGCAGCATGCACTACCCTGTGCATGAAAAAGTTACCCCTCAAGTCCTGTACCAATCTTTCCCCTCTCACCTTAAACCTATAGCCTCTAGTTTTGGATCCCCCACCCTATTGAAAAAAGCCCTTGAGTTTTCACCCTATCCATACTCATCATGATTTTATAAACCTCAATATGGTCACCACTCAGCCTCCGGCAGTCTAGGGGAAAATGCCCCAGGCTATTCAGCCTCTCACAATAACTCAAATCCTCCAGTCCCAGCAACATCCTTGTAAATATTTTCTGCACCCTCTCACGTTTAACACGGTGGCACATTGGTTAGCACTGCTGCCTCACAGCACCAGGGACCCAATTGCGCGCCATCTTCGGGTGACTGTGTAGAGTTTGCACATTCTCCGGTGTCTGTGTGGGCTTCCTCCGGTTTTCTCCCACAGTCCAAAGATGTGCAGGCTAGGTGGATTGGCCGTGCTAAATTGCCCATGGTGTTCAGGGATGTGTAGATTACATGTGTTACAGGGAAGGGGAAGGGGAATGGGTCTGGGTGGGATGCTCTGAGATTCAATGTGGACTTGTTGGGCCAAAAGGCCTGTTTCCACACTGGAGGGATTCTATGAACATCCTTCCTATAGGAGAGTGACCAAAATTGTAAGCAGTATCTAAAAGTGGCCTCGCCAACATCCAAAACAGCCACAACATGAATCCCAACTCTTATACTCAACGTTCTGTCCAAACATCATCTTCACCACCCTGTCTACCTGCGACTCCACTTTTAAGGAACTATGGACCTGCACCCTCGGTCTCTTTTTTGGCAACACTTCCCAGGGCCTTATCACTAACTGTAGAAGTCCTGCCCTGGTTGTCTTACCAAAATACACATTTATCTTAATTAAACCCCATCTGCCACTCCTCAGCCCATTAGCCCATCTGATCCAAGATCCTGCTGATACTCTCGAGATTATCTTCTTCACTGTCCACCACACCACCTATATGGGTCTCATCTTCAAACTTACTAACCATGCCTCCTGTATTCATGTCCAAATCATTTATATAAATGACAAAAAAAAACTTCTGACATCTTTCATTTTCTTCCAGTATGCAAAGTCTTTTTTTCCTTCAAATCATGCTTACATTCTTGCCTGCCTGTACTTGGTTTTGTGACATTGACGAGGGAGGTAGAGTGAAATATGTGGTCATGTGGATTTTTTGGCCCTCCAGCGTTTTATCTATTCCTGGTGCTACAGAGCATGCACCAACAAAGTTTTTGCCTGGGAGAGATTTGACAGACGAGCCCAATTCTGTCTCCTTCAAAAAACCCAAACGTAGTTTTCACACAACACAAGCAAAGTATATCTGTTCCCCACCACAACCTCTTAAGAGCTGGAATTTCTTTTTACTTATTCATTTTTGTGAGATGTGGGCATCGCTGGCTGGCCAGCATTTCTTGCCCATCCCGAGTTGCCATTGAGAAGGTGGTGGTGAGCTGCCTTCTTAAACTGCTGCAGTTCACCTGCTGTAGGTTGACCCAAAATGCCATTAGGGAGGGAATTCCAAGATTTTGACCCAGCGACAGTGAAGGAACCGCAATATAGTTCCAAGTCAGGATGTTGAGTGGCTTGGAAGGGATCTTGAAGGTGGTGGTGTTCCCATGTATCTGCTGCCCTTGTCCTTCTAGATGGAAGTGGTCATGGGTTTGGAAGGTGCTGTCTGAGGATCTTGGGTGAACTTCTGCAGTGCATCTTGTAGATAGTACACACTGCTGCTACTGAGCATCGGTGGTGGAGGGAGTGGATGCTTGTGGATGTAGTGCCAATCAAGCGGGCTGCTTTGCCCTGGATGGTGTCAAGCTTCTGGAGTGTTGTTGAGGCTGCACTCATCCAGGCAAGTGGGGAGTATTCCATCACACTCCTGACTTGTGCCTTGGAGACAGGTAGTGAGACATCCACTGCAGTATTCCCAGTTACTGACCTGCTCTTGTAGCCACTCCATTTATGAGGTGAGTCCAGTTGAGTTTCTGATCAATGATAACTCCCAGGATGTTAATACTGGGGGGATTCAGTGATGGCAACACTATTCAATGTCAAGAGGCTGTGGTTAGATTGTCTCCTATTGGTCATGGTCTGGCATTTGTGTGGCATGAATGTTACTTGCCACTTGTCAGCCCAAGCCTGGATATTGTCCAGATCTTACTGCATTTGGACATGGAATACTTCAGAATCTGAGGAGTCGTGAATGCTGCTGAACATTGTGCAATCATCTGCATACATCCCCACTTCTGACCTTAAGATGGAGGGAAGGTCATTGATGAAGCAGCTGAAGATGGTTGGGCTGAGGACACTATCCTGAGGAACTCCTGCAGAGATGTCCTGGAGCTGAGATGACTGACCTCCAACAACCATGACCATCTTCCTAAGTGTCAGGTATGACTCCAACCATTGGAGAGTTTGCCCCCTGATATGCATTGATTCCAGGTTTTCTAGGATTCCTTGATGTCACACTCGGTCAAATACAGCCTTGGCGTCAAAGGCTGTCCCTCTCACCTCACCTCTGCAATTCAGCTGTTTTGTTCCATGTTTGAATCAAGGCTGTAATGAGGTCAGGAGCTGAGTGACCCTGGCAGAACCCAAACTGGGCGTCACTGACCAGGTTATTGCTGTGCAGGTGCTGCTTGATAGCACTGGTGATGACACCTTCCATCATTTTACTAATGATTGATAGTAGACGGGTGGGCAGTAACTGGCTGGATTTGTCCTGCTTTTTGTACACAAGACATACTCGGGCAATTTTCCACATTGTTGAGAAGATGCCAGTGTTGTAACTGTACTGGAACAGCTTGGCTAGGGGAGCACCAAGTTCTGGAGCACAAGTCTTCAGTGCTATTGCCAGAATGTTGTCAGGGCCCATAGCCTTTACAAATCCAATGCCTCCAACCGTTTCTTCATATCAAGTGGAGTGAATCGAATTGGCTGAAGACTGGTATCTGTAATGCTGGGGACCACTGGAGGAGGCTGAGATGGATCATCCAACCAGCACTTTCGGTTGAAGATTGTTGTGAAAGCTTCAGCCTTATCTTTTTCACTGATGTGCGGGGTTCTTCCATCATTCGGGATGGGGTATTTATGGAATCTCCTCCTCTAGTGAGGTGTTTAATCGTCCATCACCATTCAGACAGGATGGGGCAGGAGTGCACAGCTTAGACCTGATCCATTGGTTGTGGGATTGCTTAGCTCTGTCTATCACTTGCTGCTTATGCTGTTCAGCATGCAAGTAGGAACAAAACTTGAGGGATTTTTGCCCCCAGTGTTTAATCACCTTCTATTCCATGACCCAACAATTGTGAAAAAGTAGCAGAGCGAGACAGGGTCAAATGGGAATTAAAAAATGAAAAATGGTGTTCAACTTGCAGACCAAGAGATTGTCTGTGTTTGTGTGCTTTTGTATGCACATGTTTGAGTGACGGTCTCGGGGTATTTGTGGGACTATCTGTGGGAGTGTATATGGGTAGGTGTGGATGTGTGTGGGTTGGGGCGGAGGGGGACGCTCAGGCAAACAGAGGTTTTCATTAAACTTGCACAAGCACAGCTGAAGAAGCCTTGTAGCTATCCATCACTAAATTCTCTTAAGTCTTAGTCCACTGACAGCAGTTGGCTGGTTGAATATTTTGAACATTTTCTATTTATATTTCAGATTTCCCATTTTTCAGCTTGTATTATGTTTTGATGATGTTAGTTGAGGAACAAATCTTAATTAATTGTGGTGAGAACCACCCCTGTGCTGGTGTGGTTACAGTTCACTCTGAGTCCTGCTACAGAAATATGCTCTGTTACGTGCTCTCATCTAGAACTATGACTAGTGATGGAAGAGACTCCAATTTTCTTACCATCACGTGAGTCTGGAATCTTTCCTGGTCTTACTTCCTGCTATTGGCACAGGTTGGAAGAATTTTTAAGTTGGTACTCAGCTGTTTAGCCACGTTATGAACATACGTCTGTTGGCCATTAAGTCCTTGAACAAGATTTGAACCCACAGTTTCTGGCTCAAGGCACAGGTGTCATCCACTGCCCTCTGACCTGCGAAGAACACTGCCCTATTCTTCTTCAAATAGTGCTGCCGAATCTTTTACTCTATCTCAGGGCATACCAGGTCTTAGTTTAATGTCTTATGCAAAAGATTGCACCTCTGACAGTGCAGCATTCCCTCAGCATCACACCCAAATACAGCCTGAGGCTAATCTTTCAAAAGTGAAGAAAAACATGCCCATTCAACCATGCCTATCAACTAAAACTCAACAAAGTGCAAAGGCAGTTGTAAAATCACAACTGAATGCACACATCAAACAAGTTACGGGAGCACAAGAGAGGGCACGAAACAAGGCAAAGTGCTGTTAGCACAGTAACGTGACCAATACAACGACAAAGCTGTGTCACTGTGGCCGAATTTCTTGAAGGCCTGCTTCTCTATTGTAAATACTATGAAAAAATACTTCAAGTACCTCATGGGGGCAGCACAGTGGCACAATGGTGAGCACTACTGCCTCACAGCACCAGGGACCCGGGTTTGTTTCCAGCCTTGGGCAAGTGTGTCGAGTTTGCACATTCTCCCTGTGTCTATGTGTAGTGGTGGGACGCTCTGAGGGTTGGTGCAGACTTGATAGGTCAAATGGCTGCTTTCTGTACTGTAGGGATTCTACGATTCTCAAGTTTAAATTTGTGTTGAGTTATCCATCTCAACCAAATGAAAGTATGGATACTACAAATGCCCTGAGCGCTCATTAATTATGGAAGGGGAACTTCAAATTGCCAGAGCTCTTGCTCTTGATCAGTTTTCAGCGACGACACCATCCACTATTAAAAAATGGGAAGTGTACATATTGGACAGATGCACAGCAGGATCTGATATACAGTGCCTTTCAAAGTTCCACAGTTTATTCATTTTTAACAGTGGCCAGTATATCAGGGACTTGTAAAAAAGGATCACATGTTGAGGCATCTTATGGAGAAGTCGAAAAGTTGGGAGGATAAAATGCTTACAGAAAAGCAGAAATCTGCTTGCAAGACATTTATTCTGCAACATGAAGATGGCTTTAATGATCAAACTTTAAATACTTATTCAAAGCAAATAATTCTATTGAGGATTTAGTTTTAAATGCAAATCTAAACTTCAACATATGGAAGGCGTAAACAATTCCCTCCTATGTTCCATAATCTCTCCCATGTAAGGGTCTCTAGGTCATATTTTCTGTAGTTCACATACCCACAGAACGCTTACATTCAGTGTCAGAATGTCATTCACAATAAACAGGGACAGAAGATGAACACAGAGGGATACAGAGAACAATCTGTAAAATAGCACTTTGTGTACAGCAGCTTGGTCAACGCATTGCAGTTGTACAGTTCCTGCCTCGCATAACTTCAGAATGATACTGCGACCTCAGTAATGCGATACTGGATAAGGCCATATCTGATTCAAACAATATATGGATACAATTAAACAAGAATTTTAAAAATCATGTACTGTTGCCTCAGTGAATAAAATAGCTGCAAGTCAGCAAATGATAATCATTTTGTTTATTTCTCAGAATAACACTTCTGTCCTAATAGTTCAAATCTCCCAAACTTAGGAACAAAAAATCAATTGTTGATGATACTGCTAAATGCTTATATGATGTTTGTTTGGGCAGGCAAAACAAAACATTATATGTTACTATTAAAATATGCAACAGCATTCTCCAAATGTGAGATGTTAGCAGCTCATAGACTGTGCTGAATCCTCTTAGTCTTTCTAATTACAATAATTATATTGGTCACTAATGCACCCAGGGGTACTTCAACTCAGATTGCAAGTGCATTTCATAAATGTTGATTCATCTCCACTATGCACACCCTGACAATTCGATCTAAGGAGATGCAAGAAAAGACGCAAGAATTAAAGAAACCTGCACAGTCAAAGCCCAACATATGTAGACTCTGCCGTTAAGCTGACAGTCTTCAGGGCAACTTACTCAAATGAGGGCCAAAGACACCAAAATTAATAAATGTGACTGAAAAATCAGGTCCTACCTTTCGGTTCTCTTTTCCGTTAATTTAGTGCAATCTACAGCATGCAGAATACGTTCAGACGAATTATGTCAACACTAATTATTTTATCTCGAGAGAATCACATTACTCATATCACAAATAGTGAAGTCTCTAGACATCAACAGGCATTTAGTTTACAAGACACAAGGACAAAATAAAGCGTGAAGTCTCATCAGTTCCTCAACACTAATTGCAGCACCAACACAAAACAGATTTCATTTTGTTTTTTTCTTTACAGACTTCATCTGAATGCTACAACACAGCATGGTCACTGTGTTGATTGTGTGGGAAGATACAATGGCTACTTGATAAAAGCACAATGGAGTCAATATTTCCTACAAGTTGAGGGAATGGCAGAATGAAAAACAAAAATGAATTTGCTCTGTCCTAGCTAAAAGAATACCATCTTCAACCACTGAAGCGCTCATTTCAGAACATCCAATAAGTCACAGTCTGCAAACAATTACAATAACATAAACAACAACATTATTAATGGTACAAAAAAAGTACAGTGAAGTCAACAGAAATTGCTGTGCTAATGTGAAGGTTAAAAAGATAACAGGTATCTTTAATGACAAAGCATCAAGAGTCCTCTTCATCTATTTGCACATTGTGTTTTGCTAATTGAGTCTCCTCACTTAACTCCTTAATCCATTTCATTCTATTAGTCGTTTGCAGGCATTACAAGAATTTCTAAGCCATGAAGGTACCTTATGAACGAATCAGAGATAGTAGGAACTGCAGATGCTGGAGAATCCGAGACAACAAGGTGCAGGGCTGGATGAACACAGCAGGCCAAGCAGCATCATAGGAGCAGAGAGGCTGACGTTTCGGGCCTAGACCCTTCATCAGAAAAGGGGGAGGGGAAGGGGGTTTTGAAATAA
>NC_063334.1:40705503-40757340 GCF_021869965.1 Rhincodon typus
GGAGCAGGAAGGCTGACGTTTCGGGCCTAGACCCTTCTTCAGAAATGCCTTCTTCTTCATTTCAGACCCTTGTTCTTCATTTTTGAAGAAGAGTCTAGGCCCGAAATGTCAGCCTTCCTGCTCCTCTGATGCTGCTTGGCCTGCTGTGTTCATCCAGCTCTACACCTTGTTATCTCAGAAATCTGAAGCACTAACGGACTTGGAAGTCCTGCTTCAGGATTCCCTTAAGGTTAACACGCAGATTCAGCTGGCAGTTAGACAGGCAAATACAATGCTGGCATTCATTTCAAGAGGGTGAGAAAACAACAGAAGAGATGTACTGCTAAGGCTACATCAGGTTTTGATCAGACCACATTTGGAATACAGTCAGCAGTTTTGGACCCCATATCTAAGCAAAGATATGCTGGCTATGCAGGGGTCTAAAAAGCCTACTTGGCAGTGTCGGCAAGGCAGCAGCTATGCCAGGGTCTCCTGGGGCATTGGGTCTTCATTGCTGTTCCTGGAGCAGGACTCCTTGAAGACTGGAAAACCTTACAGAGACTTTGCAGAAACCTTAAAGCCATGCTTGCGACCCCAATTTGAACAGAAGATGAACTATTATTTAAGTAATTTCTTCTTATCCTCATTGTACTTCAAAATGGCGCCAGATTTTCAGTACAGAAAAGCACTTTTCACTGCATCTTCAAGACATATGTGACAGTAAAGAAATCATTTGTTGAAGGAGGTTTACAAGAATGATCCCAGGGATGAAGGGCTCGTCAGATGAGCATCCCTCGTCAGATGAGCATAATTATGTAAGAACTAGGAGACTAAGCGAGGGTATGACCTGTGATTTATGTCAGGACTTTCAGCTTGTACTTTTAATTAGCAGAATGCCCTTCAAGTGTTAGGATGGTGGAGTGATAGTTAAATGAGGACTCTGGGTCTGTATTCATTGCAGTTAAGAAGGATGAGGTCTGTTTACAGTGGACATGGAAAAGATGTTTCCACTAGTAAGAGACTGGGACCCAGCGACTCAGCCTCAGGGAAAACTGAGATGAGGAGGAATTTCTTCAGCCAGTGGGTAGTTACTCTGTGGAACCCATTGCCGCAGAGGTCTGTGGAGGCCAAGTCAATGAGTGTTTTTAAGACAGAGATATATAGGGTCTTGAATGGTAAGGGGATCATGGGCTATGGGGAGAAGGCACGAGAATGGGGTTGAGAAACATATCAGCCATGATCGAATGGCGGAGCAGACTCGATGAGCTGAATGGCCTAAATCTGTTCCTTTATCTCATGGTCAGGATGCACAAGAGGCCAAATTCACCGGAGCACAGAGATCTCAGAAAATTATAATTATGGAAAAAATTCAAGAATCCAGCAGAACTCAACTATCATTTAACTATCACACCACCATCCTGTCACCTGGAGGGCGTTCGCTAATTAAAAGTACAAGCTCAAAGTCCTGACGTAAATCACAGGTCATACCCTCATTTAGTCAGTCTATATTTCAATGACACAAACTGCTTTGCAGAGCACTTGCTTGTAAAATCATCCTTTCGGGTAAAAGAGTTAAGTATAAAATATCCAGCTGCCATGAAAAAGTGTGGTTACAAATAACAAATAACATGGTGTATATCCTATATTCAGTGTATAAATCTATGAAATGTGCAACAGCTACAATGTGACAATGTAAACAAGAAATCAATACCACAGTACACTATACCCTCTCTCCTGCATTATTCTCAACTATTTCCAACTGCCCTGTGTGACTAAGAAAATTCAACCATTAAAATAAAATCTAATCTTTAAGTCAACTTTATACTCTTTGGTATTATTATCTCAAATAATGTTGAAACCAATAAAATCAGGGAGATCAGACTGTTTTAATCTGAGGGACTGCTAACAAAAACAAGCTGATGAAATTTCATTCTTGTGGCTTTCTGATATGGTCAGGAATCCTTGATGGAATCTTGGGCTCATAACTACCTCCAGGTATCCATTCTTCCACACAGCTTACAAGTTAAGTTGCATAAATCTCTGCCTATCTTATTCCAGCAGTCAACATGCTATGTCATGTAACAGATAGAGCATCAAAAACACACAAAGAGACCTTTTTTCTTGTTGTTCAATTAAGCCACAGGGGATCAGGCATAAAGTTATTTCAGGCTTTAAGGCAGGAAGCTAATCGGTAAGAGGATGCAAAGCTGCCATTCATTTGAAAATGAATATAAGACCTCTTTTCAATAAAAAAAAGTCTCGAGGAAGAATCTGCACGCAAAATATTTAGGCAAATATATGGTATTGATAGATTTTGCTTTCATTACAGAGATAATGTTTCAGTGCTGGGGGAAATGGAATATTCTCCGCTTTTTAAAGGACTCCAGAGATGTGACATTAAGTCAATCTCCCCTACTCCTGTCTTAAAAAAGTGCCTCAATTCCAGCTCCAGAATGAGTCACCTTTGTGTGATGGTTCCCGCTCCAACTCGCTACCCTTACTGTTTCCTGAACCAATTGCCCAAGAAACATAACATAGTGCCAAATTAAAGATTGTGCTGCAATCTGGAGTGGTAAGGAACAACATTTTTCATGTTCATTTAATTTAATTCAGGAAATCCAACCATCAGCCTGGCCCAAATACATCTCTCATTCCCTGGGAATCTGGACATGGTAATTCAATTCTTTTCTACTTGATAGTCTTTTTTTCCCCCAATTACTTTTGATTCTGTGATCCATGAGGTTTGGAAAGGATTTTTGGCTTTTGATGGATCAATCCAAAATCAGAACATCCCTTTCCATTCACATTGAGGCTCAATACAAACAAAAAAAAACATGGTGCTAAACACTACATCTAAGATTCCAAGCTATCCACAATACATGCTAATGCAGCTCATGAAGACAAAAATTATACATCATTGATTGAGGCATTTTGGAGCTACCTCGGGCTAAGAGAACATTCACCCCATAGATCATAGAATCCCTACAGTGTGGAAACAGGCCCTTCGGCCCAACAAATCCACACAGACCCTCAGAGCACCCACCCAACTATAACAACACCTGATGTACAAATCCCTGAACACTACACGCAATTTAGCATGACCAATCCACCGAGCCTGCACATCTTTGGACTTTGGGAGGAAACCGGAACAACTGGGGGAAGCCCACGCAGACACGGGGAGGAAATGCAAACTCCACACAGACAGTCGCCCGAGGGTGGAATTGAACCTGAGTTCCTAGTGCTGTGAAGCAGCAGTGCTAACCACTGTGCCACTGTGCCACCGTGCCACCTGAAATCTGTAGGATTTCTGAGATAAAGGAAAAGGACTTTTTTTTCCATCAACCTGTTCAGATACGCTATGACATATCTTCAGGACAATGCAACTTGAATCTAGACCTTCTTGCTCAGAGGTAGGAACACTACCACAGTGCCACAAGACCCTACATAATTGGGAATGCTGGAGTCTGTCTTGAAACTTCCCAAAAACAGGCTAATTCAGGTGAACTTTAATGAAAGGCTTTTGATTTTAAATAAAGGCTAAACTGGGGCCCATCCCAAGTTTCACGGAATGAAACCTGATGTGTGGCAGAGTAACCATCTAATGACTAATGCTTCTGAATAAACCGCAAGTATAGGGTAATTAAGGCAGTGGCTGTTGGCAGTATTCACAGACCCTACTCTTCTGGCCACAATTTCAATGTCCCATGAGAGCATGCTCGAAAAATAAATTGAGCTCACAGAGTTCAGAGGCTCACCCATGAACCATGGACGTAATTGCAAGTTCAGAAAACATTCAGTGGAGTGAATCCAGAGATGAAAGACTTCGCTAATGAGAAGAGATTGAGCAGTTTAGGTCTGTACTCACCAGAGTTTAAAATGATGAGAGAAGATCTAATTGAGGCACACAAGATGTTAAAGGGGACTGACAAATTAAACGTACAGCAAATGTTTTCCCCTGTGGGGACAACTAGATGGACAGGCCATAGTTTTAGGCTTTGAGGTGGCAGATTTAAAACAGCGAAGAAGAATTACTTCTCCCAAACTGTAGTGAATCTGTGAAATTCACTAGCCCAGAATAGGTGGATGATGGGACACTGAATAAATTTGAGGAAATAGATAGATTGTTAATTACCAACGCACTGTCAGGTTATGGGGAACAGGCAAAAAAGTGGAGTTGAGACTGAAGTAAAATCATCCATGATCATATCAAAATGGTGGAGCAGGGGGGTTGAACTACCTACTCCTGCTTCTAGTTCTTACCTAATTATGAACTAAACTCAGCACTAAGATCTCAACGTTTATTATTATTATTTGCTCCAAGGTAGAAGCATCATAACATGAAATAAACCATCTAAACATGGTGATATCAAGAGAGGTACTACAAAAATGAAACTACAAACTTGAAAATCTTAATCATGTACTGTATTCATACTTTGTACCTCCATTTAAAGGTGCAAAATGTTATTATTAAAAGCAAAACTCAGCTCTGTACTGAAACTGCTATAGTTATAAAGGTGTCACAATAAATCTGGTGTGAGGGGTCGTGGAACATTTATATTGTCAGGATATTTTAGTGAAAGAAAACTAATGGAGCATTTCACAAACCTGGTGATAATATTTAGTCATGTCATTTTAGTGAAAAAGACAACACGTTGAACATTAGCCATATCGCAGTATCGAGTTAAGTAATACAATAAAGCCTTTGGCCACCTGTGAATAAAGATTACTGACCCATGACATTGTGCACTGCAATAAAGCTCCTGTTCAGGGGATCAATGGGATACATGTATCAGCTGGTCAGCACTAAATTCATGCTACCTTCTCTGTGGAACAGCTAACATGATGCATTTGATATCCTCAGTTACAGCACATCATTTTTACGCATCATTATGTTGAAAAGCCAATCGTTGACTGATAAAGTGAAATAGTGGACTTGTAAATTTTTGTTTCTGCTTCCTTTAAAGATGGGGTGCAGGTAAGAGAACGGAAGGCCAAGTTGCACACTCAATCAGCAGTTCTGCAGTGAGCACCAGCCAATTTCTACAGGTGTGAAGGGCAGGGAATAGCGAAAGACAGCAGGTGAGAAAAGGGACATTCGAGTTCGGGAGGGTGTCACACTGACTGACCTGTTGGATTAATGGGGGAGAAACGATCTGCCTGCCTTCTGAAAGGGATTGATTAACTCCACGATACAAATTGAGAAATCCTAGTGGTCTACCCATCAAGTGACCCCGACCTTCAGTTACTCATCCTGCTCTCACTCTTCTGTGATCCAAGCCTTTGGTAGAAGCAACATGATCAACTGCTCGTGAAGGCGCTGATGGGCAATGGTGAGCTGTTGACCTGAGCAGAAGCTCAAAACCTCCTGATTAATGAAAACAAGGGAAAGGCATATCCCCCTCAACTTCAAATCAATAACGTTACATAATGGGAGATAATTTTCATCTGGGCACCAACATAGGAGAACAATGTTATTTACATTTTAATTGTGGCTTAATTGTTTGCAGTGAGAGGGCACTACCTGGGGATTCCTAATCCCAACTCTCTCTCCTTAATCCCAGGGAAGGCCTGATGCTGACCAGTTAAGCATCTGACAAGCATTTAAAACCTACAGGCCTTCGCTCCTGAAGGCAGGCAAGGTCCCCATTGCAAACAACAAATTCCACTTTGAAATAAACAAAGAACTGTGAATGCTGGAAACGTGAAACAACAGTGCTGGAGAAGCACAGCAGGTCTAGCAGCATCTGCAAGTAGAAAACATAGTTACCATTTGGATGAAGAGTCACTGGACTCTAACATTAACTGTTTTCTCCCGACAGATGCTGCCTGGCCTGCTGTGTTTTTCTAGCATGGTCTGTTTTTGTAACAAATTTCACCCATTATTTCTTGAAAAACTACAACTACTCATTTTACAACAAACAAAAATCAAGTAAAACTTGACTCAAAAAGAAAAAATAAAAGCCCTTATAAATATTGGCAAGACTCCCTGAAGGTAAGCAGGCTACAATGATCTCCAGCCTACAGCACCTAGTCTCTTGCCACGGTTTTGTCAGCATCCTCTTACTGAACCCAAAACCCTTGTAACCCAGGTCTCCACTGGAGGAGAAGCTTGGAAATGTAATGGAAATTTTCTCATTTCCTCAGTTGCTAATACATTAACACCCTACTTTGAAATTAAGCATTAGGAGCATTCTTTCAGCATCCAGACAGATTGCTCAAGGAGCATCATACTTGTAATGTGGGTTTCGCGCAAGCCTTATAGCAGTTTGAAGTAAAATAGCAATGTATTTTAAATTATTAAACTTAACTTCATAGTGCTACATTTGGTCAATAAAATCACACTGGAGACAAAGAACAACCTGGTCTACGTCCAAATACTGTAAAATTGAAGGCTCTGTAGAACTTATATAAGTTTATAAAATCATTAGGGGCATGGATAGGGTGAATAGACAAGGCCCTTTTCCTCAGAGCAGGGGCATCAAAAACTAGACGGCATACGTTTATGGCGAGAGGGGAAAGATATAAAAGGGATCTAAGGAGCAACATTTTCATGCAGCAGCTGGTGCATGTACGGAATGAGCTGCCAGAGGAAACGGTGGACATTAGTACAATTACAACATTTAAAAGGCATTTGAACAGGTATATGAATAGGAAGGGTTGAGAGGGATATGGGCCAAGTGCTGGCAAATGGGACTAGATTAATTCGGATATCTGGTCGGCATGGACGTGTTGGACCAAAGAGTCTGTTTCCATGCTGTACAGATCTAGGATTCTAAAAAGCACAAATATAAGGCAACTACACAAATGGAAGCATTACGAGAAATTCTATGGCACATTACTTGTTATGGCACACAACTCTGAGTCAGTGCCTTTACACAATACATACTGGCAGGCTAGCAGGGTTAGTAACCCGTTGCGCACTTGGATTGCCACACGTATGGTTACTTTGCTGAGCAAACATTCGTCCAAGTCAGTAATATGCACTCGATATGTGAATTTCAAGCTCTCTGCAACTAAGTGGAGTGTGAATGTGGAGGCAATGACTGACTGCAGGAGGCCTTGTCTCTGTGTGGGATTTGGTGAGAAAACGCAGTGAGAAATCACTTGTCTCCTTTGGAAGAATTCTGCTTCACAGTGTGGCCTGCTGTGGCATACGGATTTTTTCCTTTCAGTGCTTAATGAGCTTTGCAATTTTTTATAAATTTAAGGGCACTGTCAGGCTAAGTTTAAGAGCATTGATAAAGCCAAAGGAGCAGATTTTTAAATGATTTATATACCCCGTCCACTTTCAACTGCTGACAGCATAAAGGAATTATATTCCATCTCACTTAACTTGCGTTTTCGAACATTAAAATTAAAGTACTCTCTTTACAACTTTCAGCTCTGACCTCCAACACTGATTGACAAAGTCAGCCAATGTGGTCAACACTGCCCAATCCAGTAATGATTGATTTGGGGGAAAATATAGTCATTGCCAAGCAACACCTTTGTTAATTTGAGCAACCGTTTATTTTGCATGCGCACCTTTAGATTAACTTAAGTATTTTGGGAGGTTCGGTCCCTGATTAGTCTTCTGTGCTTCTAGAATGTTGCTATGATTGCACTTTTGCAACTGATTCTGAGGTATAGTTAAACATTAAATATGGTTAAAAACAACTCTGGAAAACTGCAACTCTAAGTATATTTTAACCCATTACACAATTGTGTCTTGGAAAATAAAATCTCAGGCTGTTCATGCTGTCCTGTCCATTTGTTCATTAACCAGATACCTGTTCTGAGTGTCTTAGAAAATAATAACTTGACTATGGTTGGGGAGCAAAGAAACCCAGTGGTGTTTATAAATTTTGCCTTAAAGGCAGAATTAACATTTTGTTGAAACCACTTGAAGACAATTCCTATATTGAAGTTAGGTGCTTCAAGGCTTTTTCAAAGCAAACAGTAAATGCTTATTAATTTGTGATTAAGGTATCACAGATAATCTGTCACAGAAGTTATGCTTTAGACATTAGTAAAATTCTACCATCTCACTAATTGCCGTTCAACCCACAGGCATTGTTTTTGCACTTTAATTCTTGATTTTTAAATCCATTCTTCAAAACATGTTCTGCCACTGTCCAAATTATGGTGTTTTTCTGTGACATCTTTACCAGAATTAGTATGGAGTATTTTATGGTTATGTTCTTAGTCATCTTTAATTGGAAAGGTAATTTAATCTCAAAAGTAGCAAACCTCCTGGTTAATGAAAGTAAGGAGCATGTGTATCCCCTCAACCTCAGCTCAATAACATTACATAATGGGAAATAATTTTCATCAACCTGGGCACTAATGTAAAAGAGCAATGCTTATTTGCATTTTAATTGTGTTTTAATTGTTTGCACTAACTGGGGATTGACTGTGCCCTTCTAAACAGATGCAGGCTGAAACCGTGGGTTTTAGCTTAGGAGGCACTTACTTGTGTAACTCTGTAAATGAATTCTTAATCAAAGTGTGTAAAGATCAGTTCCTTTCTACCCTTCACCAATTGGCTTTCTGAATTGTCTCATAATTTGTCCACTCTTAGTAAAACCTGAGGAGTAAATTCTGATCTATTACACAATTGTGTCTCAGAAAATGAAATCTGAGGCTATTCATGCTGTCCTATCCATTTGTTTATTAATAAGATGCTTGTGCTAAGTGCTTTAGAAAATAATTTGAGAATGGTAGGGGAGCAAATAAACCTAGTGGCATATACTTACAAATACTATAAGATGTGATAGGAGGTAAAAGGAGCAAGAAAAGCACTGGGATTCATTCTTACAGGAACAGAACCTGAAAACTAGTTGTGCGATCTGTAGACCTGTTGACTACAATTAGAATACTGTGAACAGTTTTAAACTCTACATTACAAAAACAACAGGGAGGTGCTGGAGAAGGTGTAAGCAAAGAGTATGACCAGAATAACACCCGGAACTGAAGGGTTCTACCAAACAGGTAAAACTGAACAGGCAAGGGCTATTTTCTCCAAAAAGCGAAGGCTCAGGGGTGAAATATTGGAGGCATTTAAAATCGTAATAGGGATTGATGGCATAACAACACACAAGATAGTTCCACTTGTTGGTGGGACAAAAATCAGGGGCCAATTGATAGATGACAATTACAAGTAATCCAAAAGGGATTTTAGGAAAGATTTCTATATCTCAAAGCAGTTAGAACAGGCAATTGTCCAGCAAGGGTTGCAGTTGACCTGAGTAGCAGACACTCATTTAAGGGTAAGCTAGATGGGAGTGAGTAGATGGTATCTCAATATGTTAAGAGAAGTTTTTGGACCCTTACTTTAACCGCAAACATTGGAATGGGCTGGTTGAATCCTGTATCTGGTCTCTGGGATGTACATTTTATGCAATATGAATTCCAAATTAGATTGCACTTGTTTTTAACTTTCTAAAATACATAGAGTTCCAAAAATCTGCAGTAATTAATCTCCATGATTTGTTGGAACAACCTGCTTGTGCAACTAGTCACTATCAGCAAGAATTTTTGGAGTATTTGAAGGTCAATGTTAATTGCGATCTTGCAACAAGATCTAGAGGCACCGGGAGCAAAGCAGTCTGTTTTACCTCTTCGACTTGAGACAGACAAAAAGAGGTTCAGAGACATCTACAAGCAGAGGAAAACAGAAGATGTCATTTCATTATTGTCAACTAAGTGATCAACTTTGGACTTCCAAGACGTTTCAATAAACTTACCAGTGATCTGGTGATTTATGCAGTCAGAATGTTTCGGAATTCAATTTGCGAATCAGACAATGTTAACTGGGCAGAGTGTAAGAGTGGTACAAGTGATCCTGTTTGCTCAATTAGGAAGGGGAAAATTAGACTGGATTACTGCTTCTAACTGTATGATGAAATTGTCAGTTTCCAGAATGGTGTTCATGATTCAAAAAAAATCATGCATTTCAGCTTTTCTCACCATTTCCAATTCATCATTTTTGTACTTGACCTCTTTCTAAAAAGTCTCACGTTAAAACTTAAATAGTTTGAGAAATTCAGTAAACTGCATCATTAGACTACTAACTTAGATGCCATCTTAAAAGAATTCCATAAGTGTCATGAAGCGGAAGGTTTTACCTATTGTCCTATTTTGACCATTTATTCTGGCCTCTGCGCTCTTGGCAAAATACTGCAAAACACCACAACTTTCTCAACTATTTTTCCTGCTACAATTGTTACCTTAATTGGTTCTTATTTTTCTAAGGCATGCCTTTCTTTTTTTTGAATGTTTGGTTCCTGTTCCTTTGGTCCTCAGATACAGTTCTTATATTTATGAATCTTGTGAAAAATACTAACCATAGTCTCACTCATACCTTTTTTGAACTCAGTCACATAAATAACACTCCTCCTACACAGCCTCACCAGTATTATTCACTCACACAGCACTGACTGCAAAGTGATTGCGTGGCTACGTTTCAGTGTCTACAAGTTTCATTGTAGCCCCTTGGCCATTTTATCGAATGGATCAACACCATTAGTTATGTGGCAAGTGAACTGTAGGAATTTAAGAGCACATATATAGGTATATACAATAGAATGTCAATGTGCTTAAGTTTGTACAGCTGAGTCAAATTCACACTTGCTAGATCTCAAATGTGCAGCACTTTGAGATCCTTGAAAAGTTATTTAGAAATAATTAATTAAAAATTGTACCTCGGAGCATGAATAGCTGATGTCCATTTTTTAGCCTGTCATTTGGTGTGACATGAATACTGACATGCATTCAACACCAAGCTCACGCGTGGTGGAAGCTCAAAATGTCTCATCGTGTTTTTCAAATCTTCTGACAATGTGCTTGCTCAAAGATCATACTCCTAGGCAGACCAGGACCCTGAGAGGCAGGTTAGGTCCCTAGAAGCCAGATCCCAGAATGAGTAAGAAGGCAGCTAGCTGGCTGCAAGAATGGCCTGCCCTTGATCCCCTGGCAAGGTGTCCACATTGACCAAGAAAATATGAAAACAAGATACAGCCTTCAAATGTGCACCCAACTTCTGCCCCACCTCATTTTCCCCGTTCACGACAAATTACTTCACCCTATCAACCTCAACCAACCCCGTAACCTCTCAGACCCTCCTTCCCATCCAACTTCCCTTTACCCCCATCTCCTGTGGCCCATCAGGTCAATCAAAGTCCTTGGCTTCTGTTAAGGTAATGCCAAAGTGCTGTGAACTCAACGCCTGAGATGCGGTCCCTGAAGGAAAAAACAGGAAAGTGAGTTGTGGGATCTGGGAATGGCGCAGGGAGCAGCAAACAGCTCATCAGGGACAGATCACGATTTAGCTTTGGTGTGTCTGAAGAAAGTGCTTCCTGACCCACAAACATAACAATAAAAGCCACTTCCACCTCATGCATTCAACCCCACTCACCTCCTTTAATCAACTGTACATGCAGAGGAGTGGAAAACCTGGGAGTCAAATTAGAGTGACTTCAATGAAGGTGGGTAGCATCAATGTAATCGACAAGTATCCAAATTTGGTCACTTCATCATCTTCCTGCTTCCTTGTAAAACCAAAGTTTGCTTCCAATTCCAGATGCTTTGCATTATTTTAACCCCTGACATGACTCCACACAATCCTGTTTTTGGGAGTGGTGGCCCTGATGTTGCAAGTCTACAAACCCCATGTCTTTCACACTTGGTCGTTGCAGGGATTAAATATCCTATGGGCAAGACAAGTTGAAAATTTATTTCTTAGAACACAGAAAGGATCGGTTCCTCTGTTACTATTTGATGCAATATTATAACAATGAGCAAGATGCCACGTTACAACAATGAGCAAGAGAATTGGAAATACTATGCGCTGAACAACAGTTGCAAACTTCTGCAATTAATCAATAGGATTAGTGATCACACAGCTCAACTTGCTGAGCATGCTGGTATCATGGTGAATATTCTAGCCATTAAACAGGATAGATATGGCTACCATAGTGTGATTTTGAGCTAATCACATGGTACACACAGTTTCTTCCAAACTGCCTTGATTGTTAACCTCCAACACTGTGGAGGACAGTGACCACAGACACCATTAGAACTATTCAATAACTGGACTTAAAAATGCAAGAAACAGGCAAGTGCTGAGGCTTCTAACAAATATATTGACCAAGTTTGCTGACAAAGTGGAATAGTCCAGTTTTAACACCAATCCCATCCACTTGCACAAAAACAAAATCAATTTTGACTTTGAATAAAAAGTTTCATTAAAAATCAGAGTACAACTTCTGTGAATAGTGGTAGGATTACTGTTGTACATGCCCTTTAAAAAATGCAATGCAACTACTGACAATTCTAACACCATGTGAGCATGATGCATCATTAGCCAGGAGTTTCACAAAGTTTAGAAAACCTGTTTGAGTCCAGGAATCTAGTGGGCAAGTGGCAGGTCAGGAGTGGCACAGTAGTTGAGAGATCATACAGATGTCAGACCAGGTTTTAATCTGTCTAATATGTACTGCACAATTTTTCAGTTCAGCAGATCTGAACTATCCAAGGTGGCTGATTCTAGATCACAGTCAGAGACACAAGTGGAGGCTTCTGGAAAGCAGGGAAATTGCCAATCTGAAGTGAAAACATTCTTTGTAATTATCACAGAGATCCAGGCACCAGACCTTCCAATGGGTCCAGATGCATATATCCAGTTGTACATCCATAAGATTTAGCCCAAGAGCTTGATTCATGCATTCAAGTGAGCATTAGATGATTGTTTCAATTGAAACATTGTACAAGAGCAAGGGCAAAAGGTGACAAAATGGCAACAAGTGAAAAATGCTCAATGGATAGCCAGTGCAGACATGATGGGCCAAATTACCTCATTCTTTGCTGTGATAATTCTGTGATATTTCAAGTTCTAGTACCATTAACATGTCATCATGCTTTTGCTTAAACCTGGGTAGACCCTCAAGGCCACAGAAATTTTTCTTGCGATGATATTTTCAAAAACAGAGCAGGCAAACAAAACATTGCAGTAACGTGGACATGTTGAAGGAGGGTCATAGTAACTCTCAGAGAGTCAAAAGTAATACAGTATGGAAACAGGCCCTTCGGCCCAACTCGTCCATGCCAACCAGGTTTCCAAACCAGAACTTTAGGGATCTTGGGGTCCACATCCACAGATCCCTCAAAGTTGCTACCCAAATGATAGGGCTGTAAAGGTGAATGGTGTGTTGGCTTTCATTGGCAGGGGAATTGAGTTCAAGAGCCACGAGGTTATGCTGCGGCTCCATAAAACCCTGGTTAGACCACAGTTGGAATATTGTGCTCAGTTCTGGTCACCTCAATATAGGAAGGATGTGGAAGCTTTAGAGAGGGTGCAGAGGAGATTTACCAGGATAATGCCTGGACTGGAGGGCAGGTCTTCTGAGGAAAGGTTGAGGAAGCTAGGGCTTTTTTCATTGGAGCGAAGAAGGATGAGAGGTGACTTGATAGAGGTGTACAAGATGATGGGAGGCGTAGATAGAGTGGATAGTCAGAGACATTTTCCCAGGGCGGAAATGACTATTACGAGGGAGCATAATTTTAAGGTGATTGGAGGAAGGTATGGGGAGATGTCAGAGGTAGGTTCCTTACACAGAGAGTGGTGGATGTGTGGAATGCGCTGCCGACGGTGGTAGTGGAGTCAGATGCTTTAGAGACTTTTAAGCGACTCTTGGATAGGCACATGGAGGATAGTAAGGGTATGCAGGGTAGTTTGATCTTAGTAGGATAATAGGTCGGCACAACATCATGGGATGAAGGGCCTGTACTGTGCTGTACCGTTCTATGTTCAACTTGTCCCATTAACTTGCATTTGGCCCATATCCTTCTCAACCCTTTGTATCCACATACTTGTCCAAACGTCTTTTAGATGTTGTAATTGTACCTGCCTCTACCACTTCCTCTGGCAGCTTGTTCCATAAGCGAACCACCCGCCGCTTGAAAAGGTTACCCCTGTGGTCCCTTTTAAATCTTTCCCCTTTCACCTTAAACCTATACCATCTAGTTTGGGCTCCCCAACCCGGGGGAAAGACCTTGGCTATTCCCCTCATTTATGCCCCTTGTGATTTTATTGACCTCTATAAGATCACCCCTCAGCCTCCTATGCTCAAGGGGAAAAAAGTCCTATTCCATCCAGCCTCTCCTTATAACTCAAACCTTCCAGTCTCAGGTCTCATCCTTTGCACCCTACCCAGTTTAACAATATCCAACATTTGGTAGGGTGACCAGAAATGCATGCAGTACTCCAAATATGGCCTAACCAATGTCATATACAGCTATAACACCATGTCCCAATTCCTGTACTCTTTTTACCCTTTGCACTTTCTGAGAAACATTTGGCTTTTAAGATGCTCCAAAGATGTGAAAGGATCTTTTATTCCCTAACTATTAAGCCAATGAGACTGCCATAGAGTAACTCACATATATAGCAAAATACATAGCCATCTTGAATGAGAATTAAAATGCTTATGCTTCAATGTCCCCTTGGCTGCTTGATTCTGGAGATTCAAACAAATCATGACATACCAGGAATAACTTGTCAGCCACTCTGCTGTCAACAGACCAAAGTTCAGAATTGTGCTCGATGTTTTTGCCAAATTTTACTTGCCTTCTCTGCAAGCAGAATAGATCTAAATAGCAGACTGAAATGTGTGTAGAGAGATGTGGAATTTGCTACTGGTATATAACAACTGCAAAATAATCAAGAATTATTTTTGAACACAAACATCTGGAAAAATGCAGCATTTACAAGAAGGATTCGTACATTTTAAAGATCCAGCATTTGACTATTTAATTGCCATTTCCTGCACTACAACAGTGACTACAATAAGTAATTTATTAGTTGTAAATTACTCAGGCACCCATCAGTCATGAAAAGTGCCAAGTCTTCCTTTTGTTCTTTGTGAAGGATGCTGATGGACCTGCTATAAAATTTCAAACATACCTGTTTTCATTTTAATATAACAAAGTGTAGAGCTGGATGAACACAGCAGGCCAAGCAGCATCAGAGGAGGAGGAAAGCTGACATTTCAGGTCGGGACCCTTCTTCCCAAAAATGAAGGGTCCAGACCCGAAACATCAGCTTTCCTGCTCCTCTGATGCTGCTTGGCCTGCTATGTTCCTCCAGCTCCACACCTTGTTATCTCAAATTCTCCAGCATCGACAGTTCCTACTGTCTCTGAGGGTGTTTTCATTTTAAGTTTGTTTTTGTTTTGTTGCTTCATATTTGTGACCAATTAAATGAATGGAAAGTACTCAAATGAAATCCAGGTTAATGGCAGTTCTCAGGTTTATGAAGTCAAATTTCAGGTGTTTTTGAGACCACCAGGGAACACTACGTTGCCAGGATTTCTTCATTTAATACAACAGTTTTATTTGAACAAACACAGCACTGAGCATAATTGAAGCACGCTAAATGCACATAAGTGAGAACAATTTGAAATAATAAGCTTGAACTTGCATGGAAGTGCAACTGTCATTGAATTCACATGTTACAATACTGATCAATCTTATGTTTAAATACAGGTTTTATTATACTATTGTCAGCTGTTCCTAATTTATTACCGTTCTGAATACCTAAATGGCTATATTTTATGCTTGTTATTGTTACACTGCCCCTGGTGGATAGTATGCAATAAATTCTTCTTTTAATTTGCAGCATGGGTGCATTGGTGTTGGGAAAAAGGCCAGAAGTACATAATAGTATCTCTGAACAGAAAAAGAAGACAGTAAAGCCTAAAACATGACCTGCAAAGGTTGTTCATGAGCAAACATACTGCAATATTTTGGAACTAAGGAGCTCCACAAATTTGAATCCCAGTTTTGTCAACATTCCTCAATAAGTTTTCTAAGACTTGTTAAGAGTATTTTGTCATTTCAAGGCTGAACAAAGGCCTGCAATTGAAGGCTTAGAGCTTCAAACCACATTAATCTGTCAAGTATCGCTCTTACAGTGACTGAAGAGATGTTACATAAACTACACAGAATAAATGTGTGCATTTGCCACTATTCAGTTATACTAGTTTTCAGGATGGGGACGAACTAAGACTACGATCATACAAACAGTTCAGTTCGCCAAACTTTGGTTGCCATTAAGTATTCGTTTGTAAAGAGCAGGCTTGTGAACCAGCTGTTCTAAATGTGCAAAATGTAGACAGCAAAGTAGGCTGAAAGATATATTTTCAAGAGGTTATCATGTGTGTTCAGGTTTTGCTTTGGTCGCTTTTGCCATGGAAAGCCACTGCACTTCATTCCCAATGCAAAAGTGCTTCTTCCAAGTGTTCCTTGTGCCAGTGCACATACGTGCGTCTTCTCATTTGCTGCTGCATTCCTGGCCCAGAATCAATGTTCAGTTGATTGCCAGAAATGCAATATAAAAGCTGGACTATAAAAACAGTTTGGGTCATTCACAAGCCACCTATAAAAGCTGCAATAGTTTACCATTATTCAGTTCTGCCATCTGTTAGGTGCATCAACAATGACATGTAATGTGTGCACAATGTGGTCCTGTATTATAGCTCGCTAACTGTAAAACCTGTGTCAAATGAAAATGCGAGGAAAAAAGTATGCTCCATGTAGCATCAAACGAGACAAGATGGATTATTCAGCAGAGCATTAAGCTTAACATCTGTAAGCTGCAATAATTTGAGGAGAAAGAACAGTCTTAACATGTTGATATAGGAACAGGGAATACTGGAAAGAAAAACTCAGCAGGTCTGGCAGCAGCAGACACTTCGAATCCCATCGTTTTTCTCCTGCTTTTTCTCTGTTCATGTGACTTCTCCAGCATTCGCACTATTTTGTTTTGATCTTCAATTGATGAAACTCAAATGAAACAGGCACAAACAAAAATTCTGGCCCCAGATAACACTGTAACTTTTCAGGTGTTTTTCATTGACTAGAGTGTCACTGACTGCACCAACAATATGTTGCGCCAAGGCAAGATGACAGGTTGCATGTGAACCATTAAAAAAAACCAGCCAACAGATCCATCTCGATATGTAGAGACATTTGGAATGTCACAGCCCAGCACTTTTTGTTAGCCATGATGACAAAAGATGAACCATTTACATTGATACCTTACATCATGCAGTATGCAAAGAACCGGTGAAGTTTACCCAATGACTTAGGCTGGCCCTCCTGAGAGGACTATGCCACATCTGGTCTTCCATCTGTGGTCTGCACAATACAAGTCTATGTTTAATTTAAATAAACTCAGGTTTTCTTCGTCAAGTTTGGATTAGCCAGGGTTGTAGTTATTTAATCTGTACAATTTAGTAATTACCTTGGGTAGAAATGTGTTATTTGACAGGAGCAAAAGGTCTGCACAGAGATTCTCACCCAGGACTAATGTACTATTTTCCACTCAAATTCCAAGACGTTCCCAGAGAAGCCATCTCTGGATGCATCCAGCCTGATTAGTCCAACTTAGCTTCTGTTTGTTGTCCTCAGTGTCTGTTTCATTTGATAAAGTGCTTTCAGATGCTGTTCTCTATTCAAGGCACAGAGGGGAGATATAATTTGTTGCTAGAGATGACCTGGAATGCCCTGTGTGAACAACTCAATGGTAGAGTGAGATGCTGATCATACATGGCTACAGGATGACAACAGTAAGACTGAGCTCAATTTTAATGCTGCATTTGAATAGGTTGCGAGTGAATCAAAATTGTTGTCTCTGAAATCACCAAGGCCAATACAAAGGCTTACTTGTAAATATCCCAGAGTCTTGCATTCAGTGCCATGAGGGTGTTGCGATTATCCCCCAAACACTCAGAATTTTCACTGACTATCTGAAAGTAATAACAGCTTTCTTTGTCTGGATGGGCAGAACTCTGGATGGAAGACTCTTTAATTGCGAGTGCTGGGGTCAACAGGAGTTTAGCTCAGTGCTTCACAAACTGAAGGGGTACAATTTGGAGTTTATCAACTTCTCTTTTCAAATATGGTTTGAGGATCATTAAATTCTACCTGGGATTATTAAGTGAATTGCTCAAATGTAGTCAGCACAAATTTCTAATCAGAAAACAGGGTAAAAGAAATTAAGTACATGTGCTTTACACGAATTCTCAAGATTAATTTGATAAGGTGCCATTCTCAAAAAATAATGGCCAATGTAACACCATACAGTATGAAAGGGAATGAGGCTTCATAGATATAGTTTGAAGACAGAAAATAAACAGTAGGGTAAAGAGAATTCTGTCAACAGTAAAGGTGTGATAAGTGATATCTCATTGGGACTGTGTTACCCTACCCTAATTTATTACACATATAAAAGAATGAAAATGACTTAGCAATTGCAGAAACATTATCAAATGATAATCAAATGAAGGATAATGACAACCTGTATTGGACTTCAAGGAGCTAGCAGGATATAATTCATTAATTCTAGGATGCACTTCAATGCAGTAATATGAAAAATATCTAAAAATTATCATAGTATAGCTGAAAAGCAAGTAGGGAACTCTGGTTATCTTTAAGTTCTGTTATTGCCCAGCCAGAAGAGGAGAAGTGATTCCACGATCCACTGTCCACTGTCCGATGTTCACAGCAGGTCACATTCTCTAAAGGGAATACAAGTCAGAGACAGACCCACTGTTGACCCTATTTCCTGAAATGACACTGGAAGCATCCTGCAATCAGCAAGGACATCCTGTTAGCAGAACGCATATAAAAAGCAACAGGAGAAAGATACAGTCTTCATTCACCAAGATAGTACCGGGTATCACAGCCTCCAAATCAGAAAGGGTAGTTGGTGCAACTTTGTTTTCAATGTTTCTCAGGACAAGAACTCTGTATTCAGCTTCAATAATAAAAGGAAGCAAAGTAGTATCTGAAAAAGTGGCAGATTCCACTCCCCAGGTTAGAGCCTATAAATTGGTGTAGGATGACAAAAATTTAATCTGCAAATAATCACAGAGGGACACCATAACAGTGTCTGCATTACAGTAACCTGCTGGTGCATTTTCCTGCCAAATTTGTTTCAATTCAAGGATAGCCTAGGAGATCAAGTCATTAATCTCAGAGGAGACCATCTTACACCAAGCCAAACTTGATTGAACTACTGTTTAACTCCAGCCTTAAGATAATCCCCAGGCCAAAACTTCTTTTCTCGTCTTCACAAAACCAGGATTTTGAAGCAGCTGAGTGTATTCACTTCTTAAACAGAAATGCTACAAGTGTTTTGTTGCATAGTTTCAACTGTTAGTAAAAGTAAGGATTTTCTACTACTGCTACATATTAGATTACCATTGGCCCTTTACGGCAAACATCTTCCAGAGCTCAGGGGAATTAAGCTGCCTATGCCTCCTTCCCCAAAGTAACAAATCCCAGACATGTTCTAATTCTGTCAAATGAATTAGCAGACTAACCAGAGGGTGACTTCACCGAGAGTCTTTCTATTTTTTTTTCCCCATTTTAAGACATCCATGGTAAGTGACAAACTAAAAATCAGAAGGAAACACTGCCTTTACAGAATGCAATGTGTCTGTATCCACTCACCTGAGTAACTTAGCACTGTGCAACAAATAGTTAAAAGGAAAAACTGTACCAAAGGCTTATAGCTGCCTATGGCAATCACAGCTCAGTGCATTCACTTATTGACAGTGTTACTTTTTTTCTGTGAATATCACTTACTCTTCCAGTGAAATCCTGATCTTCATTCTTTCTGCTTTCTTCAGAGCTATTTTGAAACAATGTCAAATATTGTTCCCAGACTGCAGTGACTCACCCTTTTATATCTCTTCTGCTGTTCAAACTATAAATGCATTGTCACCACCTCACATGCTAAATGCTTTGCTAAACCATACAACCTGATAGATTTTTCACAACGCACAGTGGCTGGCAAAACGAAAATCAGAATCTGTGCCACTAGGTCAGAAATCTTTCTAAAAAAACGTATTCTTTGACAGAATGTGGGTGTTACCGGAAAGGCCACAACTAACCCTGAATGGAGTCTCTCGCTTGGCCATTTCAGACGGCAGTTAAGAGTTACTCGCAGTGTTTGGGTCTGCAGTCACATTCAGACCAAAGTCAGGTGAGGATGGCGTATTTCCCTTGTTCAAAGAACGTTAGTGTACAAGATTTTGTTTTAAAAATGGCAATTGATTGTGGTTTTCTGGCCGTCGTTACATTGATTAATTAACATGTATTGAGTTTAAATTCCATCTGCTGGCACGGTGGGATTTTAACCCACGTCACCACAACAGTAGTTTGGGCCACTGGATTAGTAATCCAGTGACAATACCACTGTCGCCCAACCAAAAGGAGAAAGGAAATAGGAATGATGAGTGATTGCTGATTGGTCCTCGCACCTCTGGCACATACCGTATGTGAAAGCATACAAATACATATAGGAGAAATACAATTAGAATAGATCTTAAAAAAAATCCCAAAAGTTACAACGTTTTTACCTTCATTCACATTTGCATCAACCTCCATTCACTACCAAACAGAACAGAAATAAAGGCATTTATCGTTCATGTCCTTCCAAGTAACATTGTTTCTCAGTTCCCTGCAGTGATTTCTTTTAATTTTAAAAAAATGCATAAAGTAGTCCTCCAGGCACAGCCAGGCCATTTTAGAAGAGATAATATATCCAAAGTAATAACAAAACCAACAGATTTAACATGGGCTGTTCAATATTTATATATTGCAAGGACACAAAGATCTGCTGGAAAAAGTCCAGAGCCGGTATCGTACCTTCATCTAGACGGGGAGATCCTGTTTCTCCAGAAAATTCAGGCAGCTATTTGATACAATCTTGTTTCCCTTGCTTTCTAACTTCACAGATCAGAATCTAAATTCACACCTGGTACGATGGAACTCCTTAGACAAAAGGAGGTGGTTGTAGAAGTGAAAATGAAAATTATACTTTTAAATGGTGTTGAAAAAAACTCAACAGCATTTTAAAAAAAGGTGAAAAATGAATTATTTGCAATCCTTGTGACACACTGCAACTCAACCAATTATTTTTAACTGGAAAATTAAGCTAAAAATTAAGCATAAGAATATACAAGGAGAACAACTTCACTTCGGCTCCCAAGAGAAGCCCCCGTCAGATCTATATGCTGACATGTATAACCAATTAACTGAGAGTCACTTGGTCTTTTATGCAGACTTAAGGGATAATTTTCACCTGTCAAAAAGGCCATATCAGAAATTCTTAAACTATTAAAAATAGTATGCACTGAAAGCTGGAATTTGCCAGAAGCACTTGCACCAGCCATAACCTCATACTTCTGGAAGAGATCAGAAAATTATCCTCGCAATTGTTGCAGAAGCCTGACACCAACGTGACCGTGCCAGATTGCCTCACAGGCCAAGGACCAAGACAGACATAAACGTCACAAAGTAAATACAAACTGTAAACGGTTCTGGTGATGCTGTGGCAGTGTCCCTACCTCCGGGCCAGAAGCCCTGGGTTCCAATCCCACCTGCTCCAGAGGTGTCATAACATCTCTGAACATGCAAATGCAAACTGTGAAGCCAACATTGATCTGAATCAATTCTATTTTTATCATCAAATCTGTAAAAATTTAAGCAGGAAGACTGTTCTCACTTTACATTTCACAACCACCTTTACCCCCACTCTTTTTCAGAGCTGCAACTGTTCACCATCTGCAGCATCCTTTGCTTGTGGATTGCTCATGCAGTGTTAAATATTTGTAACTGAGTATATGCAGGTACAAAACGACATGGCCTGGACCCTCCAGTTAGCAGAGTTGGTCTTGCTTGCCAATGCAAAAGCAGGTGAGATCACACCCTGCAACCAGCATCCACTCCCAGCTGACATGCATCCTCTGTTAGTTTTCATTAAGTGCGGGTCAGCTGGTCCACTTGGGTCAGTCCCAGAGATGAAAAGCCTCAGTCGTTGTGTGGACCTGACTGACTATTTAAAGGGCTTCAACTGACAGCAGAGATTGACCATAGGCCTTCTCTCAGAATTCTTTTTCTGTACTTGCCAGTTACGTTTCAGTCTGCTATTTTATATAATGTCTTGTCCAACACTGCAATCATTCCACACACACTTTGCTGGCTGTAACGTGCTTTGAAATCATTTGGGTTGTAATGGGCAATCCACAAACGAAATTCTCCCTTTTCTTTCTGACCCACGTTGAACAGATGAAAGGTTTATTGACCACTAACAAAATGAAAGCACCAGAAAAATGGACCACCTGGCTTTGCACATCTTTGGATCCAGTAGAAGCCCTTTGGGAAGATCACCTTAGAGATACTGCATCCAGTTCAATGGTGTTCTTCCTTTTGGATCGCACAAAGCACCGTGCCTGCAGACATTTAGATCTCTGAACACTGCATAACCCTGAATAACTATTCCTAACCATGCAACATTCAAGGTCTTAAGCGTACGGATAAGGGGGTGCTGTGATAGTTGCGCAAATTTTTTTATTATTTCAATTTTTCCTGCCTCACATATGGATGCCTTATCAGCGAATAGACATTGACAGGATTTCGCTCTCCCAGCATTCTCTTACTGTGTTGCTGGATCTCTGGGGACTTTGGGACTGTGATCTATTTGATCACGTGAGGCAGGCAATGATCTATGGATAATAAAAAAAATTGGAGAATTTATAACATGGCTGAGGTGAAATTCTGAGTCCATCAGGAAAGTTGGCATCAACTGACCAGCTCCCAGGTCATATGGAAGCTGAGTAAGCAATGAGTAAACAACTGACTCCCAAAAGATGGGCTGGAATTGGGCTGTTGGCCTTAGAGCTAACCTGGCTGTACACTTGTAAGTTTCACAGGCCAATGTCCAGATTAGACAGTAAATGTCTTTCAGAGATATACAAAGGTTTTATTTTAAATCTAAAGTCTAGCACAAACATCAGTTTCGATGTTACACCTCTGGACCCTTGCCTTACCCAGAAGCCAACAACCCACTCTTCACTCCAAATCCAAGATATGGTCTCAAACTGTGGAGTTATTCTGGTTAGCCCTTGAAGTGAGCTACATTTCTAACAGACTATTCAGGCCTCACGGACAAACAACAGCTGTAGCAAGGCAACAACAGCACTCATTTTCACAGCGAAGATGTTATGTAGGTATTTGGGGCTGTTACACTTTTAAGAGAATTGGTCAGCTGATCCAAAGGGGCAGAGCTTGGGGTCCAGTCAGAAACAGCATTGGAGGTGTGAGCATCGTTAGTAAAGTGTTGCCAGCAAATGAGCTGGACGTTCCTGTTCAGATTTACCATTCATCTGCCCTTGTGTGTAATTGCTGGTTTCAAAGGCAGCACTAACACAACAAATACCTTGACAAGACTGTTTACCGATATGATGAGAAGTGCTTCCCCTCTCTCAGTCCAAAGAATTTTCTTCCTCTGCAAATCAGAATACATCACCCTTTCTCCTCCACAACAAAGGTCCTTAGCTGTGGATTGGACCCTCCCCATCATTGCAACTTGCAAACTGCATGCTCACTCCACAGTCAATAATCAGACCTACCTGCTCTTGCAGCCTGTCTACCTGACTTGCAGCCTGTCTACCTGACTAGCAGCCAAGCCTGTCTGCTGACAGCTTTGTGGATGACTAAATGACAATGAGAAATAAGAGCAGTCATTTGACCCCTCATGACTGCTCCACCATTCCATAGGATCATAGCTGATCTAACATTCCTCTTGTTCACTTTGCTGCAATTTCCTAAAACTCTCGAATCCCCTACAGATGAAGAATCTATCTCATTGATCATAGAATCCCTACAGTGTGGAAACAGGCTCTTTGGCCCAACAAGTCCACAGCGACCCTCAAAGCATCCCACCCAGACTCATTCCCCTATAACCCACCTAATCTATACATCCTTGAACACTATGGGCAATTTAGCATGGCCAATCCACCTAGCCTGCACACCTTTGGACTGTGGGAGGAAACCGGAGCACCCAGAGGAAACCCACGCAAACACGGGGAGAATATGCAAACTTTACACAGACAGTTGCCCGAGGTGGAATCAAACCTGGGTCCCTGGCGCCATGAGACAGCAGTGCTAACCAGTGAGCCACCGTACTGCCCACTTGAAAATACACAAGCACTCTGGCCACAGCTCTGTGTGGCAAGGAATTCTAAAGACTTACAACCCTATACAAGAAGAAATTTCTCCTCATATCAGTTGAAATTGGTGTCCTCCAATTCTGAGATTATGTCCTCTGCGCCCAGACTCTGCCATGATGGGAAACATCCTCACAACTTTTATCCTGTCAAACTCCTTATGAATCCGCTATGTTTCAAATGAGATCACTTTTCATTCTTCTAAACTCCAGCGAGTAGAATTCCTACCTGTTTAGTCTTTTCTCATAACCCCTCCATCCCAGTGATTATCCTAGTGAACATTCTCTGAACTGCCTCCAATGAAATAGCATATTTTCTTGAATAACGGAACCAAAATCGTTCACAGTACTCCAGGCATGGTCTCATCAGTACCTTGTACAGTTGCAGTAAGACTTCCCTACTCTTATATTCCAAACCCCTTGAAATAAGGGCCAACATTTCATTAGATTTCCTGATTACCTGCTGCATCTGTGTACTAGCTTTCTATGTTACATGCACAACTACTCCAAGTCCCTTTGTGTTGCAGCTTTCATAATTTTTCTCCATTTAGATTATACGTCATTTTGTTCTCTCTTTCAAAATGAACAACTTCACATTTTTTACACATTATACTCCATTGGTCAACTTTTTGCCAACTTCTTTTACTTTCAATATCTCACTGTAAACTGTTAAGTAAACCTGTTTTTCCATCTACTTTTGTGTTGTTTGCAAATTTGACTATGGTACATTTGCTGCCTTCTCTAAATCATAATCTGCCAGGGGTTACACATCCTGGACATCCAGGCTTTGTCCAAAACTGCATCTGCTTCCAGAACTCCTCCCTATTCCAGTCCATGTTTCTTTGAAGCTACAATGTGGCTGAGAAGCACCCTGGAAATTAGCTGGGGTTCTTGTTGACTTTAGCCAAAATCTACCCTGGGGTTCAACTGAGGACACAGCTCAACACAGCTAGCAAGTATTACCATTGTGAAGGACAATCTGGACTTCAGCTGATCTTCTCTACAACAAAGTCATCTCAGGTGTGATGATATGAGGATGGTGAGAGTTGAATAGATGATGCTTGAAAACTGTGAACTACACATGAAAGTGAAAACACATTAAAGCAAAAAACATAGTAAAGGAAACGGTGCTTCAGGTTAATTCCACGGTGGGCAATTCACAAATTTGATTCCATAAAAGAATCTGCAAAACCTTCAGTGAAGAAGAAGCATTCGCTAAGTGCAGGGCTTAGAAAGTATAAAGAAATTCCTCATTTATCCTTGATTTCTTGTGATACACTAAATCACTGCCAATTGTCAACAAAGGCATATTTAAATTGCAGTAGGTACACACATGAAATTCAATAAAATTAACAAGCTGAAAAATCAACTGCAGAATTAAGGCTATTACTGTCTAGTAAAATGAAAATAGGCATCAGTCTGCTGTTTCAGTTGCTCCAGCACAGAAGACATGAATAACACTGGAAAATGGGTGCATAATGTGCAAATAAATTTCAATAAATAGATTGGATTTGTTTTATTAGAAAGAGTAGAGATGCCACATAAGACTTGGACTACGAGAGTTTTTTTTCATTCATGCTGGTTAGTCCAGCATTTATTACCCATCTTAAATTGCCTAGAGGGCAGTTCAGAATCAGCGACAACGCTGTGGGTCTGGAGTCACATGTAGGCCAGACCAGGTAAGGATGGCAGTTTCCTTCCCGAAAGGACATTCATTAGTGAACCAGATAGGTTTTTCCAACAATCGCATATGGATACATGGCCATCATTAGACTCCGGTTTCCTCCCACAGTCCGAAGATGCGCAGGTTAGGTGGAACAGCCATGCTAAATTGCCTATAGTGTTCCTGAGATGTGCAGGCTAGGTGGATTAGCCATAGGAAACACAGAGTTACAGGGATAGGATGGAAGAGTGGGTCTGGGTGGAATGCTCTTCGGAGGGTTGGTGTGTACTTAATGGGCCAAAAGGCCTATTTCAACACCATAGAGATTCAATGAACTCTATGAAAAAAGATACACAAGAATGAGAAACTTCATCTTAGTATATCAACACGAGAAGACTGTTTGAAAAGGATGTATCTGCAAAGTTATGAGGTGAAAGCAAGAGAGAATGGTACGAGCTGATTCAGCCAGCAACGGCAACATGGTTTGAACAATATGATCACCTTTTGTGCAAAATATTTCCGGTATTTGTCATATAGCTTATTAAATGAGTGAATAGGTTTGGGTATGGCAGATTGAGGTTTGCAAAGTTATTATGTTAAACCCCTGTTTACATAAATCATTTTGCATGCAGATCAGTTCTTGGCAAACAGACTGCTCCTTTATCAGGTTTTGAACACTGGCAGCACTGGACAAGATAGTTGTTCAGATTAAACCAAGTAAATAGAAAGGGCAAAACTGATGAAGACATAAGTAACAAACCTTCTGAAGCATACCAATCATGTGCGACTCAAACACGTCACCGTGAAATCTGATACTGGATTCTAGCCTTCGCCAATTAACATTTGTATATAGTGTACAGTACAGGCAGCTGATGTGACATTAATTAATTCAGACTTAATCGTTTTCAGATTACCTTTGCTTATGTAGTTCAGTTTCTTCACTATGTGTTGCACAGCTGTCACTAGCAAAGTAAAATCATGCTCGAACATAGGCTTCTTCATTTATGTCAGATATGCATTTGACCTTTTTTTTTCAAAGCAAGGCAACAAAATGGGGATAGTTCCAGCAGGAAAATAAATCTGTCTTAGTGGTTTTCTTGCTTATCGGCTGATCACAAAGCCATAGGCAGCTGCAGCTCTCTGCAGTGGTCTAGCCTTTGTGTCTCCAGTCACAATTATAGACCTGGTTATCACCTTCTCAGACTGATGAAAGAAATGTGATTTAAGTAACAGAAGATTATCTTTCCAGCATTGTGGTTCAGATTTTATTTCCGCAGGGCTTGATGCTCCCCATGGATATCTGTTCCCCAATTTGATTTCTCATTTATTGCACTCTCAGCTTTGATATTGAGTGAATTTTCCTAATGTATCCTAACTGATCACTGATAATACATTGCACTGACATATACAGAAAAATAGGAGTTTTCAGATTGTCACTGTTCTTTTTCAGCAAAATTTTCAGTCAAGACAATTTTATATGAATCACTCTTTTGTTTAGACAGTAAATCTACCCATTCCAACCCTGACATTTTCATACATGGATTGTACAGTTCCTTATCTGCCTTCAGAACTGTGTGGTACTTGTCTTTTAAATCTATTTGCGATGATCATCTTTTTCTTCCCCAAATACCATGAGCATTAAATCTGCCTGGAAGCTGTTTTTATGTCAAATTTTAAAGCATGAGCTCTCAACAACTTACACTATTTTTGCAGCTGGAACTGCTGAACTCCCCATCTTTTCTAAACTGACCTCCTACACAAGTACGTACAGGAATACACCAAGGTGTCTTATACGTGTGGCATGCAGAATATACACTGTGCTGGGTTATCATGTGGAAAAATTAAAAACTTTTGACTGGTTGATCCATCTTCATTTGAGAGTAATACATTAAGTTACAAGTGGAAATCTCAATGCTGAACACTGACGATTGATCAATGACTCAAAACTTTGATTTGAAACTCCATTACATTGAGCCCTACATATAGTGAGTGAGTTCAGTTTGGGGATTGGAATATGGAGGAGAAGTCAAGATCATGCACTGATTTAGAGATAAGGTTGCTGGCTGCATGAAGATGCAAAGTGGCACTTTATATCATGACTGTGAACCTGTTTAGGTCACTCAGCACTGTGGGGGAAGAAGCTTTACAAACTGTAATAGTACTGACTTCAGTTTTTGTCATGAGTCAGGATCCTACACTTCAGTTTTTTGCATTTCATTTCATTGATCGAAAGCAGCAGCTGGGATTTGATGGTATTTATAGACATCAAGTAACCCAGACACAAATGTTAACAGGAGATTAAGAATGATTGTGCCATTTTCTTGCTACTTGGTTTGACTCATTATGTATTTGCATATAACTATACTGGTTTAGACTTTTCATAGATTTCACATTTTGTTCATACCCCACGTTTTAAAAGAGGACATAAAATGGCACTTTATTATGAAGATTTATGTGCCTCATTGTGAGGCAGGGGTCAGAGACATAATGAAAGACACAACAATCAGTTAAATAAGTGAGCATAACATATGTAATGTAGGTGCTCATTTTTTCTTCCCTGAATCGATCTGAATTTAATGTACAGTGAAGGTAAACTCCTGCTATTCCTCTAATATTCAGAGGAAGAATGATCAAATTGCTTGTGGCCATCACTGGCTAGTCACTTGAGAAGTTGCTGGTGCACTGCCTTCTCGAACTAGTTCAGTCCCTGTATTGCAGGTACATTTACAAGGCTAAGTAAGTTCTGAGGAAGGGTTACCAGACCCGAAACATTAACTCTGGTTTTTTCTTCACAGATGCTGCCATACCTGCTGACCTTTTCTAGCAACTTCTGTTTTTGTTCCACATTTACAAGGCTGTTAGGATGGGAGTTTCAGGGTTTTGATCCAGGAACAGTGAAGACGTGTCAATACGGGTCCAAGTCAGGATGCTATATGAACGTCGATCGTGGTATTCTTAGCTGAAGACCATTTTTCTGCTTATCAGTGAGGCATTAACTTGCCAAGGGCAGGCTTTCCTTCATCTGAATTAAACGGGCCAATCCTCATGAGTTGACTGTTAATGAAGCTCAGAGTGCACTCATTTAACTGCCATGAATGTGGCTCCATGCAAGATTGACCAGTTCATCAACGAAGAGGAGCTCAGTGTTAAGGCAGCGTGGCTTGCATCTTTTTTTTTCATCAAAATTGATTCATTGGATGTTGGTGTCACTGACTAGACCATCATTAGCTAGGCCCTATTTTCCCTAGAGAAGATGGTGAGCTGCTTTTTTGAACTGCTGCACTTTATACGATTTAAGTACATCCACCACAGTGTTTGGAAGGAAATTCTGGGGTTTTGTCCCAGCTACAGTGAAGGAACAGTGATATATTTCCAAGTTAGGATGGTATGTAGCTTGGAAGGGACCTTATGGATGGTGGTGTTCCCATATATACGCTCCCCTTGCCCTTCTATTGTCCATTTTGCCAAGTATTTAATGCTGGAATATCTGCCTTTGCTCCTTGACAAATGCTGTTTTAGACCTTTGCTCTGACAATGTTGACAAAATCTTCAATTGCTTTCACCCAAAAGCTTGCTGACATGAGGAATAAATTTCTAGTGTTCCCAATTGGGGCCTCACCTGCTGGTAGCTCAGATGAAACTTTCGAATGCATATTGCCATTCTTCTATTGCACACACAGTCTGAATTCTTAACATCACAGAAGCCCTTACAACTCATCGTGTGTGTATCACCTTGCCAAACGTCGATAGTAAAATGTGATACAGTTGGAAAACTAGGGCACTTTTTGGGCTTCGATCAGAAGCTGTAAGAGAATATGAGTTGATTGCCTGGATACTGTGGAACAAATCTGCAATAGCAAAATTTCAACTGGACTGGACAACTTTACGAACAGTTCAGGAACAGTTCTGTACTTCCAATTATAAATGCATACCGCACAATGAAGTAGTTCCTCCATATTACCAGGAGAACACCCTCCTGATGCTGAGTATTGCCACAAGATCTTTAGTTATGATTCCCCTCCCCTCCCCACCCCACGAGATCTTTAGCATGCCACCCACTGAACCAAGCCACCCCTCACCCACATCACCAGGAGGACAGAAGTTACTTCAGTCTGACCTCTCACATGAAGGGTGGCATTTTTGATAGAGCAGTATTGCCTAACACTATGTATTGATGCAGTCAGTTTAAAGTAATTGAGTATCTCAAGAGGCCTCAATTCTACATTTTACAGCACATCATCTAAAGAGATACTAGGTCCAAAATCCAAAAGCTTGATCAGAGATGTGTGTGTTTAGGGGTGCCTTAATGGAAGAAAGAGGAAGGGAGATGGAATGGTTTATGAAGGGCAGAAGTTAGGGCCTAGGTAGCTGAAGGCATGGCCATCACTGGTGGAGTAATTAAGGTTGGAATGCTCAAGACTGAGGGCCACAGTTAACATAGAAGGTTATAGAGCTTACGACATTTACAGATGTTGGGAGGGTGAAGTCAAGAAAAAATTTGAAAACAGGGATGAGTCTCTAAAATTGTTAATATTGCATCGGATTGGCAGTCTCTATTGCATAGTCAGGTTACTAGCATGGAGCTTGAACCCATGAGTTTCTGTCTTCGAGGGGAGTGTCAACTGACCGATGTTGGTACGTCGCTTATACGGATCTTTTTAAGGTTTCCTTCAAATGAGAGTAAACAAATTTCCAGACCATTCAACACTGCTCACTCACTGAAACCAAGATTTTCCTTAACAGACACAATGCAGAAATATATATTAACCTTAAAAAGTACACTTGATTCAAATTTCAGAATAATAAAGTATATGTATTGATGAAGCTATAATACAAACTAAACTGATTCAGAGATGGTAGGAACTGCAGATGCTGGAGAACCTGAGATAGCAAGGTGTAGAGCTGGATGAACACAGCAGGCCAAGCAGCATCAGGGTCTAGGCCCGAAACATCAGCCTTCCTGGTCCTCTGATGCTGCTTGGCCTGCTGTGTTCATCTAGCTCTACACCTTACTATCTCATACAAACTAAACTAGCTATTTTTAGTTCCAAAAAAGAGGCTGTCAGGACAAAAACCTCTGTCCAAAGTGCTTTAAGGATGATCTTAAAAAGGAGAGGTGCAGAGGCGTAGAGCTATGAGAGGCAATTCCAAAATATGTGGCCACAGCAGAACATCCAATGCTTGTGAGGGGGGAGGAGAATTGCACAAGAGCTTAGGGCAGAATGCAAAATGACTGGAGAAGCTTAGATAAGAGTGAATAATTTAACAACAATAATTTAAGATGTATCTAAATCATATTAAAAGTAAGTATGATTTTGTACATTGTAACTACCCCAGCAATACAATTGCTGAATTGTGTGCTGTGGAGTCCACCAATGCTTTCCCTAAAGTATTCCCTTGCATTTAATATCTACAACTCTGTTAAACACGACTACACTTGAAAAAGCAAATAATTGGTTCAAAAACTCTTTCAGCCACCCAGAGGTTTAGAAATGCATCATGTAGACAAAAACTATCTCATAATATATCATAAATTTCGTATTTGTTAATTTTCACTACACCAAATGTCAATAATTAAAAATAATGCTGATAATGGAACGTCCCTAGCATTACAGCGGACAATGCGTTGCTTCAGTGGTGCTGAGCCACACAGTCTAGAAAGTTCCCAGTTCAATCTCTGGTCTGATTTTCCCCAGAACTGATCATGCTTTACGGACTCAGGGCTAACAAATGGAACAATCAATGAAATTCCTATTCCTGCCTGCAACCGAGAAACCCTTTCTCTAGGAGTGCACGTGGACTCAGCGGAGAACAGTTCCAGATGTGATGCCTTTTCCCGTGATAAAGCGATCTGGCACTGTTCCCTGTTCAGGATTAAAATTGAAGAGCCTAATTTGTTGAAGTCAGTCAGGTAGTTGAAACTATTTGGGTCTGACAACAAAGGACAGCCCAGGTGACTGTGAGGGAGATGAGGTGCCTTAGATGAGGTAACAGAAGTTCACAAAGGGTTTTGGCACTTTAGACCAATTCCTTCAGTTTCAAAACACTTTTTTTCCCAAAAGTCATTCAAGTCTGCAAGCAGGTCCCATCGAATGTGGTCATTATTTGTTAAATATTTCTCACATTTCTCACTGGGAAACAAAACATAAATAAAGCAGTAGGCTTGATGTACTTTGGTCAAGGGATGATTGCACTTTTGAAGCATATTTTACAGTTCAAACATTTATAGCTGCTGCAGTGGACAATCATCCATGTTGCAATAGACTTAAGAAGTATATATAACCCTGAAAGAATTAGTTTATCTCTAGGGTCCATACCGCTGCCTATCAACTTTTCTTAACCAGCTTTGCGAAATACCAAAGGAGTCAAAGGTGGAAACTGAAATACAGATGGGAACAAGTAAAGCTGCCAAAATCTTATAATCTGTTGAACATGTCTCAGCTTATCTGGTGCGCACTGATGTTTTCAATGCTTAATTTCTGTTCATTTTACAAAAGACCATTTTCACAGTCATCCAAAAGTCACTGACCGATCAAACTGATTCCAAAAAGTAAAAACCCTCACCTCTCCAAAACAACAAAACGTATTTCCTATATCGTAATATTGGGCTTAACACATGAGGAATATTTGAGGACTCTGGGTCTATACTCGAAGGAGTTTAGAAGGATGAGGGACCTAATTGAAACTTACAGAATACTGAATGGCCTGGACAGAGTGGACATTGGGAAGATATACCCATTGGCAAGGGAGACTAGGACCCGAGGGCACAACCTTAGAATAAAGGGAATACCCTTTAGAATGGAGATAATGAGAAATGTCTTCAGCCAGAGACTGATGAATCTATGGAATTCATTTCCACAGAAGGCTGTGGAGGCCAGTTCATTGAATATATTTAAAGACAGAGATAGATGGGTTCTTGATTATCAAGGGGATCAAGGGTTACGGGGAGAAAGCAGGAGAATGGGGTTGAGAAACTTATCAGCCATGATTGAATGGTGGAGAAGACTCAATGGGCTGAATGGTCTAATTTCTCCTCCTATGTCTTATTGTCTAGCTCTTAGAAAATACCAACTATGCTATGATAAGAAATACAGCAATGAGGGAGTTAAAAAGCTGGTCAGGTAAATCGTGAATAAAGCAAAATACAGCAGATGGTGGAAATCTGAAGTAAAAACACAGTGCTAGACAAACTCAGCGGGTCTGGCAGCCTAGACCTTCAAGTTTCTACAGCAACTTCTGTTTTATTTCAGTTTAAATCATGAAACCTTCCTAAATAAATTTAGCTACATGAACAGAGAGAAGTGTGTCACATTTTTCAGTGTTAAGGATCTTGTTAGCTTTTCTGTTTTGTTGATCTTTGCTCCTGTTCTCTCCTAAAGACACATTGATAGGCTTGGACCTGGCAAAACTGCACAAAATGGACAAGTGAGAGCCCATTTTACGTCTCACCTCATTTGCCTTTGATTGTAGCCCAATGTTGACCTCACCTGACATTCACACACCAAATATACTTATCAGAGTCCCCAGATAGCAATCAGGAATGACAGTCTTAATTGAACTGACTACTCCCTCCATCTTAAATGTGGAAATCAGTTGCAACATTTCAACTGTTCCTCCAGCTGAGATCCAGTAACCAAATGAGGAACTGGAAAAGCATTTCAGGAGGCTCTTGGAAGATAGATGTGATCTCCTAAAGTGATGGCGTCATTATGTTCAGATATACATTGTTACTGCATTTTAGCCTGTGATTATATGCACTATTGGAAAACAATGCTACCATGACAACGTAGAATAACACAAGGTTATTGTCAGCTTTTTACACCATATTGAAAGACTGAATAAGGCTATACAATTAATGTTCAAAATAGTTTTTTTAAAAACGGCAATGTCAACAGAGCAGGGAAATATATCTTCAATCAGCCATTTCAAATTAACGTTCTTTGAACTAACTAAACAAAATCAAGCAGGAAAACAAACAAACATTCTCAGAAACCTAAGCAAACTGTACCTTCAGTGCACAAACAATTTTTGGCTGATTATCTGATTATAATATGGAGATGTCAACCCAGAAGGCCAAAGACTATGAGATATGTCACACTGATAGTACATTCAAACAACTCACAGATTTTGACAGCATTGAAATGAGTTGCATGATCACCGATCACAGTGTGGTTTCTGAAAATAATCCAACCCCAAGGAAAAGAAATATTGCTGGTTAATGATGGGACAATGCCCCTATATGGCTGCTGAGTGCTATATTCTTATCGGTTATGTCTTTTATTAATTTGTTCACAGGATATGTGCATCACTGGCAAACTCAGCATTTGTTGTTCATCCTCAAAATGATGGCTGTGAGATGAATCCTTGGACTGCTGCAGTCTCTGACCACTGTGCTGTTAGGTAGGGGGTTTGGCTCAGTAACAATGAAGGAATAATAACATATTGCCAATGCAGGATGATGTAGGCAGAGGAGTAGTCTCTCAAGCCTGCTCCACCATGTTCACCGACATCAACACAATGTTCTCTGTTATCTCCATCAAATTTGATGTCAATACTATCTGAAGAGCTTGCGATCTCAATCTTGAATGTACTCAATGACTAAGCCTCCACAGATATCTAGGCACAGAATTCTAAATATTTGCCATCCTCTGAAATTTCTCTTCTCAGTCCAAAATGGTAATATTAAGTCCTTACATCCATCCTATTCTGGAATTCTTTTTCTCCAAGACAATTCTTTAAAGATAAGCATTGCTGCATAACAGTTGTAAACATCACACAAAACTGGGGAAGGCCAGAGAGGAATAACTGATCATAGAATCCCTACAGTGTGGGAGCAGGCCATTCAGCCCATCGAGTCACACCGACACGCTGAAAAACATCCCACCACCAACCCCTTACCCTATTCCTGTATCCTTGCATTTCCCACGGTAATCCACCTAACCTGTACCTCCCTAGACACTATGGGCTTTCATGAAAATTCCTACTGAAATAATCAGACAAGCCAAGATGTTCCATTTCGTATGAATCAGACATCACCAGACAAAGTATGTTTCTACACTTTATTCATTTTAGAACAATAACAAAGATAAAAAACAACTTCTCGACAGAGCTTTGCAACACTTTACGCATGAAGTAACATTTACCCATTTTGCTCGATTTTGGTGCCAGTACAGTTACTTTACTGACACATGAAGGTGGTGTCAACTTTATCCACATGACAATACTCCTCCTCTTGATCAGATAATCAGGGCTCAAGCATTGTTTCAGACACCTATGCTGCTACTTTACTGCTGTAGTGAAGGACTGTGGGTGTTAGAGGTGCTATCAATTAGATGTGATATGAGGCTGGAGTCTTATCTGCCCCTCAAGTTGAAATATGATTCACAGAGCAGTACAAAGTTTCTTGGTGACAAAATATTTAGAACTCGAATTTATTGTCATGTACTTAAGAACAGGAATATAGGAGTACTGTGAAAAGTATACAAAGTCACCATTCATAGTGCCATCTTAGGTACAAAAGGTAGCTATCCTACCTGATCATTTGTAATAGTGATAGCATTTTTCTGAATTATAACATTGAATAAAAGTGATTCAAAGCAGTTGGAGATGTACTGAGGTTAGAACAGACAATATACACATAGATATTTTCATATAATTTTGAAGGACAGGCAGACAGACGGAGGGGGTGGGGTTGCTTTGTAAGTAAGAAATTAAATCAAATTGAGAGCAAGATGTGATATTGGGTCAGAAGGCATAGAATCTATGTGGGTAGAGTTGAGGAACTGCAAAAAAAAAATCCTGATGTGAGTTTGGTACAAGCCCTTGGCAGGAGGAGTCAGAATGTGGGGCAGAAAACAAATAAGGAAATACAAAAGGCATGTAAGAAAGGCACGATTACAATAATCATGGAGGACTTCAAGACACAGGTGGACTGGGAAAAACAGGTTGGCAGCAGATCCCAAAAAAAGTGTCTACAAGATGATTTTTTTTTGGAGCAGCTTGTGGTTCAGCCCGCATAGGAAAAGGCAATTCTGGATTTGGTAATGAGACCGACTTGGTTAGGGAGTTTAAAATGAAGGAGCCCCTCCAGGGAGTAACAAATATATGATAGAATTCACCCTGCAGTTTGAGAAGGAGAAGAGTGAATCAGATGTAATGGTATTATAATTAAGTAAAGGTGGCTACAAAGACATGAGGGACAGGCAGGCCACAGCTGATTGGAAGAGAAGCATAGCAGCAATTGCAGGAGTTTCCAGGCGTCATTAATCCCAAGGAAGAAGAAACATACTAGGAGAAGCTGAGGCAATTGTGCGTGACAACAGAAGTCAGGGACCGCATAAAAGCAAACAATGTGGTGAAGATTAGTGGGAAGCCTTTAAAAACCAGCAGAGGATAACTTAAAAAATGCAATAAAAGGGGGAAGATGATGAAATATGAAAGTAGGCTAGCTAGCAATATAAAAGAAGATTGCAAGTTTTTTTTAGGATATCTAAAAGGTAAGAGAGAGGGGAGAGTGGACATTGCTGTAAATGAGACCGGAGAAGCAGTAGTGGGGAATAAAGAAATGGCAGAGGAACTGAACAGGTACTTTGCATCAGTCTTCAGGAAAGAAGACACTAGTAGTATGTCAGAAATTCAAAAGAGTCAGGGGACAGAGGTGAGTGTAGTGGCCAGCACTAAGATAGTGCTGGGGAAGCTAGAAGGTCTGAAGGTGGATCAATCACCCAGACCAGATGGACTACATCTCAGAGTTCTGAAGGGGATAGCTGGGAAGACTGTAGGGGCATTGATTGTGATCTTTCAAGAATCACTGGAGTCACGTAGGATCCCAGAGGACTGAAAAATGACTAATTTTTAAAAGGGGAGGGAAGCAGAAGGCAGAAAACTATAGGCCAGTTAGCCTGACATTGGTTGTTGGTAAGATTTTAGAGTCCATTATTAAGAATGGGATTGTGGATTACTTGGAACTGCATGCTAAAATAGGACTGACTCAGTACTGCTTCATAAAGGGGAGGTCATGCCTGACAAATCTCGAAATCTTTGAGGAGGTAACGAGCAAGTTAGACAAAGGAGAGCCAGAGGATGTGTGCTATTTGGACTTCCAGTAGGCCTTTGACAAGGTGCTGCAAAAGGATGCTGTTAAACAAGATAAGATCTATGGTGTTAGGGTCAAGGTACTGGCACGGATATAGGATTGGCTGAGTGGCAGAAGGCAGAGAATGTGGTTGAAGAAGTCTTTTTCAGAATGGCAGCCGGTGGCCAGTAGAGTTCTGCAAGATCAGCGTTGGGACCACAACTATTCACATTACCTATTAACAAAGGATCTGAGGGCATTATTCCTAAGTTTACAGATGACACAAAGGTCGGTAGAGGGAGAGGTAGTGTTGAGGAAATGAAGAGGCTGCAGAAGGATTAGAAGAGTGGACAACAAGATGGAATACAATGTGAGAAAGTGTCATGATATGCAATTTGGTAGGAAGAAAAAAGGTGCAGACTATTTTCTAAATAGGGAAAGGCTTCAGAAATCTGATGCATTAAGGAACATAATGTAATGCACACCCACTAGCTCCTTTTAAATCAAAGTGGAAAACTCATCATTAATGTTGCAATCTTTCCCAAAGGTTGTAACTTCTATCTAGAACTAAAGTTTCAAAAGAACTGGGCAATCTTCAATCACTGTCCACCATTTACAAGGTTCAAATCAGGAGAGTGATTGAAAATGATCCATTTGACTGGATGTGAGCAACTCCAACAATAATCAAGCAGGTCAACATCATCCAGGACAAAGCAGCCTGTTTGACTAAACCCTAATTCAGCACTTTCAAGATTCACTCACTCCACCATTAACCCTCAGTGGCAGCAGTGTGTGCCACCTACAAGATGCAATACAGTAAATCACCAAAGCTCCTTTGACAGCACCTTCTAAACCTGTGACCTCAACCAGCAAGAGGGACAAGAGCACACAACATGAGAACACCACCTGCAAGTATCTCCTCAAGGCACAGATTAGGCTACAGACCAGCACTGATGCATGCTCGCACACTTCAAGCCTGCAAAATGGAAGCTCACAAACTATCTAAACATGGCAGATATTGCATCAATTTCAACCATCTCATTTACTGTTCAAAGGTGCAACTTAAGCTTGAGTCATTGCCCAGCAACCCAGACAATGACAAACTGCCATTTTTTGCCCCTCCCGGTCTTGGAGACAGTAGTCAACTCGAAGGCCCGTTGGGTCTGTTCCAAATGAGATCAATGCAGTTACCAAAGATCAGTGTAAAAACCTTAAAACTTCATGGATTGCAATGTTCATTGCCAAACCACAGAATCCATTTTATGGTAGAATCATCTGGAGAATCGTGCACACTAACAGGACCCAGAGTCCATTCCAGCTGAACAAGTTCCATCGAACCTTCCTGTAATGATTCCAAGAAAGAGTAAAAAAAAAACTAAATAACCTAAAGCCAAAATCAACATTCTATTCTTGACGATCTACCTCCCATTCATTCTTAATGAAACTAGTTTTATTACTTTGACAATACATTTATCTTAGTTTACACATTTCAAACTTGCAAGAACAAATTTAATTGATAAATACTTAGTAAATAACAAATGAAGCATTGGCAAGTAGCCTTAAACTACTGTAATTTACTATCCACTGCAGTCATCCTACTCCACAGAGTAACTGGCGGTAATAAAAAAACATTTTGTACTGCATATAATTTTACACATAAGGAATTGTGTTTCACGGTGCCCTTGATGCCTCAATGAGGCCATTTACTAAATAACAAACAAGGAAGGTTTCTAGTTCAAATCCAAGTCTCGAAAGTTTGCTGATCTTAACAAGCCTCCTATCTCTCAGGCCATGAAGTACAAAATGAACCAAGAATATTATACTGTTAGTTATCCTATAATGCTGCTGGAAATGGGAATTTGTCATTGTCACAAAGGGATGCATTCATCTATGAAGCCCCTCAAATTGAAAAGCTGGCACGTCCTCAGTCAGGGCTCAGGGATAAATAACTATTGATCACCATGAATTCAATCCCAGATCACCTATGGACACCCTGAACTTTTAGCTCCAACATTCTGTTTAAAGCCAAAAGGTGACTGGATGTAAATTTCGTGGCGGTGACAAATTCCGGCATGTCACACGTGTAAAAAAGTCAGTGAAACTTCAAATGGAAAGATTGCTAAGGAAGAAATGAAGTCTCCGAGCAAGGAGCTGGGATATACAAAAAAAAATTAAAAGTGAGCTTCAACCACGGACTGCGTGTGTTAGTGGCTGACATCCTAGTGTGTGGACTAATGTGCTGTGAAGGTCAGTTTATTGTGACAATACTGTGGCTTTAAGAGGTATATTTTGTCCTATTTTTTGAAGGGAGGTTTTAAGGCAGAGATGCCTAGCAGTCTACCAAAGCCACTACAGTAAACAACGTGAGGCCTTGGGTTTTTTTTTAAATTTGGAACAATAGAAGCAGCCTGAATGGTTGTGGTCAAGCTCCCACAGAACCAGAATGTTTTGTTTTAGCTTTCAGCAATTACTGTTGGGATCTTGAAGAAGTGAAAGCTATTTTTTCCCTCGGTCAGTTACAGCCAAAAGCTGGGGCTTCTCCTCCTGCTCCTGGAGTTGCACGTGAGACGATCAGTTTTTTGAATTTGCCTTTTGTCAAGGGTGCATTTATGGGATGTTACTATGTTGGAACAGTTAATTAGTAATAGTTACTGTATGTATTATTCTGTAAAGTTTTCCAATAGAGTTAAGTTATTCTAATTCCTTCATTTCTTTTGTTTTATTTTAAACATAGTGGATGAATAAAGTGCATTTTCCTTTAAATCCGGTAATTTGACAAATCGAATTACATTTGGAATGTGACACCTTACATTTCCCTTTAAAATAACAAAATGTTTGGGTCGACACAATCTTCTGAATATTTTGAAGGGGTGTGGTCTAGTCCATAAGATTACGAATAGCAGTTAAACACCCCTACACTCCAGGCAAAGTAGGGGGAAAATTACTGTCAGTTGGAGAGCTGCCAGCCAACTACTATCAAAAAAAACCAGGTCAAACAAATTTCTGTCAACCTGCGAAGAATCTCAAAATGAACTGTTAAACGACTAATGTAAAGCTATTGAGAAAATCCATTGTAATGGCCGCAAGATTCTCCGATCCACTTTCACAAGGGAAAGGATCATGTTCAAATTATCCTTGTAATGGCCAACTACGGTGGTGGGTGAATAAAAGAAAAGAGGAACCAGTTCATCCCGTCACATGGGAGCTCAACCATTTAGGGTGTTCCATCTAGAACCATAAACTGGGGGACATCACCCAGGGTCAGGCCACAGCAAGGATTAAATAGCCTGTTCCTGTCCCGACATTACTATTTTCACTCACTTCTGATTTCTCGTAATGTAATGCAATAACTCTGTTGAATTCCATTACCTCCCGTGAGTCTTGTGCTTTTTCCTATTTCAAATGTTACATTTTGCCAACAGCAAATCATAAGCAACGTCATGAATTTACTTCACCATTGTTTTTGTTGAGGGAAAAAAAGACCATTTAACTTGGTTGTCATTTTTAAAATAAAATATATCAGAATTGAGATTTGACGCGCTTCAGTGAAAGAGAATGCTTTCTGAAGGATGTTCAAAGGAATGTTTGGACACAGATAACAGTTAAAAGAAAAATGGATGTATGATCTGCTATTTAGCCCTGAGACTTTTGACTGCGCCAGCAATCTGCAAGCTCCCTGGGCTGTTTTTGTTAAGGCTTTCAGCTTTCACATCACGGAGTTGAAAAAAGCTGAACATTACAGTAATAAAACTATTCAAGCAGAAAGAAAAGTTCTATTAAAGTTTAAAAAGTTTATGCCAAAAATGTCATTAAACACTACACTGGCTTCCTTTTTACCCTTTTCTTTCCTACAGATTTTTTTTGTTAAAGAAGATCACACTTCTTTTTCTTAATTTCCTCAAAAGTGTTAAGTTTTATATTTCATTTCATCTTAGATTTATTGCTTCCTTTCTTGGACCATAGCTTCATGTACAGTGGCTTAACAACAGAGTGTCTGTTGTTCCATTACAGTTAAAAATTGCTGACAATTCAAAAGGCAGCCTGACAACTGGGGTTGGGATTTATCCAGTTCTCACCCGATATCCACATGTACAATTTCCAACAGGATCACTAGGCTGTGTTCAGGAAAGGGAGAGAAAGAAAAAAAAATCAAAGAATAATTTTTCCACCTTCAACCCTGAGGGCACGGAGACCAGCTGGACTGCCTTTGCAGCTGCTCTTGACTGTTTCCCAGCAAAAAAACCCAGCGTCAAGTCTGGAACCCTCCTGGGTTCCGTGGCCATTTAAAGTAGAGCTCAGTCTTTTCAGTAAATGGAATTTTTCTTGAGGGAAATTAAAATGCCATTAGCCGTGACCCACTGGGAAGCCGATTTATTTTCGATGTGCTGTCAACCTATTCCAGAGTTTAGCAACATCACTTAATTGGTGCACAGGGACTCTGGAGCCTGGCCAGTCATCAAAACCCAAAACTTCATTCCCAACAGCCAACTGAGGGGCAGGGGTCAAGGCTAACAAGCCACAAGACAAACACTGTATGCATTTTTCACATGTAAGAATGCCATTTCGACCATTATGTGTGTCTTTCTCGTAACTTGCCACCAAGAGTTAAGAAAATTGGACGAGGCATCCCCTCTTCAAGTTTCATTTTCTGGTCTCAAGTGAGTACATTTCTTCACTTGCATCCTGCTGGTATGGGTGTGTGGGGGTGTGCTGGAGTGGTGTGGAGGGAAGTGGGTCTTAATTTTATGAGTGACAGCTGCAGCAGGCACCACCAGGAGAGGTGGACACTGCTGAGGCAACATTTGAAAAACAAAAGGCCTCGTCCTGGACGGGAAACCCTTGCAGGAAGGACAGTGGGTCACATGAGTTGTCTTTCCTGACCCTCGCCACCTGCTTCAAAAAACCACTCCGCACCAACCTCCTCTGTCCCACACCTCTCCCCACCCACTCTGATCCCCGCTCCCCTGCCCCCCACTACCACCGGCCTGATACTTGAAGGCCTCCTTCCACAATGGAGTCATGGCCGGTACTGGGGAGGGAAATGCAGCACTGGTGAAATATCAGTAAATACCCTTAATTATTTCCTTAATTACAGGGATAACTAACATTCCTTCAAGCATTGGATCATCCTCCCAGTGATTTTACTAATTCATCTCTTCTCTTGACCAGCAAGCAGGGATTTTATTAAGTTTAATTAGAGTCAGCTGTTCCTTACGATGGAAAGGAAAATGCTGGGGTTCAGAGCAGGGAATGGGTAATGATGGCACAGGAAGGGCGGATTGACTTAAGTAGAAAGGTTGGGTTTCTATCCAACAGGTATTGTAAAATTGACTTTATTGAAACGTACAAGATCTCAAGGAGCCTTGGCAGAAGGGATGTTTCTACTTGTGGGAGAATCAAGAACTTGGGGCCACTGTTTCAAAATCAGAGTTCCCCATTTAGGACAAGCATGAGATAAAATATTTTTTCAGAGGGCTATGAGTCTTAGGGATCTCTCTCCCTCAAAAAAGGTGGTGAAAGCAGTCTCTGCATGTTTAAAGGAGGAAGTAAATAATTCTGATAAGGAAGTGGTGAAAAGTTATCATGATAGCTTGGAATGTGGAGTAATCAGTTCAGTCATATTCTTACTGAATGACGAAGCAGGCTCAAAAGAATCAAGTGGTCTATTTTTGCTACTAATTCTCAAGTTTATAATCTTTGGATGACTTCAACAGGAATGGAGGAGAAAGCTTCTACTTTATAAACTCACAAAAACAAGTCTTGGTTTCAGCCGTTATTTTCATTGCTGCCAGCGATGCAGAGTTTGGTGGTACAGAATGGAGGGTTTTCCAGTTTCTGAGAGCAGACTACAAAGCTTTTAAACATACTCTTATTTTACAGAGAGACACGGACTTCAAAACACAGTCACTTTGAGAGCACTTAAAGGCAATTTTGTTCACGAAGGAAACTTACACTTCAAATTCTCTTGCAAAGTTTGGCTGAGGATTTATTTTCAGAATTTTGCTGACAATGTGAGAGAAGGATTAGAGCCTCATGGACTTCAAGAAACCAGAGAATAAAACAAAGCCCAACCCAAAATTATACAGTGAACATCTACTGTTTTTAATGAGCCACTTAACGGCGCCACCTACAGATGCAGTATCTTCAGTTTGTCCAAACCATTCACCATTCCTTCATATATCATTTCTTCACTCCATTTGTTATTTCTTGACATATTTGTTTGACACTGCAGTTTACTTCCCTGCAGTGAAGTGGTGGAAAAGCAACACATATTACTTCCTTGTGGCACCAGCCTCCATACCAATTTCATCAGTTTTAAAAGGAAAGAAAATGATGTAATGGGGACAGGAATTAAACTGAAACTGCAAGCCCATTTATCCATATGTGATGTAAGAACAAAAAAAATCTCCCCAGCTCCCTGATGGCCCAAGCAACCATAGAACGCAACAACAACAGGAGAAGCAAATTATCAAGAAACCGTTGCTGTAATTAAACAGTGAGAACAGCATGGAACACTCAAACAAAAAGGAAAGACTGCATCACTGGGGTTCAATTTCCCTAAATAACTGATAGGAAGAACTCCATATCAAATTGGTCGTTAAAAATACTTTCTAAAGCCAGACCAAAAATTTAAAAATCCAAGGAAATTTAAAAAGTACTACATTAGTGTTTAGTTGGGTTCGAAAACAAGACTCCCGATATACGTGTAAAATATAGGAAACAGAACATGAAAGCCAATGAGATGAAAACAGCGCACCCACACGATAAAATGGAACAAACAAAATCCACTGTGCTCCCTCCTGCTCTTTAACAAAATGCTAAAATCACAGTTAAATTTGCTAAGTCTCTGAACGTTACGCGTAGGCTTTTCAAATGTAGCTCTTACATAAATAAGCAATAAAAATGAGTGAACAGCATCACTTTTGGAATGACTATCTAATTCCCGAGTAGGTCTACAAAACTATTTGACCATGTATTTTCTGTACATCTTGATCATATTGTTTGAAGCGGTGAAACTAGAGTCACACACATTACTAACGGGACATTGTGCTCTCTTATTGCCAGAAATCTGTCCACAATTTAGTCCAGCCATAATACAGGAAATAGTTAAGCACATCCAGCCATCAAAATGCCAGTGGTGAAACATAAAAAGAACACAGACACTCTCATACCAGTGTTTAAATTACCTGAAAAATATTGGAGAACAGTCAATCAGTGTACTACTATCTCAGAAAAGGAGGGGAAAGAGATGAAAAGAGAGAGAGAGGTGGGTAGAGAGAGACAGCAAGCGCACGAGAGAGACAGAAGCTCTCTGTAACATGGCTCTCCAAGTAATGCAGTGTTCTCCCACCATCACTGCTTTTATCCACAGAACCTCTCAGCTGCTGGGGGCCTCGCTGTTGCTCATTGCAGAAAGCGATATATGGTTTTTATTTAAAGAGAGATGCATACTTCTCAGTAAAAAAGAACATTCAGCTCATCCAGAGCTGCAACATCCTACACTTCTAAGTCTTAACTAGCTGATTTAGTGCTGTACAGGTTCCTCCAACTGTGAAGGATAATTAGCAGCTAGCTCCTACAAGCTGGATCAAACAGGGACTCAGGTCACCAAATATACAGCAAACAATTATAACATTCACAGTATTCTTTAACCTTTTGAAATAAAAAGTCTTGTCTATTCACACTAGAGATTCACTTAGAGATTCACCCAATATATATTAAAAAATCTCAATTTCATTTTTTTTCTATTTAGATGTCTCATTATATGCAAGTTTGGTCATGTGCAAGGTCCCTGCACATTCATACAAAATACACACAGAATCCCATTTGATGAACACCAAAGCACAGAAGTGCTACCACTGTCTCCTAAAGAAAAGGATATGCTGTACCTGCTATCACAGGTCTTCACACATTTCCACCAGTCATAGAGAAAGTAAATAAATCCTTCACTATAGCTTAATTTACAAGGAAAACATTTCAAACTAAAAGTTTCAGTGTTTGAGTGAAATTAAAACAAAACGATGCTCCTTTCTTGATGGCTCTAAATCAGTCCATTATCCACAACTTTTGTGATCAACTCCCTGACTGACAACTGATTTCCACAAGAACCAGCAATACAAGAGATTCATGCACATTGTCAAGGCACCTCATGCAAAATTGCACCGAACAGCATTTGTAATCCCTAATCTCCATCATTACTACTGACCTCCGTGCAAACCTCACAACTGGCTACAGACATCCAGCATTCAACACCACATATGAAACCTAATCTTTCAGAGACGGACAGCTGCATGTGGCAAGAGCTGAACAGTTATTTTTTGTAACTGGGTGCTGTTGAACAGCAGGATGTGTCAATTATCAGGAACAACTAACACTTAAATTTTAAAATTCAAAATGATAAAGTCACCTAAACATGTAAGTTTGAATTCTGAGTGAACACATCTCTTCTGTAAATTAAGAAAAATACAGATTTCTTTTTAAAAATTGACCTGCATTTGACATTTAGTTGCAATAAAAAAAACTCATGATGAAATCAGGTAATATTTCCATCCATGCAAGTCTTTCTTTTTCCTCAAAAAAAATCTTAAAAGCTAACTATTACAATGCATTGTTGTAATAAAAAGCTCTTAGAATGCATCACATCTATTGTAAATATAAAGCTGAGCTAAGATGTTCCTACAAGTTACTGGTATACGAACAATCAGCATTGTACAAAGAACACTGGACAAACAGACTGATGGATGGTTTAAGGCTAAATTCAAAGTTAGTGAAACGGCAAACTGGTGAACAGTGGTTTACTTGAAGAATGTGCAGCACTCCCCTAATACTAAGATGAGGTTGCATTTGTTACATTCATTTTTGAACAAAACGGGCACAAATCTTGACCCTGCAGGGAGATTACCCACCAACTGTTACTTCTATCTTCAAAAGTCAGTTGTTCCTTTTGAGCTTCTATTTCACAGCATAAAACAAAACTAATTGGAAAACCTCTTGTGCTGTAATTTACACTCTTATTACGGAAGATCTCGCTATGTTCAGAACAATGTTTGGAAGAATTATTCAATTTGCCATTTCTACTTACAGACTTATTTCAGGAGAAAATTGACATTTGTTGCTCTTTTTGCACTCAAATGTTTGTGATGCCTTCTAAAATGCCAAATAAATGCTTCTGTTCCAGCTCTTTGATAATCTATTTTATTAAACCTTAATTCATGTTAAATATTTTTGTTAAAATGTATTTGTTGCCAAATTGGTTACACTGTTGTGTTATTTAATCACTACCTTCATTTTTCCAATTTAAATGCATGATATATGAGATTGGGGTAAAAGAATTTATAACATTTAGAAAAATAGAAGTTTTTCAGAGCATTGCAGCAGAGCAATTTCCTTCTCAAAAGGTAAAAAAAAGAGAAATTGGAACTATTTTGCATCCGAAAAGTTCAGGAAAACCTCACATGCAGCAAAAATAGTAATGCTAAATATCATCACCTAGTTTTAATGTGGAATAAATGGGGACTAGAGTGGGAACTATTGAGTGCTATTCAGTCTTGACTGTATCTATATGCTCCACCCACCAAAACATACATCAATCATAGAGAAAAATAATACTCTGTATGAACACAGTGTTAGAGACACTGAATACCACTGATTCAAAATAGCATTTGCCTTGGTGAAGGGACACAAATACAATGCTAGCTGCTCTCCAGGCTACGTATTTGTCAAAACTTTACCTTTTGTGATTCAACACTCATTTTACCAAGTCCCTTTTTGGGAATTTCAGGCTATACTTCAATAAAATTGTTTGTTATAGATCAAGCAATATAACCACTGCTTTCCAGGCTGAGTCCCTGGTTAAATGCTGAAGAAGGTAAAGCTCAATGACTCTAAAATTCATCATCAAATTGCTACGTTTCTGTATATCCGTCATGAAGAAGCTTTCAGTGTAGCCAGTCAGAGTAAATAGTTTGTTTTTGCTCTGGGTTATAAATCATTGATAATTTATGAGTGAATATTTTAAAGCACTGACTTTATTCCGCCCAATGGCTGTAGTTACCCATTCAAGAAGGCATGCAGTTGATTCACGAACACATCACTGCCTCAATTCTGAAAGCTATCACAAACCATCTGTAACTAGATTTTAAAGAAGGTACCATGAGTGAAGATGTTGAGAAGAAAATATAAAAGGTTCTTTCAACATCACTGTCTCACTGAAGATTCAGTCTACGTTTCACGTGCATCTGCTCTCAGATAAATCTTACACTTGTTAAAATCATTGCTGCTTGCACAATGAGATGTTGGTTACAGTACAGTTATTTACTGAGTCACAGGCTTGTCCCTAATCACCAATAATTAAATCCATATTGTCATACCTATACCTGTAAAAATGATTGAAAATTATCAGAGGGTTTGATATATTTTTAAATAATCAAGTGAGGCTTTATTCTTTTATTTGTACATATTGTTCACAGGAAGGGGAGTACACTTCACCTCCATCCTACCTCTGTCAGCAAGACTTCATTTATGTAAATGCAAAGCTTCTTACATAAATTTCAAAATAACCTGTGCATACAGGGCACAGCTGTTTATTAAACACGTTCATTCGTATTTAACTGATGAAAATGTATATTTAGAAGCGACTCAGCATTGTAAAAAATATACCTGAAAACAGAGCAGCATGGACATAAATGCCATGTAACTTTTAGATTTAGAAATGGCCCCAGGTCATGTTCAGGAACAGATAGCACAGTGAGCTGGAGTCTGCTGGAGCTGTGGGTAAAGCTGGGGGAGCAGAGAACAGGGACACAGGGTGGACAGCATTTTGAGCATGGTCAGCCAACAATCCTCTGTGATGGAGGCTGCCTGGGAGGGAAGGGAAATGAGAGAGGGGAGGTTAGTTGGGTGGGCAGGGAGTTTGAGGACCGGGTCGAAGGCATTGAAGGGTGCAAGAGGGATGGAAAGGGTAGGGGAATGGAGGGGTTGTGGAATGGGGGTGTGGGTCGGAGGAAGAGGGGCAGGGACAGGATGGGACGGGGAAGGGAGAACAGGAGGAAGACAGTGGACAGAGATGGATGGGGAAATGGGGGCAGGGATGGGAAGGGGGGGGCAGGGATGACAAGAGGGGCGGGACAAGAAGTGCGGCCGGCAGGACGGAGGAAAGGGTCAGGGTAGTGAAAATAGGGAATGGGTAAGGGGGGCAGGGGGAAGGGGTGAAAGGGTGAATGGGGGACGCGGTGGAGTGGGGACGGGGGGGGGAAGGGGGAGAGGGGGATGGGGAAGGGAGACAGGGGGGGGGGGGATGGTGAAGGGAGACACAAGGGAGGCAGGCAGGGCTGGGGCTAGAGGGGGACACATGAGTGGAGAGAGTGAAGGTGGATTGGTGAGGGTCAAGGAGTGAAGGGGTGTAGGAAGGAGGGGTAGAGGGAGTGGGTTGAATAAGTGGGGTTGAAGTACTGGGTGGTTTGGAGGGAGGACTGAAAACCCTTCTTTCCCTGTCCTCGGCTCCTACGCTTGGCGACCGGTGAAAGTGGGGGGAGAAGTTGAGTGGTCTGTGTGTGCACTTCTCCAACCACACTCACTCTCTCTGCACTGAGAGGAAGGAACAACAACTCGTCCAGACTGGGTTAAGTTTGATTCCTTTGCGGACGGCAGAATGAAAGAATAAAAGCAGCAGGCTCTGGAGAAGTACCGGTCCATGTGGAAATACACGGTCCATGTGGTTGTCAGAGAAACAAAGAATCCGCCCGCGGCCGCGCACCTTGACAAATGGGAAATGTGAGCTTCTAGTGAAAGGAGCGGATTCTCTCCTTCTCCCTCCCCTTCCCCTTCACTCCATCGACGTCCCCACTCCAGTTTACCTTCTGGCTGGAATGGTGGGGGGGGTGGTTTCAGACTCCATTTCTAACCCTTAATTTTCCGTTTGGGAACATCGAAAAAATTTGCTAACCAGTGTGTTCAGAATGTAAAGGAAGGGCAACGTGGATAGAACATGGAAATAACCTGACCCGCGGGGAAGTCAATGTGGAACTGGCGAATTTGAAGATCCGTCTCCCACCCAAAAAAAATGCAGCTGAGGTCCGGCTGGAGTTTCCTGTGTAGGTCCCTCCACCACAAGAATAAAGAGAGAAGAAACAGCATTTGGAATATGTTCCAGCCGCCACTCGGGTATGTCCTGAAAATACCCGAGCAATCTCGGAAAGAGTTCAAATCCCTTCTCCATGATATATTTTTAACCTCGACGCTGCTCTATAAACATAACTTCACACACGGGAGGGAGGGTGGGGAGAATATCCCACAAAAGGGTGACTAAGATTATCTCCCAGATACTTGGTGCACCAACACTTTTGTTTATGCTTCACCTTTTTTTTTCCCAAATGCAGAAACTGCAACGAAATATACCAGTTTGTTGCTTCTTTCTTTGTAAAATAAAGATAAACGTGAAATAAAGCAGAAATATTGCTCTTCCTGCCTGTGGAGACGTTCATTCAACAGATCAGGAATATCCAACTCCGAACACAATCACAGCAAACGCGAAAGAGCAAACAGGACGGAACAAGAAGCTGGTGCTGGGCTTCTGAATGAGAACGGAGAAAGGGTTATTTTTGAAGGGAAGGGCTTTTACCTCGGCATTGTCGAGCTCGGTCGGGAGTTAGCGGCAGCAGCCGCCGCTCTCGTTTCTCTCTCCTCCAGCATTAATCCAGGGCTGCGGGCTTCGGGCCCCCCCACCCCACCATTTATCCAGCATCCAGAACGGCTCGCAGCTCCCTCTCTCTCTCTGTCCTCGGCAACACCGGGCGGGAAGGAAAACGGCGAAAGAATCCTCCCCACCCCCAAAACAAAATAATCTGTTCTCAGGGTGTGTGACAGCTTTCAGAGAAAGCAGTGAGCGTGTCTCGGAATCCCCCTCCTCTCTCTCTTTCCCCCCCTCTGTCCACTTCTCTCAGCGCTATGCTGTGCGGATCCCAGACATGCCTGTTGGATATACCTGCACAGAGATTTTTTAAAAAAAACAATCGGGCGGCTTTTTCTGTCCAGGATCTCCTCACTCACTCATTCTCTCTTGAAATCTCCGAGATACTCTGGAGGGAGGAGGAGGAGGAGGAGGAGAGATCAGTCCGCTGACGTCAGGCACATCAGGATACACCAGAGCTTCTCAGTCTCTCTCTGTCTCCAGCCTTCTGCACACACACATACACACAACTCCAAAACCAAGGTAACTCCGACCGCTAATCTAAATGCCCCAACACAGCTCGAACAGCATGTCAATGCCAAGCCAGAGTATACATCCCCGTCGCTTCTACGCAACATACAAATTCAAAGTGAGCTGCAGGCTTTGTTTTTCTTTTGCAAATTCCATAACAACAGCCTCCCTCAGTCCCGGGCTTCTGACCTACACAGAAATACAATGAACCTGAAATAGAAGTTTTACCTCTCTACCACACGGCTCCGTCTCGATACAGTTCAGAGCGAACTACGGTATTACAAATTAAAGAAGGGAATGGCAAAACTACAACCTGAAAGATGTAGGTTCTGATCAGCCAAGCTTGTCTTGAAATAGCGTCTTCCACAGGAGCATTATTGGACATAAACTTTGTCGAAAAGAGACGTGTTGCCAAAGCTTTTCGTTTTACACTCGTTAGGACCAATGCAAGAATGTCAATTTTCAAATGCTTACGACAATTTACATGGCACCTTTAACCATTTAAATAGCTCAAATCACTTCAGAGGAGCACTGTCAAAACAAACGTGTCACTGGGTCTTATCATGTAGGGTCCAATGGCCTCTCTGGACTCGGAACGTTAAGTCTGATTTCTCTGCACAGATGCTGCCAGACTGGCTGAGTTCTTCCAGCAATTTCTGTTTTTATTTCAGATTTCCAGCATATCCAATTATTTGTTTATTAAGAGAAACAACTTAGTCAAACAGATGGGTTTTATGATCACATGAAAGAATGGTCAGAATTACAGCGACAGGGGCTTTACGGAGCAAGTTACCTTAAGTTCTGGGCACTGCTAAAATTGGAAATGGGTCAAAGACCAAAATTGGAGTGGGGGGTGCATGGGAAGAGATGCCAGAGAGTTATACACCGTAATAAAGTTACATATCTAAGAAGGAATAGGGTAATGGGAAGATTGGGAAAGAAGGATAAAAATTTTTAAATTGTTGCATTGCCAGAGTCAAGCCAATGAAGATCAGCAAGGCATGAGCTGATGGGTGAACAGAACATAATGCAGACAGAAATGCAAGGGAATGCAGTAGGAAACAAGTTTTAGAATAAGCTCAAGCGCACAGAGGGTGAAATGTAGAAGCCGAGCCAGGATAGCACAGTAATAGTCAAGCCTAGAGGCTTCAAAGGGAGAGATGAAAGTTTCAATTGCACACAGGCTGAGGCACATTCAGAGAAGGGCAATGTTGCAGAGATGATGTTAAATAATTTAATGATGGAGCAGACTCCATCAAGGTTGAGAGTAATCGAGATAAGTACAAATCATGACAAGAGTGAGGAATGGAGTCTGGAAGGAATGATGTTTGCAGTGGGAACTGAAGAAAATGGTTTCAATCGTCCCAAAATTTAACTTACTTCCATAGGATATACGGTACAGAAACAGACCATTTGGCTCAAGCAGTTCAGCAAATAGTGTATGTCATGCATGCTCAAATACAATTTGCTAACGTTGTTCTCTGTACACTAAGAATATCTCCTCGAAAAAAGGGCAAAAAAAATACCAAAGGTATATAGGTGCATGGCAGCCCTGATTGTTTGAAGCTATTTTGACCCTTACTGTTGACAGTGAGGAGGCTTTGGTATCTCTCACCTACTGACTTTCCTTTGTAGGAGGAAAAATTATCAAAAATCAAATAAAAACTGTCAAAACAACTGCTCATGCCCAATAAACTTGATTTTAAGAAGAACATTCAGAAATACAGTTTTCCTCCAGTAATTTCCCCAAAGTGCTAGAGTAATTGCAGACTATTAGGTGATGGTAAAGTCATTTCACAATAGATTGAAATGGATGGATAAGTGGATCAGTAAGAGTATAAGAGATAGTAGGAACTGCAGATGCTGGA